>NC_091992.1:125313830-125613830 GCF_044704955.1 Pristiophorus japonicus | reverse complement strand
TGGGTCCTCTCATCTCCTCGCATCTCTGCAAAGGCAAATCAGTAGTTTTAAAAATATATAAATGCATTGAGTGCAGCAAAATGCCGCGGTGATTCGGTGGGGAAATGTGCCGGTAAAGCCTCTCCTGCTCAGATGGTGCGAGGCAGCTTTTCCCCAGTGACTGCCAGTATCAAACCGCATGAAATAAGAAACCTTCCTCTTCCCAGCATCTTAAAACACACATTAAACACATTGTGTGGGCGAGTGCGCATGTGCGGGCAGCAGCTGGAGCTGCAGTTGTCAGTAGTTTGGGGGGGGGGGGTTCAGGGGGAGATCGCATCCTCTGTTGTTTGGTGTGCAAACACCCCCTGCTTCATCCTTTATTGCACAGAGAGCGAGTCGTTATCTCCTTTCATGCCCACCCAGTGTCGGTACACATTGTGTCTTTTCAAAGGACCCCACAATAAGCATTGCACCCTCTCCTAAGTGATGCTGCCTTATCTTCGGGCAATGGCACTAATTCAGTGTTGTTATTCGGCAGGCACATCTCGGTTCTGGGGGAGAGAGAGGGAGGGATGGGGAGGATGAGGGGAGAGGGAGGGGAGGGGAAATGGGGAGGATGAGGGGAAGGGGAGATGGTGGGGGGGTGGGTGGGGAGGGGAGGATAAGGGGGAGAGAGGGGGAGGGGAGATGGTGGGGGGGGGGGGGGTGGGTGGGGAGGGGAGGATAAGGGGGAGAGAGAGGGAGGGGAGAGGGGTGGTGGGTGAGGGGGATGGGGAGGGGGAGGCGGATTGGATGAGGGTGAGGGGGGGAGAGGATGAGGGTAGAGAGAACGGGAGAAGGGGTTGGGGAGGGGAGAGGGGGGGGAGGGGGAGAGTGAGGGAGATGGGGGGGGGGGGGAGGATATAAGGGAGAATAGTGGCCCAGCAAACACTGCACCTGATCTGATGCTAGGAAGCAGTGAAGTTCCAAGATACAGGGATGACATCATCCCCCCCCCCCCCCCCCTCCCCAGCCCAAAAGCAGCAACATCAGATTACACTTTCTAACGATAAGGATTTCAGTCTTTGAGCCGCTGGTGTGGTTTACAAAGTGTAAATGGTGTGTGGGGGGGTTCAGGTTTATGCTTTCCTGACATGATGCTTGATCAAACTATCTAATGCTGCAAATAACAGAGAGAGATTTGATTCGAAAACAACAGCAAAGCATGTGTCAACTGAAATCTAACTCATGGTAAATGTGGTTTTATTGCAGGACTCGTTATTTTCCCATTCAGTTGCCGTATTTAACTTAAAGCAAGTTTTTAGAGTACCTATTTAAAAAATATAATTATATACTACTGCATCTACCGGCGTGGTATTCCTCACGTGCAAAAAAAAAACGTGCATGCGCAGCACGACCATTGCTATGGATGCCAGCCTTGCACGACTGAATACATCGCTATTGCCCATTTCACATCGCTAAGGCTAGTGGCCAAATTAAAAAGGCGAAACTAGCGGCTTTTAAAATGGGCGATTCCTGGCGATCCTGAAAAATAAAACAACCACCAACGCCGGAAATATCGCTCATTTTTGGGCGATAGCGATAATAATGGAAAGCCTAGTCCAAAAAGTCGAACAAATACATCAATGAATATAGTATGCTCCTCTCCACAGCTAGATAAATGAAGACATTTGTACTGTTGATGTACTGCAGTTGCATAAACAAATCTGTGCTGATAACATGCGATAGTTTCACATAAAGACATGTGTGTCACAGTTGCATAAATGCTACACTGGATTTTTAATTGTATGAAAGTCACACCAACTTGTCAATGTTGCTCCTGCTAATCCCTCTTTCTCAAAGCTGTTCTGCAATATTTTACAATTCATTATTAAATATTTTATTTGCTGTCGCAGTCTGTACTATACATATTGTGCGGTGTTGGAATTTGACAAAATGTGAGCCAAATAAGCCCAAGCGAATCTTCCGACAGACAATATTATTGGTCAGTGTCGGGTCTTGCCTTGAGTTACTTCAGGTTCCACTTTCAGATGGACTTCACCGGTTCGATCAGCCTGGCTCTCACTCGCTTCGGTCTCGGGCTGAGCTCCAGGCAGCTTCCATTTAAAGTGTCTAATAAAACAACCCGAGGCATAGAATGAAAGGCCCATGCTGCCATTGCTCTCTGGCAGAAGGTAGGAAAGAGTGGTAACTGGAGCACTCTGGGAGTGTCTCGGCAGGGTGGAGTGGAGCACTTGTATAGGGAGAGCGAAGGAGGAAAGAAAGACTTGCATTTATATAGCGCCTTTCACAACCTCAGGACCTCCCAAAGTGCTTTACAGCCAATGAAGTACCTTTTGAATTGTAGTCGCTGTTGTAATGTAGGAAACGCGACAGCCAATTTGCGCACAGCAAGCTCCCAAAAACAGGAATGTGATAATGACCAGACAATCACTTTTAGTGATGTTGCTTGAGGGATAAATATTGGCCAGGCCACTGGGCATAACTCTCCTGCTCTTCTTCGTTATAGTGCCACCAGAGAGAGCAGATGGAGGGCTTGGTTTAACGTCACATCAAGCAGCGGGTTGGCTGACTGAGTGAAATGGCTGGGGGTGGTGGTTGGGGGGGGGGGGGGGCGGCGGGGTTTGGGGAGATGTTTTAAATTGGGGGCGGGAGAGAGCTTGAGAGTGCTGTGGCGCCTGAAAACCGATTGACACCATTTTTCCCAATGCTCTCTTCGGCCCATGTTGTTACATGTATAAAAATATAAGAACATAAGAAATAGGCCATACGGTCACTCGAGCCTGCTCCACCATTCAATAAGATCATGGCTGATCCGACCATGGAAGCAGCTCCACTTCCCCGCCCGCTCCCCATAACCCCTTATTCCCTTACTGTTTAAGAAACTGTCTATTTCTGTCTTAAATTTATTCAATGTCCCAGCTTCTACAGCTTTCTGAGGCAGCGAATTCAACAGATTTACAACCCTCCGAGAGAAGAAATTTCTCCTCATCTCTGTTTTAAATGGGAGACCCCTTATTCTAAGATCATGCCCTCTAGTTCTGGTCTCCCCCATCAGTGGAAACATCCTCTCTGCATCCACCTTGTCAAGCCTCCTCATAATCTTATACGTTTCGATAAGATCACCTCATATTCTTCTGAATTCCAATGAATAGCGGCCCAACCTACTCAACCTTTCCTCATAATTCAACCCCCTCATCCCCGGGATCAACCTAGTGAACCTTCTCTGAACTGCCTCCAAAGCAAATATATCCTTTCGTAAATATGGAAACCAAAACTGCACGCAGTATTCCAGGTGTGGCCTCACCAATACCCTATATAGCTGTAGCAAGACTTCCCTACTTTTATACTCCATCCCCTTTGCAATAACACCATGGACTAACACCATAATTTACTTGTTCCATGTAACACCAGAGATCAGTCAGTAAAGTTGAACACTAATAAATATCACGACTATATAAAATTGCAGGTGTGGACAAACATGTTAATATAAAAGCAAAATACTGTGGATTCTGGAAATCTAATATGAAAACATAAAATGCTGGAAAACACTCAGCAGACCAGGCAGCATGTGTGGCGAGAGGAACAGAGTTGTTGTTTCAGGTCGATGAGCATTCCTCAGATCACTCTTCCCTAATACGTGTCCTGACAAAGAGTCATCGACCTGAAACGTTAACTCTGTTTCTCTTTCCACAGATGCTGCCTGACCCGCTGAGTGTTTACAGCATTTTCTGTTCATAGCAAAGATGGATGCACATTTCTACTTTGAGATATTGGGCAGTGTGTATAAGTGATGCTTGGTGACAGATTTGAGGGCCTACAGGGCAGTAGTGATACCCGCCCTCCTGTATGGCTCAGAGACCTGGGCCATTTACAGTAGACACCTCAAATCGCTGAAGAAACACCACCAGCGATGTCTCCGCAAGCTCCTGCAAATCCACTGGGAGGACAGACGCACCAATCAGGCGTCTTCGATCAGGCCAACATCCCCAGCATTGAAGCACTGACCACACTCGACCAGCTCCGTTGGCCGGGCCACATTGTTCGCATGCCTGACACAAGACTCCTAAAGCAAGCGCTCCACTCTGAACTCCTACATGGCAAGCGAGCCCCAGGTGGGCAGAGGAAATGTTTCAAGGACACCCGCAAAGCCTCCCTGATAAAATGCAACATCCCCACCGGCACCTGGGAGTCCCTGGCCAAAGAATGCCCTAAGTGGAGGAAGAGCATCCGGGAGGGCGCTGAGCACCTCGAGTCTCGTCGCCGAGAGCATGCAGAAATCAAGCGCAGACAGCGGAAGGATCGTGCGGCAAACCAGACTCCCCACCCACCCTTTCCTTCAACCACTGTCTGTCCCACCTGTGACGGAGACTGTAATTCCCGTATTGGACTGTTCAGTCACCTGAGAACTCACTTTTAGAGTGGAAGCAAGTCATCCTCGATTTCGAGGGACTGCCTACGATGATGATGATGATAAGTGATGGAGCCGAAATTCAGCCTCCCAAAGAAGCCTTTTACCATCGGAGAGCGGCAGAGTCGAGTGGCTGCCGCTCGCGAAGTTCACCTCGGGGGTTTTTCTGGTGGTCCCCACTTCCGCCCCACTGCTCCGGCCCCTCCTAAGTGCGCCGATCTCCCGGACCTCCAGCAAAATTCAGCTTGAGAAGTTGTAGATCCGTCGTGGAGCCCCGACAGCTTTTTCTGTCGGTGCACCTTGCTTTCAGTGTGTGTGAGACACGGCAGCGCGGCGGTTATTAAAGGCGAGGGCGCACTGCCGTGGCCGCCATGTTATTTTTTTGTCGGCCGACTGCCGGGTCGGGCCGACAATTATGCCCCCCCCCGGGTTCAGCCGTGCCACTAACAGGCAGTCTGGCACCCCCTCTTCGAAACCCTCCCTGGCAGCCCAGTGGACCGAAGTTTTTAAATGGAGAAGGCTCTCCCCTTTAAGTGAAGGGGCGAGCCGCGGTGACGCGCACACGCGTCATGACGTCATCACCGTTCCGCTGATGATTGACAGCGGCGGAGACTCTGCCCCGCCTTTACTTCCGCCCCTCTCGATCTTCCGCTCACCGCTCCATTACGCCCCTATTATGACCGACCTCCGGTCCGCCTGAAAAAAAACGACAAAGAGCTAAATTTCGCGAAACAGCTACCTCACCCGACGCACCAGTTTTCTGGCGGGCCTGAATTTCTAGCCCGATATGTTTTGGCACATTTTGGATTTTTGTCCTTTAGTGGAGCGACTGCATCACTGTCCATTGGTGATGTCAGCCACCTTGGAAATTGCCTATTACATTACACAGTTATGGATAATGCTACTAAGAAATACGGATTGAACAATTTCCTGAGGAAAGTTCCCTTTTGTTACAACTTCTTTCTTACTTTAGAAACCAATATCTCTGCGAAGGTGGGGTTAGAAATTACTGTTGGTGATAATAGCAGATAGACCTAAAGTATTCATTTGACATTTGTCTGTCTGCTATTTTATTGGAGGTGTTAACCCATTTAAAATCCATAATCGTCTGGTCTTCACTGCCTTTGAAAGACTTTTGTATGCCTTTGGGGTTTAATTGGCCTGCAATGTTGAATTGGGAGAGAAAATAGTTATCTTCAAAGGATGAATGACAATTCTTACAACCGTCTCTATTTTTAGGTCAACCATCAAAATGGTAGCAGTGAGAATGCATGTCCAATTATATTATTTTAATGCCCTCTGTTTGATATTTTGATGTTATTGAGGTGTGGCAGAAGAAATAGCTTGCAATTATATCGTGGCTTATCATATGTCAAAGTGCTTTGTAACAACAATAACAACTTATGTTTATATATTTTTCTTATTCGTTGCTGGGATGTGGGTGTCGTTGGCAAGGCCGGCATTTATTGCCCATCCCTATTTGCCGTTGAGAAGGTGGTGAGCCGTCTTCTTGAACCGCTGCAGTCCGTGTGGTGAAGGTGCTCCCACAGTGCTGTTAGGGAGGGAGTTCCAGGATTTTGACCCATAAAGGAACGGTGATATATTTGCAAGTCAGGATGGTGTGTAACTTGGAGGGGAACTCGCAGGTGTTCCCATGCGCAGTGCGGTCAGGTACAGCAGGAATGGCGAGGCCGGGGTGAAGGAGCGGCAAGGGCTTGTCGAAGGAAGTGACCGGGGCCCAGGAGAGGCGTGAGTTCGGGGCCCAGAAGAGGCGAAGGCCCAGGGGCAACATGGGCCAGCCCACACTGCGCTACGTGTGCGCACTAGGTCTGTGCAGCAGAGCTGGTCTCCAGTCGTCTTGGTTAATCCTTGCCACTGGACCAAGACCTAGCTCTCTGTCAAGCCCGTGTGTTGGCTGGTGTGCAACGGCAACCACACGTTAAAAAAATCCACACAAAGGTGACTTCTACCCTTCAAGATGTAGTTCGGGATCTGGAATATTAGGTCCTTCATTGAAACACCTGTGAACTCATCCCTTTTTGGCGTGGAAGCAAGTCATCCTCCCTTCGCGAGACACCTATGATGATGAGATGGTAGAGGTCGTGGGTTTGGGAGGTGCTGTCAAAAGAAGCTTGGGTGAGTTGCTGCAGTGCATCTTATACATGGTACACACTGCAGCCATGGTGCACCGGTGGTGGAGGAAGTGAATGTTGAAGGTGATGGATGGGGGGCCAATCAAGCGGGCTGTTTTGTCCTGGATCGTGTCGAGCTTCTTGAGTGCTTTTGGAGCTGCACTCATCCAGGCAAGTGGAGAGTATTCCATCACACTCTTGACTTGTGCCTTGTAGATAATGGAAAGGCTTTGGGGAGTCAAAGCCTTTAACAGAGTAAAAACATCCCACTGCACTTCACAGGAGCATTATCATTCAAAGTTTGACACTGAGCCACGTAAGGAGATGTTAAGACAGGTTGGTGAAAGAGGTCGGTTTTAGGAGCAAGGTAAAGGAGGAGAGAGGTTTAGGGAGAGAATTCCAAAGCTTAGGGCCGAGGCAGCTGAAGGCACAGCTGCCAATGGTGGAGAGATGAAAATTGAGGATGCTCAAGAAGCTGGAATTAGAGGCCGCAGAGATCTCAGAGGGTTGTAGGGCTGAAGGAGGTTACAGAGATCGGGAGGGGTGAGGCCATGGAGGGATTTGAACGCCAGGATGATAATTTTATAATCGAGACGTTGCTGGATCAGGAGCACAGGGGTGATGGGTGAACGAGATTTGGTTAGGAGATGGACAGCAGCATTTTGGATAAGCTCAAGTTTACAGAGGATGTAACAAAGAGATGGATGAAGGTTTCAGGACTAGATGAGCTGAGGCAGGAGTGGAGACTGATAATAATACTGAGGTGGAAGTAGGCAGTATTGGTGATAGAGAGAATATGAGGTCAGAAGCTCCACTCAGGGTTAAATATGACACCAAGGTTGCGAGCAGTGTGGTTCAGCCTCAGACAGATGCTGGGGAGAGGAATGGAGTCGGTGGCAAGGGAACGGAGTTTGAGGCGGGGCCCGAAGACAATGGTCTTCCCAATATTTAATTGGAGGTCCAGTACTAGATGTCGGACAAGCAGCGTGATAAATCAGAGGCCGTGGAGGGGCTGAGAGAGTTGGTGGTGAGGTCGAGCTGAAGGCTGTCTGTGTACACGTTGAATCTGATGTGTTTTTGGATGATGTCGCCGAGAGGCAGTGTGTCGATGAGAAAGAGGAGAGGGCCGAGGATCGATTCTTGGGGGACTTGAGAGATAACGATGCGGGAGCGGGAAGAGAAGCCATTAATTCTTTTTTTAAATGTTGCTGCTGTTTTATGTTGACAAATGCAACATGCCAAATACCAAATAATTAGATTTTTTGGGCAGTGCTGTTTAAGGGAAAGTTGACCAGGACACCTGATGAATTCCCCTTTGAATTTCCGCTCATTAATTTCCACCTGAGCAGATGGATGGAGTTTGGTTTAATATTTCATCCAAATGAAGACACCTTCGACATTGCAGCATTCCATCAGTACTGCACTGAAGTGTCAGCTTAGATTATGTGGCCAAGCACCCAATTAAAATAAAACACAACATTCTCGCTCTCTCTTCCTGTAACTGCTTGCTTCCCAGTTTAACCTTGTGTCTCTCTTCCACTTGCATTTTCTGTCTCTTCCCCGCACCCCCCCCCCCCCCCCCCCCACTTTTCTATCCGACTTTCTTACACTGTTATTGTCATCTCTATATTTCTGGTTGTCTCGAACTCTTATTTTTGTTCTTTCTCTCCCTGGTTCTGTAAATCTTTCCTTTGCTCTGTAAATCTTTCCTTTGCTCTGTAAATCTTTCCTTTGCTCTGTAAATCTTTCCTTTGCTCTGTAAATCTTTCCTTTGCTCTGTAAATCTTTCCTTTGCGGTGTCTCAGCAACTGTTCCTCCCTCTGTATGCCGCTCACACTTACTCTTTCTCTGTTTCTCTGTCACGCTTCCTGGAGCTCCCAATCTATCTGTCTCTCGCACCTTCTCTCCTCTCCCTTTATGTTACTCATCGCCGAGAGCATGCAGAAAACAAGCGCAGGCAGCGGAAGGAGCGTGCGGCAAACCAGTCCCACCCACCCTTTCCTTCAACCCCTGCCCCACCTGTGACAGAGACTATAGTTCCCATATTGGACTGTTCAATCACCTGAGAACTCATTTTTAGTGTGGAAGCAAGTCTTCCTCGATTTCGAGGGACTGCCTATGATGATGATGATGTTACTCACTTGCTCTTCGTTTCCTCTGGCCGTGGACATCTGCAGCTAGAGGTGGGTGCTGTGGCTCTCTGAAAATAGGTGACATGGTCTAGTTTCCCCTCGGGAGCAGGGAAAGGCAGACTGCTTTGTTTTTTGTGCGTTGGTTCTAGACGTGTGCTGTAAGCCCCTCCAGTCCAGCCTCCCACTCCATCCCAGCCAGCCTCCAGTCTCTGGTCTCCCGTCACCTCCACGCCAGAGGAGCCGAGTAGGGAAACTGCAGGGATGTCGTGCAAGGCCAGGGACCAGGAAGCACTGGCAAAGTGCAGAGGCCAGGATGCAAAGTTTAGATCCCCAAAACCGAATATAGAGTGAAGCCTAATACCTGTATCATCTCAATAGAGCAGCAATGTGTCAGCTGTGGCTCGGTGGGTAGCACTCTCGCCTCTGAGTCAGAAGGCGATGGATTTATGTCCCACTCCAGAGACTTGAGCACACAATCCAGGCTCCAGTGCGGTGCTGAGGGAGCGCTGCACTGTCAGAGGTGCCGTCTTTCAGATGAGACACTAAACCGAGGCCCCGTCTGCGCTCTCAGGTGGACGTAAAAGATCCCATGGCACTATTTTGAAGAAGAGCAGGGGAGTTATCCCCGGTGTCTTGGGGCCAATATTTATCCCTCAACCAACATAAGAAAAAAACAGAATATCTGGTCATTATCACATTGCTGTTTGCTGTGTGCAAATTGGCTGCTGCGTTTCCTGAATTACAACAGTGACTGCACTCCAAAAGTACTTCATTGGCTGTAAAGCGCTTTGGGTCGTCCTGAGGTGGTGAAAGGCGCTATATAAATCCAAGTCTTTCTTCTGGTGCTACCAATAGTGGGACTGATTCTGTGTTCATTTGGGAGGGTTGGATGCAGTCTATCACTGGCTGCCTTGCTTGATGCCTCCTGGCTGGGAGGAGACGTGGTAGAGGTGATGGTGAGGTCTGGAGTCAAAGGTCTGGCTGAGGTGAAGTCCCAGCTTGTGCTGGGCCCTGAGCTCCAGAATTCCCTCCCTAAACCTCACCGCCTCTCTTTCCTCCTTTAAGATGCTCCTTAAAACTTACCTCTTTGACCAAGCTTCTGGTCTCCTGCCCTCATATCTCCTTATGTGGCTCAGTGCCGAATTCTGTCTGATAACGCTCCTGTGAAGCGCCTTGGGACATTTTACTACATATGGGTTGTTGTTGCAAAGTCAGGTGGGATGGAAGTGAATATGTATTATCCTTGGTAACGGCGCGGACATATTCCACATTATTACGCGAGGTCTACGACAGATCGGCGAGATACAGCAGAATATATAATTGAGAAATTAGGACACAACATACAACCATGCGCTCATACTTCCATTGCAACACCAGTGTGCCGTAACCAGTCAAATCTGTGCTTTGTATTAATTTCAGTAAAAACTGTGAAAGTTTAACTTCCACGTATTTTTTTCCAGTTGATTTTAGCTGTGTGGACTGCAGCATTATTAATTGTCGCATGCTGCTATGTTGATATCACAGTGTGTCGCAACTACATTCCAGGGGTGTTTCCATCTGCTATCAAGTATTGGCAGGCCTGTCAAGATGTGCCTATTAATCCTTTGAAAAAGGATCTTTTTAAAAAAAAAACATTTTCTTTGGGCTGTAACAAGTAACGATGGCTTTCTTTACAATTTTGAGCGCTGTATTCCACTGTTCCACATTATAACGTGGGGACCGAAGCCATTGTTTTCGGTCCGCACCACAAACTCCGTTCCCTAGCCACTGACTCCATCCCTCTCCTCAACTTCTGTCTGAGGCTGAACCAGATTGTTCACAACCTTGGTGTCATATCTGACCCTGAAATGAGTTTTCGCCCACATATCTGCAGCATAACTAAGGCTGCCTATTTCCACCTGCGTAACGTCACCCGTCTCCCCCCTTGCCTCAGCTCATCCGCTGCTGAAGCCCTCATCTGTGCCTTTGTTACCTCTAGACGTGAATATTCCAAAGCACTCCTGGCTGACCTCCCACATTCTACCCTACGTAAACTAGAGGTGATCCAAAACTCGGCTGCTCGTGTCCTAACTCGCTCCAAGACCTGCTCACCCATCAACCCTGTGCACTCGGACCTACATTGGGATCCGATTAAACAACGCCTCGATTTCAAAAATTCTCATCCTTATTGTCAAATCCCTCCATGGCCTCGCCCCTCCTTATCTCTGTAATCTCCTCCAGCCCCACAACCACCCGAGATGTCTGTTATATATGCAGACTATAGATATACTCTCTGTGTAGTCACTGTATAGTTGCATAATATGGAGACTTGTTTACCTGATGTACTATCAGTAAGGTTTACACTGTGTATATACTATGCTGGCACCACTAGAGGGTGCAACTGGTGGAGACCGGGATTTCCTGCCCTGGTGGCAGGAGCTGTATAAAAGGGGAACCACCATGCTTGTGCCTCACTCTGGAGTTACGAGTAAAGGACCAAGGTCACTACAGTTTGAGTACAACACATTGCCTTGTGGAGTCATTCATAAGTACACTACAGACATGATAATGTCTGCGCTCCTCTAATTCTGCCCTCTTGAGCATCCCTGATTATAATCACTCAACCATTGGTGGCCGTGCCTTCTGTTGCCTGGGCCCCAAGCTCTAGAACTCCCTGCCTAAACCTCTCCGCCTCTCTACCTCTCTTTCCTCCTTCAAGACGCTCCTTAAAACCTACCTCTTTTGGTCAAGCTTTTGCTCACCTGCGCTAATTTCTACTTATGCGGCTCGGTGTCAAATTTTTAAATCTCATAATACTCCTGTGGGGCACCGTGGGACGTTTCACTACGTTAAAGGCGCTATATAAACGCAAGTTGTTGTTGAAATAAAATGCCAAGTCTTGATTTGTTTTAAATTTTCTTGTTCGGCAGTGCCTCAAAGGGACGATTAAATCCCTTTTTTGATTTTAAAGGAGGCCTCCACTTTTCGGGTAGGAAGGAAATAAATCCGTGCTGTATTGTTGTCCTGTGTATGAGCTGCCTTTCTTGCAGAACCGAAGCCGATCTTCGGATTCCTGTGGTGACGAGGCAGCCATCAGATTTCTGTCCGTCGCTGGGCTTGTGTCGCTGTTTAAGGTTGTGCACAGCTCCTCCGATCCTCACATCACTGAATTCCTCCGTGGTGGAGGCAGCAGACGGAACGCTTCGATTCTTCTTCCAGCTTCGCCCCCACCACAGATTCTTCCAGCTGACATTTCACAGAAGTGCACAGATACTGCAGTGCTTAGTTTAAATCTGGAGTTGCTGCTGCGCTGTCGTGGTGTGTTACACCGGTTTTTGAAACTTATTGACTGGGAACTTCAAGGAGATAACAGGGGGTCTGCAAGATTAAAGAACGAAAGACTTGCATTTATATAGCACCTTTCACGACCACCACGGACATCTCGAAGCGCTTTACAGCCAATGAAGTACTTTTGGAGTGTAGTCACTGTTGTAATGTGGGAAACACGGCAGCCAATTTGTGCACAGCAAGCTCCCACAAACAGCAATGTGATGATGATCCGATAATCTGTTTTTAGTGATGTTGATTGAGGGATAAATATTGGCCAGGACATCGGGGATAACTCCCCTGCTCTTTTTCAAAATAGTGCCATGGGATCTTCTACATCCACCTGAGAGAGGAGACAGGGCCTCGATTTAATGTCTCATCCTAAAGACGGCACCTTTGACAGCACAGCACTCATACAGCACTGCACTGGAGTATCAGCCTACAGGAGGCACAGGGACTACAGCCATCGCATCATCAAGATCACCATATGTAAATCATATTTTATGTGTTTAAGACCCTGGAGTGGGACTCGAACCCACAACCTTCTGACTTAGAAGCAAGAGCGCTACCTACTGAGCCACAACATAATCAATGCTCTGCATTTCTCAGCATTTGTCCACTTCCTTGTATTTCATTTCTGTCGCTGTGTACTAGTAAATGTCTTACACAATGATCATGCTGTCTACTTTTGACTAGGTGATGCTGTATTTCAGAGCTTGGGGAAGTGAATCCCCAGGAGCGGAGTTGGTGTTCGCAGGAGGGTACTCATGCGGTGAATATTTGCAAGGTATTTCACGGTGTTTCCCACTGTGGAAAATTTTGGGTCATTAATCTGAGGCCCTGTAGAATCATAGAATAGTATGGAAGGAGGCCGTTCGGCCCATCGAGAGTGCGCTGGCTCTAAGAGCAATCCAGTCGGTCCCACTCCCCTGATCGATCCCCAAATCCCGACAATTTTTTCTCCTTCAAGCATTTATCCACTTCCCTTTTGATGACTACTATTGAATCTGTATTCACCACCCTATCAGGCAGTGCATTCCAAATCCTAACCACTCTTTGCCTCATGTTGCCTCTGGTTCTTCTCCCAATCACCTTAAATCAGTGGCCTCTGGTCATCGACTCTTCATCCATTGTAAACAGTTTCTCTTTATGTACTCGATGTAAAACCTTAATGATTTTAAACACTTTGATCAAATCCCCTCTTGCATAGAAACATAGAAAATAGGTGCAGGAATAGGCCATTCGGCCCTTCGAGCCTGCACCACCATTCAATATGATCATGGCTGATCATGCAACTTCAGTACCCCACTCCTGTTTTCTCTCCATACCCCTTGATCCCTTTAGCCGTAAGGGCCACATTAACTCCCTTTTGAATATATCTAATGAACTGGCCTCAACAACTTTCTGTGGTAGAGAATTCCACAGCTTCACAATTCTCTGAGTGAAGCAGTTTCTCCTCATCTCGGTCCTAAATGGCTTACCCCTTATCCTTAGACTGTGGCCCCTGGTTCTGGACTTCCCCAACATCGGGAACATTCTTCCTGCATCTAACCTGTCCAATCCCGTCAGAATTTTATATGTTTTTATGAGATCCCCTCTCATTCTTCTAATTTCCAGTGAATATAAGCCTAGTCGATCCAGTCTTTCTTCATGTGTCAGTCCTGCCATCCCAGGAATCAGTCTGGTGAACCTTCGCTGCACTCCCTCAATAGCAAGAATGTCCTTCCTCAGATTAGGAGACCAAAACTGTACACAAGATTCAAGGTGTGGCCTCACCAAGACCCTGTACAACTGCAGTAAGACCTCCCTGCTCCTGTACTCAAATCCCCTAGCTATGAATGCCAACGTACCATTTGTCTTCTTCACCGCCTTGCTGTACCTGCATGCCAATTTTCAATGACTGATGTACCATGACACCCAGGTCTCGTTACACCTCCCCTTTTCCTAATCGGTCACCATTCAGATAATATTCTGCCTTCCTGTTAGCCTTCTCTGCTCCCAGAAGAATAACCTCAGCTTCTCCAGTCTATCCATGTAACTGTAATCCCTCATAAGAACTTAAGAATTAGGAACAGGAGTAGGCCATCTAGCCCCTCGAGTCTGCTCCGCCATTTAACAAGATCATGGCTGATCTGGCCGTGGACTTAGCTCCACTTACCCGCCCTCTCCCCATAACCCTTAATTCCCTTATTGGTTAAAAATTTATCTATCTGTGACTTGAATACATTCAATGAGCTAGCCTCAACTGCTTCCTTGGGCAGAGAATTCCACAGATTCACAACCCTCTGGGAGAAGAAATTCCTTCTCAACTCGGTTTTAAATTGGCTCCCCCGTATTTTGAGGCTGTGCCCCCTAGTTCTAGTCTCCCCGACCAGTGGAAACAACCTCTCCGCCTCTATCTTGTCTATCCCTTTCATTATTTTAAATGTTTCTTATAAGATCACCCCTCATCCTGCTGAACTCCAACGAGTAAAGACCCAGTCTACTCAATCTATCATCATAAGGTAACCCCCTCATCTCCGGAATCAGCCTAGTGAATCGTCTCTGTACCCCCCCCCCAAAGCTAGTATATCCTTCCTTAAGTAAGGTGACCAAAACTGCACGCAGTACTCCAGGTGCGGCCTCACCAATACCCTATACAGTTGCAGCAGGACCTCCCTGCTTTTGTACCCCATCCCTCTCGCAATGAAGGCCAACATTCCATTCGCCTTCCTGATTACCTGCTGCACCTGCAAACTAACTTTTTGGGATTCATGCACAAGGACCCCCAGGTCCCTCTGCACCTCAGCATGTTGTAATTTCTCCCCATTCAAATAAAATTCCCTTTTACTGTTTTTTTTTCCCCAAGGTGGAACCATCCCGGTAAATCTCTTCTGCACCCTCTCCAAAGCCTTCATGTCCTTCCTAAAGTGTTTGTGCCCAGAATTGGATGCAATACCCCAGCTGGGGCCGAACTAGTGTTTATACAGGTTTAGCATAACTTCCTGGCTTTTGTGCTCTATGCCTCTATTTATAAAGCCCAGGATCCCATATGGTTAATTAGCAGCTTTGTTAACCTGCCACCTTCAAAAATTTGTGCGCAACCACTCCCAAGGTCTTTCTGTTCATGCAACCTTTTAAAATCGGACCATTTCGCTTGTATTTTCTCTCCTCATTCTTCCGACCACAAATGTATCGCCTCATACTTTTCTGTTAGTTCAGATGGATGTTAAAAATCCCGTGGCACTATTTGAAGAGTAGAAGGTCCTCCCAATGTTCCTCTCTCAGCAACTACCACCACAAACAGGTTAAGCAGCCACTCGTCTCATTGCTCTAGTGGGGCCGTGGTGTGCGCAGAATGGCTGCTGTAATTATCCATGTGACCGTCGTGACTGCACTTCAAAACTGAGCCCTACATGAAGGGCCAGGAATTGTGCCCTGCCCCAAACAACGACACCTACAGTTTTTGGACACTTTTCTCCACCCCAGTCAACGGGACGGAGATACCAGACACATTCCGCGCTTGTTTTTTGGCGGAAGCTGTGGCGGCTGCAAGATGGAAGTGCCCTCGCAGCAGGCCCGCCACCCTGACCAGCGCCTCGCTGGCGCGTCACAAAATCTTTCCCCCTCAGTTAAAGGGGAGGGCCGCTACGAACACTGCAGCCACTTCAGTGGCAACCACTGGGCCACCAGAGAGGGTTTCATAAGCACATAAGAACAGAAGAAATAGGAACAGGAGTAGGCCATACGGCCCTTCGAGCCTGCTCCGCCATTCAATAAGATCATGGCTGATCTGATCACGGACTCAGCTCCACTTCCCCGCCTGCTCCCCATAACCCCTTATCCCCTTATCCTTTAAGAAACTGTCTATTTCTGTCTTAAGTTTATTCAATGTCCCAGCTTCCACAGCTCTCTGAGGCAGCCAATTCCACAGATTCACAACCCTCTGAGAGAAGACATTTCTCCTCATCTCAGTTCTCAATGGGCAGCCCCTTATCATGCCCTCTAGTTCTAGTCCCCCTCACCAGTGTAAACATCCTCTCTGCACCCACTTTGTCAAGCCCCCTCATAATCTTATACTTTTCGATAAGATCACCTCTCATTCTTCTGAATTCCAATGTTCCAATGAGTCGAGGCCCAACCTACTCGACCTTTCCTCATAAGTCAACCCCCTCATCCCCGGAATCAACCTAGTGAACCTTCTCTGAACTGCCTCCAAAGCGAGCATATCCTTTCGTAAATATGGAAACCAAAACTGCACGCAGTATTCCAGGTGTGGCCTCACCAATACCCTGTACAGCTGTAACAAAACATCCCTGCTTTTATGCTCCATCCCCTTTGCAATAAAGGCCAAGATTCCATTGGCTTTCCTGATCACTTGCTGTACTTGCATACTAACCTTTTGTGTTTCATGCACAAGTACCCCCAGGTCCCGCTGTACTGCAGCACTTTGCAATCTTTCTCCATTTAAGTAATAACTTGCTCTTGATTTTTTCTGCCAAAGCGCATGACCTCACACTTTCCAACATTATACTCCATCCGCCAAATTTTTGCCCACTCACTTAGTCTGTATGTCCTTTTGCAGGTTTGTTGTGTCCTCCTCACACATTGCTTTTCCTCCCATCCTTGTATCGTCAGCAAACTTGGTTACGTTACACTCAGTCCCTTCTTCCAAGTCGTTAATATAGATTGTAAATAGTTGGGGTCCCAGCACTGATCCCTGCGGCACCCCACTAGTTACTGGTTGCCAACCAGAGAATGAACCATTTATCCCGACTCTCCGTTTTCTGTTTGTTAGCCAATCCTCTATCCATGCTAATATTTTACCCCCAACCCCGTGAACTTTTATCTTGTGCAGTAACCTTTTGTGTGGAACCTTGTCAAATGCCTTCTGGAAGTCCAAATACACCACATCCACTGGTTCTCCTTTATCCAACCTGTTCATTACATCCTCAAAGAATTCTAGCAAATTTGTCAAACTTTACTTCCTCTTCATAAATCCATACTAACTCTGCCTGACCAAATTTTGCTTTTCCAAATGTCCTGTTACTGCTTCTTTAATAATGGACTCCAACATTTTCCCAACCACAGATGTTAGACTAACTGGTCTATAATTTCCTGCTTTTTGTCTGCCTCCTTTTTTGAATAGGGGCGTTACATTTGCAGTTTTCCAATCTGCTGGGACCTTCCCAGAATCCAGGGAATTTTGGTAAATTACAACCAGTGTATCCACTATCCCTGCTGCTACTTCTCTTAAGACCCTAGGATGCAAGCCATCAGATCTAGAGGATTTATCTGCCTTTAGTCCCATTATCTTACCGAGTACCACCTCCTTAGTGATTGTGATTGTGTTAAGTTCCTCCCCCACTATAGCCCCTTGACACTCCACTGTTGGAATATTGTTAGTGTCCTCTACCGTAAAGACTGATACAAAGTACTTGTTTAGAGTTTCTGCCATCTCCATGTTCCCCATTACTAATTCTCCGGTCTCGTCCTCTAAGGGACCAACATTTACTTTAGCCACTCTTTTCCTTTTTATATACCTATAGAAACTCTTGCTATCTGTTTTTATATTTTGTGCTAGTTTACTTTCATAGTCTATCTTCCCTTTCTTAATCATTTTTTTAGTCATTCTTTCCTGGCTTTTAAAAGCTTCCCAATCTTCTGTCCTTCCACTAGTTTTGGCCACTCTGTATGCCCTTGTTTTTCATCGGATGCCGCCCTTTGTTTCTTTAGTTAGCCACGGCTGGCTTTCCTTTCCTCCTCACTGGAATATATTTTTCTTGAGAGTTGTGAAATATCTCTTTAAATGTACACCACTGTTCATCAACCGTCCTACACTTTAATCTATTTTCCCAGTCCATTTTACCCAACTCTGCCCTCATACCTTCATAGTCTCCTTTATTTAAGCTTAGTACGCTGGTTAGAGATCCAACTTGCTCACCCTCCATCTGAATTTGAAATTCAATCATGTTATGATCACTCATTCCAAGGGGATCCTTTACTAGGAGATTGTTTATTAATCCTGTCTCATTACACAGGACCAGATCTAAGATAGCCTGCCCCCTGGTTGTTTTGGCTGGGCCAACGGCCTGGCACCCAAGAGTGGGGTGCCAGGCTGCCTGTTGGCAGCACGGCTGAACCCGGGGGCATAATTGTCGGCCTGACCTGCCAGTCGGCTGACTAAAAAAAAGCATGACGCCACCGGCAGTGCCCCCTCCTTTCAGGGTGTCTGTGACGCCAAGCCACAGAGATTGTACCGAGAGCAAAAGCTGTCAGAGGCACCGACAGGCGGTGGTGTTATATATGCAGACTATAGATATACTCTCTGTTTAGTCACTGTGTAGTTGCATAAGATGGAGACTTGTTACCTGATGTACTATCAATAAGGTTTACACTGTGCGTATACTCTGCTGACACCACTAGAGGGTGCAACTGGTGGAGTCCGGGGTTTCCTGTCCCTGTGGCAGAGGCTGTCCACCAGAGGGCACTGCGGTGGGAGACCTGAGGGTCACCTGCATAGGTGTGCAGGGCCCAGTATAAAAGGCTGCCCACCATGTTTGTGCCTCACTCTGGAGTTACGAATAAAGGACCAAGGTCACTACAGTTTAAGTACAACACATTGCCTCGTGGAGTCATTCAGAAGTGCATTACAGACATAACAGGCGGCGGTGCTCCCGAGGGGCAATTTCCCGGGGGGCAATTTCAGGAAGGGGTCCCCACAGATTGGTAACGCGTCTGCACACCATGGGAAAACGGGCAGAGTGCTTTTTCTGTACGAGCTTGAGAGCAGATTTTGAAAATAATGGTCACCATAGATCTGTTGCTTGAGCCACAGTGTGGAAAGTATGTCCTTTCTCTTTGCAATTTCTCTATTTTTAGGGAAGGTGCAGCAGATTTGCCAAATCTGTAATGATACACAAATAAAATCGGGATCCGATCCCAAATTATCCTGAATGTAAATAAAAGGCGCTATTGATGTTTGTTGCTTTATAAAAAGATGCCAATGTGCCAAAATAGCATAAAAAGCAGCAACCAAAGTGTTGCCGGGATGGGGAATAAAGGATGCTGTGTCACTTTGAACCGGGGAACATTATTAGCAAAAATAACGGTAATGATCAGGACAGCTGAGTAGTTAGATATATAGTAAAACCTCTGGTGTGGAATTCATGAAATGTTCCTATAGGTGTGTTGTAGAAAGCTCTTCAACCTCTCTGTGTGTTAAGTTTGTACAATTGTTTTAGCCCTCCCTGCTCCAACCCCCCCCCCCCCGCCATCTCAGTAATTACCCCTCCCTGCTCCAACACACCCCTCCCCCCAACTCAGTGGAAGCTAACAGCATTTCTAGTCGGGTCACTATCGCTGACATTTACAGCAGCAATGTTATCTGCAATGTCCATGAGCCATGCAATCATTGGAGGGCTAAACAGCATTAGCAGAACAAGCTGAAGCTGCTTAAACTCCAGTGCGGTGCTGAGGGAGTGCTGCACTGTGGGAGGTGCCATCTTTTGGATACGACCTTAAACCGAGGACCTAAAAGAACCCACGGCACAGTTTCGAAGAAGAGCCAGGGCCATTCTCGCCGGTGCCCTGGCCAACAGTTATCCTTCAATCATTTTCTAAAGTAGATGATCAGGTTCTTTATCTCATTGCTGTTTGTGGGAGCTTGCTGTGCACACCGTCGGCTGCCACATTTCTCACATTGTAACAGCGACGATGCTTCAAAAAGTACTTCATTGGCTGTAAGTCGCTTTGAGGCCGTGAAAGGCGCTATATAAATGCAAGTCCTTTCTTTCTTTTGCTCTTGTACCAAGCTTGTGCTGCTGGCGCGTGGCGTGTGGTTGCCATGCAACCTGAAAGCTCCATTTACTGAGACTGGACACTGGGAATATTCAATATTTAGCAGGTGTGCTGCTGGCCAGCGTTGGTCTGCTTTGGGGCTTCCACTGGCTGTGTGGGACCCTCACGTCAGTCGTTGAGACACTAGCATGGCCAGCAGCTTTGCCGTCGTATCAGTTCTGGTCCTAGGAACACTTGGGAGAAATTATCAACAATATTCAACACTTGCAAAGTACATTTGACGAATTAATGAGACTGAAATGTAATACAACAACAACTTGTGTGTGTATGTGTGTATAATAGCGCCTTTAACATAGTAAAGCGTCCCAAGGCGCTTCACAGAAGTATTATGAGACAAAACATTTGACACCGAGCCACATAAGGAGAAATTAGAGCAGAAAGAGGTAAGATTTAAGCAACGGCTTAAAGGAGGAAAGAGAGGCAGAGAGATTTAGGCAGTGAGTTCCAGAGTTTAGGGCCCAGGCAACAGAAGGCACTGGCACCAATGATGAATCGATTAAAATTGGGGATGCGCAAGAGGCCAAAATTGGAGGAGAGCAGAGATCTCAGCGGGTTGTGGGGCTGGAGGAGAATACAGAGATAGGGAGGGGCGAGGCCGTGGTGAGATTTGTAAACAAGGATGAGAATTTTGAAATCGAGGTGGTGCTTAACCGGAAGCCAATGTAGGTCAGCGAGCACAGGGGTGATGGGTGAGCGGGACTTGGTGCGAGTTAGGACACGGGGCAGCAGAGTTTTGGATCACCTTTAGTTTACGTCGGATAGAATGTGGGAGGCCAGCCAGGAGTGCGTTGGAGGAGTCAAGTCTAGAGGTAACAAAGGCATGGATGAGGGCTTCATCAGCGGATTAGCTGAGACGGGCGATGTTGCACGGGTGGAAATAGGCGGTCTTAGTTATGCTGCGGGTATGTGGCCGTAAACTGATTTCAGAGCCAACTATGACACCAAGGTTGCAAACAGTGTGGTTCAGCCTCAGACAGATGTTGGGGAGAGGTATGGAGTCAGTGCCTAGGGAACAGAGTTTGTGGCGAGGACTGAGAACAATGGCTTCCCAATATTTAATTGGAGAAAATTTATGCTCATCCAGAACTGGATGTAATCTAAGAGATGGGTTCAAATGATGCCATAAACTGTGAGAGCAGTGCTTCAATGGTATACAATAGTCACACAAACATTATGATATTGCAGCATCAGTATCGCTCCCTGATGTGTGCCTCGGTTCAATTTTTTGCAGCAAAGTTTTCTGTTCTTGAGGTGGCAGTGTGGTTGTTGACCATCAATGTGTTTGAGGTCCTTGATATATGATGTTCACACAAGAGGATTAAGAATTGGTGATTTGCAATGTAATTACTGGAAGATTATCTAATAACCTTGTAGATGCCAGTAGATTTCCTCTCCATTTACAATTTACATTGGTAATTTAAATGTTACAAAGTAGAAACCTAATATGTCCTTACTATACAGTACAAATGCACACGAGGCCCATACTAGAGAGAAGGCCACTCTGTGACCAGTAACCTTTATTTGCCAGCACTGAAGTGAAGAAGGTGGGTGGAGCTTCCCCTTTTATACCTGAAAATCCAGGTTAGGAGTGTCTCCCGCAAATTCACCACCTAGTGGTCAGTGTGCTTACGGTGTACAACTTTGGTCAGTTTATACATGGGTTACAATGACAGTGGAATACATGACAAAACCAATCCAATGGGACCGCCCGGATGAATGTGATGGGTCCCCGTTTCTGTACCTTCCCATGAGGAGCTGAGTCCACACTCCAGTTGGTTGAAATTGAGTTGTGTGATATTTGTAGCGAATGTGTCTCATTACTTGTCTCTCGTTATGTGATTTCAACTTCAAGACATTTACTCTCTCCGTCTCATCTCCTGCGCTGTGTTATTGCACTGTTATATTCGAACCTCAAATTAAAAAGGGAATGATAGGTTCATGTTTCAGACGGAAATTATCATCAGAACTGACCTGTTCTGGTTGGCGAAGCCCTTGTATAGAATTGAAAATTGGGGCGTGGAGGGAAGGCGTTGGGAGAAGGGTAAATTCAGCGGTTCCATACTCGGAGGTAGCATGGACCAGAGACCCATCATCATCATCATCATAGGCAGCCCCTCGAAATTGAGGAAGACTTGCTTCCACTCTAAAAGTGAGTTCTCAGGTGACTGTACAGTCCAATACGGGAATTACAGTCTCTGTCACAGGTGGGACAAACAGTGGTTGAAGGAAAGGGGTGGGTGGGGAGTCTGGTTTGCCGCACGCTCCTTCCGCCGCCTGCGCTTGGTTTCTGCATGCTCTCGGCGACGAGACTCGAGGTGCTCAGCGCCCTCCCGGATGCTCTTCCTCCACTGAGGGTGGTCTTTGGCCAGGGATTCCCAGATGTCGGTGGGGATGTTGCACTTTATCAAGGAGGCTTTGAGGGTGTCCTTGAAACATTTCCTCTGCCCACCTGAGGCTCGCTTGCCGTGTAGGGGTTCTGAGTAGAGCGCTTGCTTTGGGAGTCTCATGTCGGGCATGCGGACAATGTGGCCCGCCCAGCGGAGCTGGTCGAGTGTGGTCAGTGCTTCGATGCTGGGGATATTGGCCTGATTTAGGTGCAGCTCGCCTTCAAGAGTGCGGGACTGGTGAGTTCGCCCAAACGGATTCAAGTCCAGCGTTCAGATCCGTTGGTTATTTGCACAAGAGCCAGAAGCTCTGTGTGGTAATGTATTCACAGATTTGTTAGAATGCTGGGGGAGCTATAAATGGTGTACACTTTCAGCATCGTCTCAAATTGGATTTTCAAAGACTGCATATTGAATCTCAAAAAAAAGTGGTGAGTTAATCATTTGGTGCGGTGCCAAATGTAAAGGAAGCAGCAGAATTTAAATTAGACCAACTAAGCAAATCCAGAGTGTGTTGTCCTGTATAATAGGTAGCAGGATGTAGCCACAATTCCTACCGTCACTAATTTTAGTGAAAAAGTAGATGTGAATACAAAGCACAGTAATATTATTAATCTCAAATATGTTAATCCATAATTGCCTTTAGGTATCACTGGTTGGTAAGTTAAGTTTGGGACCAACAGTCCCATAGGAGGGTGAATAATAGCAGCGCATTTGGAAAGCAGTGACAGGATCGGTCCAAGTCAGCATGGATTTATGAAAGGGAAATTATGCTTGACAAATCTTCTGGAATTTTTTGAGGATGTAACTAGTAGAGTGGACAAGGGAGAGCCAGTTGGTGTAGTGTATTTGGACTTTCAAAAGGCGTTTGACAAGGTCTCACACAAGAGATTAGTGTGCAAAATTAAAGCACATGGTCTTGGGGGTAACGTATTGATGTGGATAGAGAACTGGTTGGCAGACAGGAAGCAAAGAGTAGGAATAAACGGGTCCTTTTCAGAATGGCAGGCAGTGACTAGTGGGGTACCGCAGGGTTCAAAGCTATTTACAATATACATTCATGATTTGGACGAAGGAATTGAATGTAATATCTCCAAGTTTGCAGATGACACTAAGCTGGGTGGCAGTGTGAGCTGTGAGGAGGATGCTTAGAGGCTGCAGAGTGACATGGACAGGTTAGATGAGTGGCCAAATGCATGGCAGATGCAGCATAATGTGGATAAATGTGAGGCTATCCACTTTGGTGGCAAAAACAGGGAGGCAGAATATTATCTGAATGGTGACAGATTAGGAAAAGGGGAGGTGCAATGAGACCTGGGTGTCATGGTACATCAGTCATTGAAAGTTGGCATGCAGGTACAGCAGATGGTGAAGAAGGCAAATGGCATTTTGGTCTTCATAGCGAGAGGATTTGAGTATAGGAGCAGGGAGGTCTTATTGCAGTTGTACAGGGCCTTGGTGAGACCACACCTGGAGTATTGTGTACAGTTTGGTCTCCTAATCTGAGGAAGGACATTCTTGCTATTGAGGGAGTGCAGCGAAGGTTCACCAGACTGATTCCTGGGATGGCAGGACTGACATATGAAGAAAGACTGGATTGACTAGGCTTATATTCACTGGAATTTAGAAGAATGAGAGGGGATCTCATAGAAATAAATAAAATTCTAACGGGATTAGACGGGTTAGATGCAGGAAGAATGTTCCCGATGCTGGGGAAGTCCAGAACCAGGGGTCACAGTCTAAGGATAAGGGGTAAGCCATTTAGGACCGAGATGAGGAGAAACTTCTTCACTCAGAGAATTGTGAACCTGTGGAATTCTCTACCACAGAAAGTTGTTGAGGCCAGTTCCTTAGATATACTCAAAAGGGAGTTAGATGTAGCCCTTACGGCTAAAGGGGTATGGAGAGAAAGCAGGAATGGGGTACTGAAGTTGCAAGATCAGCCATGATCATATTGAATGGTGGTGCAGGCTCGAAGGACTGAATAGCCTATTCCTGCACCTATTTTCTATGGGTCCAAGGACCTGGACCCCATTTTTCGCGGCAGAAAGTGCGCCTAAAAAAAACTTATCTATTCTGCGGCTCCCTGCATGCCCTCTGGAGCCAGGCGCGGCATAGCATGAGCTGTGGGGGGGGCGGAGCCAAGTCCCTGCGCTGAAAACAGTGCCGGGACCTCTGCACATGCGCGCTACAGTGGGCGCGCATGTGCAGTAGCTCTAGGCGCCCAAAAATGTGGGAGGGGCCCGAAGCACGCAGCCCCTAGCCCTGGCCGAATGGCCTCACTGGGGCTGCGTGAATAAGGCTCCTCCCACCCGACCAGACCCGACCCGATCCCCGCTCTCTCCCCCCGCCCGGCGACCCGACCTCCGCGCCCCCCACCCCCCGACCTCCGCGACTCTTCCCCCCCCGCCCCCCCCCGGACCTCCACGACTCTCCCCCCCCCCCAACCCCCAGACCTCCGCGACTCTTCCCCCCCCCTCCCCCCCCCCCCCCCCGGATCTCTGCGACCCCTCCCCGAGATCCGACGCCACCTACCTGTAAATCCAGCCTGACGTCTTGGGCCCGGCCGTTCAGCCTCCTTCTCTCCCTTCCGCCCTCCTCTCTCCTTCCCTCCCTCCATCCTCTCCTCCCTCTCTCCTCTCTCCTTCCCTCCCTCCCTCCTCTCTCCTTTCTATCTCCCTCCTCTCTCCTTCCTCTCTCCTTCCCTCCCTCCCTCCTCTCTCCTTCCCTCCCTCCATCCTCTCTCTCCCTTCTCCCCTTCTCCTCCCCCCTCCTCCTCCCCCCACCCCCTCCTACCCCACCACCCCTCCTCCCCCCCCACCCCCTCTACCCTCACCCCCCTCTACCCTCACCCTCCTCTACCCTCACCCTCCTCTACCCCCACCCCACCCCCTCCTTCCTCCCCCTCTCCCCCCCACCCCCCTTCTCCCCCTTCTCCCCCCCACCCCCCACCCCTCTTCTCCCCCTCCCCCCACCCCCACCCCCCTTCTCCCCCTCCCCTCGCTGTCAGAAACACAGACACTGACAGACAGAGAGTGAGAGACACACAGACAGACAGACAGAGAGATAGAGACACTGACAGAGACACACTGGGGGTGCCGTCCCAGCACGCTGTTGGAGGACTCCCGGTGCTGCAGTCGGTAAGTAGAAAATGTTTTATTTATTGATTTTTAAATTTTTAAAAATTTTTAATTAATTTTTTTTGATTGATTTATTGGTTGATTTATTGATGTATTTTTCATTTATTATTGATGATGACTCTTTATTTGTAAAACTGAAGTGTTTAATGTTTGTAAACTTCCCTTTAAAACCCCCCCATTCCCTACGTCTGATTTGTAACCTACGCGTGATTTTCTAAAGTGTAGACAAGGTTTTTTCGAACGTACAAAAATCTTCACTTACTCCATTCTAAGTTAGTTTGGAGTAAGTTTTCACTGCCTAAACTTTGAAAACAGGCGTAAGTGGCCGGACACGCCCCCTTTTGAAAAAAAAATTCTGTTCCAAAGTGAAACTGTTCTAACTGACTAGAACTGGAGCAAACTAAATGCCGAGGATTTAAATTTCGAAGATACTCCATTCTAAACCAGTTGCTCCAAAAAAACAGGAGCAACTCAGGCCGAAACTTGGCCCCTATGTTTCTATGTTTTACTTTTTCACTAAAATTAACGAGGGTTGCAATTCTGGCCCGCGGTGACTTGCTAAAGTTTTCCATTTCTTTTGATGGCGTGGTATCTTGGTGGACAGCAATGGCAGCTAGCTCCTGCAATTAAGATTGGTTTTAGGGCTAGGATAAGGTTATATCATGTGATTAGACAGGACATGATAGGAGATCATTTACTGGCTGATACAAGGGAATACCTTAAACATTCACTCCCTCCACCACTGGTGCACCGTGGCTGCAGTGTGTACCATCTACACGATGCACTGCAGCAACTCGCCAAGGCTTCTTCGGCAGCACCTCGCAAACCTGTGACTTCTACCACTGTAATATATTTGCTTCATGGTTTCTTCGCTTAAGAATTCATAGCAACAGATTGCCATTAAGAAGTAATTGGTTTATTAGCAAAAGGTTTAACATTTACACTGCACATGCACCATCATCATCATCACTAGTTCATAGAAACATAAAAATTTACATCGCAGATGGAGACCATTTTGGCCCGCGCCGGCCGACAAAGAGCCGCACGGCCCTAGGTCAGCAGCCCTAAAGGTTACACATAAAACTATGAACAATGACGGAAAGGCAAAGAGCACCCAGCCCAAAACAGTCCGCCTCACCACAACTGCAACACCCCTTATACTGAAACATTCTACACTCCATCCCAACCGGAGCCATGTGATCTCCTGGGAGAGGCAAAAACCAGATTAAAAACCCAGGCCAATTTAGGGAGACAAAATTTGGGAAAATTCCTTTCCGGCCCATCCAGGCGATCGAAACTAGTCCAGGAGATCACCCTGGCCGGATTCTATTCCCTGCAGTACTTACCATTATATCTGCGCCGCCCAACAAAAGGTCATCTAGTCTAATCCCAATTACCAGCTCTAGGTCCGTAACCCTGCAGGTTACTGCACTTTTTAGGGCTCAAATTTCCCCAAGAGTTGCCCTGTTTTTTTTTTGGAGTAAGTAGCTTTTTTTGGAGTAACTTAAAAATCGCAAATTTCCCCATTTAACTTGCTCCAGTGTACGTCAGTTAGTTAGGTTTTTTTCTGGTTTAGTTTGTTCTCTCCAAAAGGGGGCATGACAAGCCACTTACGCCTCTTCTGGCCATAGAAGCTAATTTGGCCAGCTGAAAGTTACTCCAAACTAACTTAGGCCAGTGTATGTGGCCACTTTTGTAGGCACCGAAAAACCTTACCTACATTTAAGAAATCAGCGCAGGTAGCCAGAGATATGGGGGGGGGGGGTGGTGTGGGGCGGCGAGGGATGGGACGGGGGGGTGAGTTGGAGGATTCTAAAGCACTAAAGACCTTCACAACATTACAACATCTTTAGCACAACAGCTGCACAACGTCATCAAAAATAAATGAAAGATAAATCAGCTACTGAAAATAGAGCAGTCCTACTTTGCCGACTGCAGAATGCACCAGCTAGCCCTCTCGCCAGGTCTAGGCACACATGACTGTAGAATAGGGATTTTTACTTTTTACAGTTCTCCCTAAATGTTGCGTGGTCCTAATGGAGCATGATTCAATTTTAATGCAAAATATCTTTTATTGGATATTTTACAGTGCACTTCAACAACAACAACAACAGCAACAACAGCAAAGAAAGGCTGCACCCATCCCTCGCCCACATCTTGGGGAAAGTGCACTTCCTCATCGGGTCGCTGATGGTGGTGGGGGGACGTGGGGTGGGTGGGGGGGAGGTTGGGGTTGGGGGCCCGGCTTGGGTCTGACCGGTGGCTGGTGCGTGGATTGAAGTGGGAGTGGCATTTGAGTATCCGGCCTTTGTGCCCTTATTGCAGCAGCCAGCTCCCTCATGGCATCTGCCATCGTTTGCACACCCTCTGAAATGCCCGCCCTCACTTCTCGTCTCAGTGCAGAGATTTCACCCGACAGTGTCGCTACCTCATCACGCACCCCACTGACGGCCACCACGAGTGATCTTATGAGGGCATTGGTCTCCTCACCCAATGACGGAACCTGCTTAATCTCTGCTGAGGACTGCACCTCAGGAGAGACTGGTCGGCTTCTCCTTCCCCTCGCCGTGGGTCTGCCTAGTGGCACCCCTCCAGTGTGAGGCGCAGGCTGAGACGGTGGGGGACTGGGTATCCCAAGATGCATTTCACGACCGCCACTGGGACCCGCGACCTCGGAAGGTGTGAACCCATGGAATGTTGCCGAGGAGCTCATGGAAGTTTCTGGCAGTGTGATGCCCTGTGATATGGACTGATCCATATGACGATCAGCATTTTCCCGTGCACACATCTCCATGGACCCCTCCTCCCCCGCCCCACCCGCCTTGGTCTGGAGCGCACGCATTTGGATCCTCTGGTGGATCTTCAGGATGTTGAGGAGTGTCTTCTGCTTCTGAAAAATACAACAGAACAGTCAAATGGTTAGCAGCACAGGAGGGGGCAGGATGGCTGGCATGAATAGTCTGACGCGTAGCAGGCCTGTCAGCAGGTTGATTTGAAGGACAACTATGCATTTTAATGATTCACCCTCACCCTCGCGTGTGCAGAGCTGATTCTTTATCTGCCGGTGCGACTCAGCAAGGCAGCGACCCTCTGTTCTAGGGGCGACAATTAGTGCAGATTAGGCAGACCTCCTCCTGTTCTTAGTCTTTCCCTTTTGTTGTGGGCCAATTTCTTCTACAAAGATGAAAATATTAATTTTCAGACATGGTGCGCTCCTGATGGGTGGGACACATACAGATGTTCACATTTTCCACTGCATTTCAATTTAAAGATAAAGATATTACTTACACTTACTACTTGACCAACATCCTGCCATTTCTTCTTGCACTGGCTTCCAGATCTTGCATTATTGACCCCTGCGGAGTATTCTTCTGCAACTAGGTTCCATCTTCTTCTCATTTCCTTGGGTGAAACTTTTGATGGACCACTCTTGCTGATATCCAGCTCCAGCCATTTCTCCTCAATGACAGTCACTAGTTTCTCCACTTCCTCATGGAGGAAATTCTCTGTTCGTCTGGCACACGCTTGCGCCATTCATCTATTGGACTCACACTCAGGTAATGTTCAGAAATCACACTTCTCACCTTTCTTCCACCTATCCAGCACTCCTTTCCACTCCCTCAGCCACACAAAAATCAATATTTAAACTTTACCTTTATATATGCTCCATTACCAATGATACTGAGGACACTCTCCCTTTAATTGGCCGATTGTCAAGCTTCCTGTTGCACTGCGCATGCGCGCCCGCTGAAACGCACACTGTGCATGCGCGCCCGCTGAAACGCACACTGTGCATGCGCGCCCGCTGAAACGCACACTGTGCATGCGCGCCCGCTGAAACGCACACTGTGCATGCGCGCCCGCTGAAACGCACACTGTGCATGCGCGCCCGCTGAAACAAACCTGTGTCCTCCTGCCGGCACTCCACAAGACGCTGGGCCCAAGCTCCGCCCCCTTTCCAGCCGCACTGAACAAGCGCAGCCGAAGCTCCGCCCCCCCTCCCCCAGGCTCTGCAGCGCCACGCCGATGGATCCGGATGACGAGGCAGCGGCCAAATTAATAGGTACATTTTCGGTGCTTTCTTTTGGCTCACAAAGTCGGTGTGCCACCCCTAACTACGCCGCTCTAGGGGGCTGGGGAAATTTGGGCCGTATGTGCCCATCCAACCATCTCTTAAAAGTGGTGAGGGTTTCTACATCCCCCACTCTTCCAGGCAGCAAATTCCAGATCCTCACAACCCTCTGCATAAAGAAGCCCCCCCTCAAATCCCCTCCAAACCTTCCACCAACCACCTTAAAACTATGCGCCCTCATAATAGACCCCTCCACCTATGGAAATAGACCCTTGATATCCACTATGTCCAGACCCCTCAATATTTTGTACACCTCAATGAGGTCTCCTCTCAACCTCCTCTGTTCCAATGAGAACAAAGCCAGCCTATCCAATCTGTCCTCATAACTAAGATTCTCCATTCCAGGCAGCATCCTAGTAAATCTCCTCTGCACCCTCTCTAGTGCAATCACGTCCTTCCTTTAATACGGCGACCTGAACTGCATGCAGTACTCCAGCTGTGGCCTAATCAAAGTATTATACAATTTAAACATAACCTCCCTGCTCTTATATTCTATGCCTTGGCCAATAAAGGCAAGCATTCCGTATGCCTTCTTAACCACCTTATCTACCTGGCCTGCTACTTTCAGGGATCTGTGGACAAGCACTCCAAGATCCCTTTGTTCATCTACACTATTATGTGGCATACCGCTTAATGTGTATAGCCTTTCATTATTAGTCCTCCCAAAGTGCATCACCTCACACTTCTCTGAATTAAATTCCATTTGCCACTGCTCTGCCCACCTGATCAGTAGATTGATACCCTCCTGCAGCCCATGACTTTCCTCTTCATTATCAACCACACAGCCAATTTTAGTGTCATCTGCAAACTTCTTAATCATACTCCCTATGTTCAACTCTAAATCGTTGATATGAAGCACAAAAAGCAAGGGACCCAGTACCGAGCCCTGCGGAACCCCACTGGAAACATCCTTCCAGTCACAAAAACATCCATCAATCATTACCCTTTGCTTCCTACCTCCAAGCCAATTTTGGATCCAACTTGCCACTTTGCCCTGTATCCCATGGACTTTTACTTCGTGACCAGTCTGCCATGTGGGACCTTATCAAAAGCCTTGCTAAAGTCCATATATACTACATCGTACGCACTACCCTCATCGACCCTCTTGGTTACCTCCTCAAAAAATTCAATCAGGTTAGTGAAACACGATCTTCCCTTAACAAATCCGTGCTGACTGTCCCGAATTAATCCTTACCTTTCCAAGTGTAGATTTATCCTGTCTTTCAGGAGTTTTTCCAATACTTTTTCCACCACTGAGATTAGGCTGACAGGCCTGTAATTATTCGGCCTATCCCTTTCTCCCTTCTTAAACAAGGGTACTGCATTAGCAGTCCTCCAATCCTCCGGCACTATGCCCAGATCCAAAGAGGACTGGAAAATGATGGTCAAGGCCTCTGCTATTTCCTCTTTTACTTCGCTCAACAGCCTGGGAGGCATTTCATGTGGGCCTGGGGACTTATCTACTTTAAAAGCTTCAACACCCCTTAATACTTCTTCTCTCATATTCATTTCATCCAGAATATCACACTCCTCCTCGATAGCAGTATCTGCATTGCCTCTTTCCTTTCTGAAAACAGATGCAAAATATTCGTTAAGAACCCTACCAACATCTTTCGTCTCCACACAAAGATTACCCTCGTGGTCTTTAATAAGCCCTACCCTTTTTTTTAGTTACCCTCTTACTCTTAACATATTTATAGAACATTTTAGGGTTTTCCTTAATTTTACTGGCAAGAATTTCTCGTGCTCTCTCTTAGCATTCCTAATATCCTTTTTAATTTTGCCTCTTAACTTTCCATATTTCTCTAAAGATTCTATAGTATTTAGCCGTTGGTATATGACATAAGTGTCCCTTTTTTTCTCAATCCTCCCCTGTAAGTCCCTAGACATCCAGGGGGCTCTATAATTATTTTTCCCAGCCTTTTTCTTTAAGGGCACATGTTTGGCCCGAGTCTTCCGGATTTCCTCCTTGAATGCCTCCCACTGTTCCGACATTGATTTATCCCCAAGTAGCTGTTTCCAGTCGACTATGGCCAAATCATTCCTTAACTTAGCAACATTTTCCCCAATCGGAACTTTTATTCCAGGCCTATCCTTGTCCTTATCCATAACCAACTTGAATCTGACGGAATTATGGTCACTAGCACCCAAGTGCTCTCCCATTATCTGCATTGGGTGGAGATTAGAGATAGTAAGGGGAAAAAGTCACTGGTGGGCGTAGTTTATAGGCACCCAAATAATAACTTCACGGTGGGGCGGGCAATAATCAAGGGAATAATGGAGGCATGTGAAAAAGGAACGGCAGTAATCATGGGGGATTTTAACCTACATATCGATTGGTCAAATCAGATCGCACGGGGTAGCCTGGAGGAGGAATTCATAAAATGCATACGGGATTGTTTCTTGGAACAGTATGTTACAGAACCTACAAGGGAGCAAGCTATCTTAGATCTGGTCCTGTGTAATAAGACAGGAATAATAAACGATCTCCTAGTAAAAGATTCTCTCGGAATGAGTGATCACAGTATGGTTGAATTTGTAATACAGATTGAGGGTGAGGAAGTAGTGTCTCAAACGAGCGTACTATGCTTAAACAAAGGGGACTACAGTGTGATAAGGGCAGAGTTGGCTAAAGTAGACTGGAAACACAGACTAAACGGTGGCACAATTGAGGAACAGTGGACGACTTTTAAGGAACTCTTTCATAATGCTCAACAAAAATATATTCCAGTGAAAAAGAAGGGCGGTAAGAGAAGGGATAACCAGCCGTGAATAATCAAGGAAATAAAGGAGAGTATCAAATTAAAAACCAATGCGTATAAGGGGCCAAGGTTAGTGGGAAAATAGAAGATTGGGAAAATTTTAAAGAACAGCAAAGAATGACTAAGAAAGCAATAAAGAAAGGAAAGATAGATTACGAAGGTAAACTTGCGCAAAACATAAAAACGGATAGTAAAAGCTTTTACAGATATATAAAACGGAAAAGAGTGACTAAAGTAAATGTTGGTCCCTTAGAAGATGAGAAGGGGGATTTAATAATGGGAAATGTGGAAATGGCTGAGACCTTAAACAATTATTTTGCTTCGGTCTTCACAGTGGAAGACAGAAAAACCATGCCAGAAATTGCTGGTCACAGGAATGTGGGAAGGGAGGACCTTGAGACAATCACTATCACTAGGGGGATAGTGCTGGACAGGCTAATGGGACTCAAGGTAGACAAGTCCCCTGGTCCTGATGAAATGCATCCCAGGGTATTAAAAGAGATGGCGGAAGTTATAGCAGATGCATTCGTTATAATCTACCAAAATTCTCTGGACTCTGGGGAGGTACCAGCGGATTGGAGAGCAGCTAATGTAACGCCTCTGTTTAAAAAAGGGGGCAGGCAAAAGGCAGGTAACTATAGGCCGGTTAGTTTAACATCTGTAGTGGAGAAAATGCTTGAAACTATCATTAAGGAAGAAATAGCGGGACATCTGGATAGGAATAGTGCAATCAAGCAGACGCAACATGGATTCATGAAAGGGAAATCATGTTTAACTAACTTACTGGAATTCTTTGAGGATATAACGAGCATGGTGGATAGAGGTGTACCGATGGATGTGGTGTATTTAGATTTCCAAAAGGCATTCAATAAGGTGCCACACAAAAGGTTACTGCAGAAGATAAAGGTACGCGGAGTCAGAGGAAATGTATTGGCATGGATAGAGAATTGGCTGGCGAACAGAAAGCAGAGAGTCGGGATAAATGGGTCCTTTTCGGGTTGGAAATCGGTGGTTAGTGGTGTGCCACAGGGATCGGTGCTGGGGCCACAACTGTTTACAATATACATAGATGACCTGGAAGAGGGGACAGAGTGTAGTGTAACAACATTTGCAGATGACACAAAGATTAGTGGGAAAGCGGGTTGTGTAGAGGACACAGAGAGGCTGCAAAGAGATTCAGATAGGTTAAGCGAATGGGTTAAGGTTTGGCAGATGGAATACAATGTCGGAAAGTGTGAGGTCATCTACCTTGGGAAAAAAAACAGTAAAAGGGAATATTATTTGAATGGGGAGAAATTACAACATGCTGCGGTGCAGAGGGACCTGGGGGTCCTTGTGCATGAATCCCAAAAAGTTAGTTTGCAGGTGCAGCAGGTAATCAGGAAGGCGAATGGAATGCTGGCCTTCATTGCGAGAGGGATGGAGTACAAAAGCAGGGAGGTCCTGCTGCAACTGTATAGGGTATTGGTGAGGCCGCACCTGGAGTACTGCGTGCAGTTTTAGTCACCTTATTTAAGGAAGGATATACTAGCTTTGGAGGGGGTACAGAGACGATTCACTAGGCTGATTCCGGAGATGAGGGGGTTACCTTATGATGATAGATTGAGTAGACTGGGTCTTTACTCGTTGGAGTTCAGAAGTATGAGGGGTGATCTTATGGAAACATTTAAAATAATGAAAGGGATAGACAAGATAGAGGCAGAGAGGTTGTTTCCACTGGTCGGGCAGACTAGAACTAGGGGGCACAGCCTCAAAATACGGGGGAGCCAATTTAAAACCGAGTTGAGAAGGAATTTCTTCTCCCAGAGGGTTGTGAATCTGTGGAATTCTCTGCCCAAGGAAGCAGTTGAGGCTAGCTCATTGAATGTATTCAAGTCACAGATAGATAGATTTTTAACCAATAAGTGAATTAAGGGTTATGGGGAGCGGGCGGGTAAGTGGAGCTGAGTCCACGGCCAGATCAGCCATGATCTTGTTGAATGGCGGAGCAGGTTCGAGGGACTAGATGGCCTACTCCTGTTCCTAATTCTTATGTTCTTATTAATATCCCTTCAACCTGCCCAGCTTCATTCCCCAAAACTAAATCCAAGACCGTCCCCTCTCATGTTGGGCTTGTTATATACTGACTAAAAAAGTTCTCTTGAATGCATTTCAAGAATTCCGCACCCTCGATACTCTTCACACTAAATTTGTCCCAATCAACATTTGGATAGTTAAACTCCCCTACTATTACTACCTTATAGTTTTTGGACCTGGCTCACAACTGCATACCTCATCGTGGATTCCCTGAACCCAAGTGACTGGTGTTTTATTGAGTTTTGTGAACATCACGTGACTGGCTAAGCCATTCCCAGCTTAACAGCTCTACAAACCTGTGAGCATACTCACCAGAGCATACATTACAACCACCTCGAAGGACAAGGGCAGCAGGCACATGGGCACATGGGATCAGCACCACCTCCTCCACGTTCCCCTTCAAAGTCACCTACCATCCCAGCTTGGAAATATATCGCCGTTGCTTCATTGTCGCTGGAACTCCCTCCCTAACACACTGGGAGTACCTTCACCACACGGGGCTGCAGCGGTTCAAGAAGGTCGCTCACCAGCACCTTCTCAAGGGCAATTCAGGAGGGGCAGTAAATGCTGGCCTTGCCAGCGACACCCACATCCCATGTTAACAAAGCAAATAGTAACATTGCAAAGTCACCTTTCAATTCAGATGAATGCCATGAGCTGGGAATGTTAAAATTCCATGGATAATTCTTGATTTATAGTGCAGTAAACTTTAGAGCACAGATCATTATTCATTTATCTCATCTCTGACTTGAAGGATACAGTTACTCAAATGCACACTGCATTTGAAAGTGGTCAATTGCCAGATTGATACAGAAAAGTCTCCAAAGATTTGAAGATAGTGGTCGTACGTTGTGTCACCTAGTTTGGAAAATTCTGTAAATCTATCCCAATTACAAATATGAACTACTTGTCTTTTGCAGCTATGCGTTTGCTCATGGAGTTTATTTTTCAGACACAAGAAACTGTCTACAATTGGTGCAGTGGAAAAAATATCAGCAGTTTTGTACATTTCCTACTGCGTGTCTTCAGTACAGTGACTTTTGGGACACTAAACAGGAATAGCGATTAATTTAGTGTTGCTCTCTCGTTTCGTCCTTTACAGTTGAAGTATGTGCCTATGATGAAATCTGTAATAGAATTGAACATTCCCACTCGGAACTCAAAAGTTGTGTCTACGACAACAGTAAGCTTCTTGGTTTTAAATTATTAGTGAGTTTTGTGCCCCTCGGTGAGGGATTTCAGTGTTGCCGAAAGGGACACTGTTTTGAAGGAACACTCGTACATAAAATGACCTTCGTCTTTAAATACAATCAATTGCAAGTTCGGATATTCAGAAGTAACATTTCTACACAAGCATTCCTGACGGATAAGAGAGGGTCAAAGATCTACATTTAGACCCATGAGTGTCAGTGCCAAAACAGATCGGAGTCGTGGCAAGTGCACGTCAGCCCTGGCTCAGTGAGCAGCACACTCGCCTCTGAGTCACAAGGTTGTGGGGTCAAGTCCCACTCCAGAAACTTGAGCACATAAATCTAGGCTAAGGGAGCGCTGCACTGTCGGAAGTGCTGTCCTTCGGATGAGATGTTTAACTAAGAATTTCAACAGTTCCCACATGGAGCACGGCACAGACTTACAGATGCATACCACAATGTAATTGTACAGTAGCAATTGCTGAATCTTGAAGGTGATAAATAATCATGCATGGGAATAGAACCATTTTAAGAAGACTTAGCCCCCCCCGCCTATCTCTTCTTTCTATGTCATCCCCAAACAAGAGAACCGACAATTGAGTCAGAAGGATGTGGGTTCAAGTCCCATTCCAGGGACTCGAGCACATAAATCTCAGCTGACACTCCAGTGTCGTACTGAGGGAGCGCTGCACTGTCGGAGGTGCCGTCTTTTGGATGAGATGATAAACTGAGGCTCCGCTTGCCCTCTCAGGTGGACGTAAAAAAATCCCATGGCACTATTTCGAAGAAGAGCAGGGGAGTTCTCTCCAGTGTCCTGGGGCCAATATTTATCCCCCAATCAACATAATAAAACAGATTATCTGGTCGTTATCACATTGCTGTTTGTGGGAGCTTGCTGTGGGAGTTCCCACATTATAACAGTGACCACACTTCAAAAAAAGTGCTTCATTGGCTGTAAAGCACTTTGGGACATCTGGTAGTCGTGAAAGGCGCTATATAAATGCAAGTCTTTTTATGGAATGAGAGCTTCGTCCAATCAATGCACCCACCAAGAATGGCTTTACATGCCAGAAACCTGTGCGCATTCATTGTTCAATAAGCCGATTTGGGCAAATAAATCTGCAAGTGACAGTTGCAAATTTGCGATGAGACTGAGCTTTGAGAGTTTTACATTTTTTTGCGTGCGGTTGGGACACGCTTGCTTCAGCAACTATGCGCAGTTGAAGATGAAGGAGCTTTAGCAGTGATCTGGTGACTGGGGCTATTTGTTCTGTGCTTGAGGAGTGCCAGCTGCCTCGGTAGGGAGTGTTAGTGTTTCTGCTGAACCACTTCAAAGAAATCTCGTTGCATATCCCTGCAGGGGGAGTGAAACAATGCCAGCGAAAATAATATCCAATCCGGCTCGAGATCCAGGCCACGATCTGACTCATTTACTTGTCCCACCTGGCTTTGCAAACTCATGCCCCTTCGCGAAGTGAATGCTGCACGTGATGATGATGGAGAAAGAAGTGTTCAACATCATTCTTCGCCTCCATTCCCAGGGTCATTATCGCTGAGCGTGTTTTATTGTGAACCCAAAGTAATTCATACTGCTCACCGTACAAAAAAAGTAATTGGATCATGTTAGAATGATACTGCAGAAGAATGATCTGTGTTATTGCCGTGAAAGGGGACTGCGTGCCAGTACATTGCAAACAAACTGCTTCGATCTTATTTAATTGAGAATGTTACCAAGGGAGCGCTTCAGGCTAAACTGTAAACCCTGTCGAGAGGTTCTGGCCCATTGTGAAGAAAACGCATATAAAAAAGGGCAAAATTAGTAGGTGCTGTGAGGGTTACTTTGAGTTCATAATTGAGTTCTTCTAGTTGCTCTCAGTTTTCCTCCCACATGTCACTTTTGCTACTTGCTAAATCTCCCCTGGTCTTGCCGACGGGGACTCGGTATCTTGAGGATTGATTTGTAAATTACAACATGGATATGTTTCCATTATTGAACAGTTACTTTCAAAAGGCTGTATTGCTGTTTCACAGCCAACAATTTGCATTGTAATTAACAGACCTGGGAAAGCTATGAATAGGAAATGGCCACTTGGCTAATCAAGCATGTCCTTTACATGTACCATGCACGACCTGCTCTGTTGTGGGGTTTAGCCGGCCTGTTTAATCTCTCGAGGACATGTTTGCTACTGCCCACTTCCAAAAAAAATAGGGTAGATCAAGCAGAACCCCAGCGTACTCCTCAAACCTTACAAACCATGTTATACATGTTTGGTGTGACTCTTTCATGGACGCAGTAGCTCGGCTGCCACCATTGGTGACTCAGTAAGTGTCATCTATATGTAATCGTCTAAATACCTCAACACTGATCCAAACCAGTTGTTCCCTTTTGCCAAGTGTTGTGTCAGTATGGCAGTGGCTGGGTGATTGTTCCACATATCTGCTAACCCGTTTAATTTTAAACCCAGGGGGCGCTAATGGGAGGCGCAAACGAATTTTCGCCCGGGCGTGGCGCCGCTAACGACTCCCGCTAAATTTCGCGGACGTTTAGCGCCGACGGCATGGTAACCCGTAGCGCCGGCAGTGACTGCGGCATCATCATACGCAGTGCCGTGTTTTTGCCCCGGGGCGATGCCAGCGACAGCTACAGGGGACATGTACCGAGTTGCCGGCTGCTCGCGGTGCTATTTAACAGTGAGGCGGTGGCCATGTTTTAAAAAAAAAAAAAGTGGCGTCTTTCTTCAACGCCACGTTTGCGCTTTGTTCGCAGGGTCCGTGCCGCGAGCGATCAGCCTGGCACTGTGCTTCAGTGCCAGGCTGTTGGCACGGCACCTACGCTTCCCGCTGGCCCAGGGAGGGCCGTTTCTTTACTGCAGAGTTTGAAGCTTGAGCCCGTTCCGTTTAATGAAGGGACGAGCCCCTCCGACCCGGCAGCGTTACACAGCCCAGTGCGTAGCGCTGCGACCCACTCCCGACCCGTCCGTCCCACTACCGCCCCAGAAAGGAAGTGGGACACGTTATTTTGGGCTCCACTTCCTTTTGGGGGCGGTCACCGGAATTTTTCGAGAGGAACGGGACTTCCGCGCAGAATGCCCCGCCTCACCATAGTCTTAACTCGAGGCTTGTTAGTTTTATACTCATGTCTTTTGTTGTGTGCTCACAGACCAAGTTCAATTGGAAATTATTGCACGCCAATTTAAACACTATTTAACGTTAAAAGACTTATCTATCTATTTGCAGAAATAACACTGGTCATCCATACTAAAAGCTCCACTATCTTGTGGGTGGTTGAAGTGGAACCTAATCATTGACCTGTTGACCCGAGAGAGAGAGAACACTTGAGCAAAATATTCAGCCGGAGAAGGACCCATTCTTGTCCTACTTTCAGTAATAAGCAAGGATAATCAAGTCCTTAAAATAAGTCAGACGATTTAAGGAAAAAAAAGTTGCAGATGCATTGATGTAGGCCATTGAAATGCTCGCCTTAGTGAAAATGATCGGATTGGTCAGACTGCCTGAAATCAGGCATTAATTCAGATAAGTGTAGGTAATTGAATTGGAATTTTTTTTGCTTTAGATTTTAGAATTATCTTCACATTTCTAACACAATAACTTTCATTTGTGCTGTCTTTCACATAACAGAATGCCCCAAGCCTGTTGACAGGGGGAGCGATCGGCACCCAGGGTCGGAGGGAAGTATGGGGAGATTATCAAAGGCATCATCAAGTTTTGAGATGACTTTTTTGAAAGCTAGGAGAGATGGTGATGAAAAGTAATTTAGGAAAAGAATTCTGGAGTTTAGGAACATGGTAGCTGAAAGTTGTATTACTTTTTAGAAAATGCTTTTTATTCGTTCATGGGATGTGGGCGTTGCTGGCAAGGCCGGCATTTATTGCCCATCCCTAATTGCCCCTTGAGAAGGTGGTGGTGAGCCGTCTTCTTGAACCGCTGCAGTCTGTGTGGTGAAGGAACTCCCACAGTGCTGTTAGGGAAGGGAGTTCCAGAATTTTGACCCAGCGACGATGAAGGAACGGCCGATATATTTCCAAGTCAGGATGGTGTGTGACTTGGAGGGGAATGTGGAGGTGGTGGTGTTCCCATGCGCCTGCTGTCCTGGTCTTTCTAGGTGGTAGACGTCGTGGGTTTGGGAGGTGCTGCCGAAGAAGCCTTGGCGAGTTGCTGCAGTGCATCTTGTAGATGGTACACACTGCAGCCACGGTGCGCCGGTGGTGGAGGGAGTGAATGTTTAAGGTGGAAGATGGGGTGCCAGTCAAGTGGGCTGCTTTGTCCTGGATGTTGTCGAGCTTCTTGTGTGTTGTTGGAGCTGCACTCATCCAGGCAAGTGGAGAGTATTCCATCACACTCCTGAATTGTGCCTTGTAGATGGTGGAAAGGCTTTGGGGAGTCAGGAGGTGAGACACTCACCACAGAATACCCAGCCTCTGACCTGCTCTTGTTGCCACAGTCTTTATGTGGCTGGTCCAGTTAAGTTTCTGGTCAATGGTGATCCCCAGGATGTTGATGGTGGAGGATTCGGCGATGGTAACGCCAACGTATGGTGATGCCAAGGAATGAACAATAGACTAAAATCTCCAGATTAGAGCAGGGATGGGTGAGGGCGGAGAAGATTATACTCGTAGTGTGAATGGAGGTCATGGATGACTTTAAACACAAAGATGCAGTTCTTAAAACTGAGATATTGGTGAAAGGTGAATAGGGCAGCAGGAGGTGATGGCTGAGCAGAATAGGATGCAGGCCAAAAAGATCTCGATGAACTGAAGTCTTTGTGGGCTGGAGAGGCTGACATTAGACAAATTGAGCCTTGAGAAGACGAGATAGATGAGTGTTTCAGCAGTGGTGGGGGTGAAATAGGGTGTAGATAAGGGATGTATCTGAGATCAACGTCGACAGTCTTTGAATGTTTAATCCCAATATTTGAGGCAGGAGACAAAAGAATCAGTTCAGGCTGCTGATATTGAGCCGCTGAAAGTTCTGGCCCATCCATGCACAATCTCGCTCCGCAATACAGGATTGCAAATATACAGAGAGGTGCTGTTGCATCAGAAGGCTTTGTAATGATATTGTTTCCTTACAATCAGGCATAGTATCAGGTTGCTGTACAACTTTAATCTGCTTGCTACATTGTTAGAATGATTCCTGCCTCTAATTTCAAACCTGCAACCTGCAAGAGATGGATTGGATAGCCAGTTCTAACGGACAGACTATCCATGTGGAAACAAGCCTGTTGTAGACATCGTGCTCTGTATGTGCAAAGTGTTAGCTAGAAGTCAGGAAAAGAAGCTGTTGGTTACAAAGATAAGTACAACTGAGAACTCATTTACTTATACCCCATTAAGAAAACCATTTCTCATAAATGACCCCTGAACTTTTGCCGCCACTACACTATCCAGAAGACCATTTCAGATTACTAATCGCTCTGAAGAAGTGCTTTATGACACTAGATCTCAACTTGCCATTTGCTAGTTTGTGCCTATGTTCCCTTGTCCTTCAACTATGGGGTTTAACTTGAAACAGAGCTCAGCATTAACTTCTTTCATTCCACTTCGAGTATCTTGTTTACATCTACAAGGTCCCCTTTCACTTTCCTCCTTTCAAAGCTAGGATCCAAATTATTCTGTGGAGAGAGAGAAACACATTCAGGTCAATGACCTTTTGTCAGAACTGACTAGCTTGTTAAAGGCCGTCGACCTGAAACGTTAACTCTGTTTCTCTCTCCATTGATGTTGCTTGACCTGCTGAGTGTTTCCAGCATTTTCTGTTTTTATTTTGGATTTCCAGCATCCACAGTACAGGTTGAACTTCCCTTATTCGGAACCCTCGGGACCTGGCCTGTTCTGGATAAGGGATTTTTCCGGACGAGGGGTGATCACGTTAAATTGGATGCTACAGGTACTGAGCAAGGGGATATCGGGGCTGGCTGCCTTCGGGCTGGGAGTGCGGCAGAGAGATCGTGGGGGGTGAGGGGCGGGGGGGGGGGGAAGTAGTGGATCGCGGGGTCAGGCCAGCGATTGCAGGAATCGGCTGCGAGGAAGGACTTCAATTTGTTCAGGTCGGAGTTCTGCGCATGCGCCACCCGGTGGCTGGAAATGGTTCCAGACGAGGTGTGTTTCTGGATAAGGGAGTTCTGGATAAGGGAGGTTCAACCTGTACTTTGTTTTTGTATCCAGGTTATTCTAATGGTTCCTCCAAAACCCTAACACGAGGGATCAGCCCCATGATCTCCCTGTGCCGCCCTTTCAGGACTTGGATGTTTTTTGTAACTCAGTGACGAGAACTAAATGCATTACCCAAGACATGGCCTGGCCAAAGAACTATACAGCTTCAGCGAGCAGCTTTCAAACTGGTCCTGCACTGACTTGGCACTATAAGTCCCCAAATTATTTGCATTGTTAGTTGCTGCGCTGTCTTGACTCGACACGGTAAATGTTGAGCCCACCATCATTCCCAAATCTTTCTCCGCACTTTCCTCAGTACATGTCATGGACGAACTACTAAAAGTTACAGATGACCCACTGACGATGTACCACAGAGGTGGGACTGGTGCATTGCAGAAGAAGACTGAACGGTTTCTAGATAATCACTAAACTCCTACCCGATGTCTTTACGCTAATGTTATCCAGTAGACTTGTAAATAGGAAGCTGCAAAAGGCTAACTATGCCAAACACGTTCTGCCATCCTTGAAACTGAATGTTACTCTGAGCTGTATTACGTTGAACCTCTGATACTGTCATTCTGAACTGCGTTATGCTCGACTCTATGCTCTGCTACTGCTGTGCTGGTACACTCTGACACCAAGTTACTGGACTCTTTGTGTTGGTTACGTTGACCATTCCATTGTTCTTGTCCACGTAGAAATAATGCAGTAAAAAGCTTTTACTAACATTCAGCCCATGATATCCTTGTAACAAGCTAAGGAAAAGAAAGACTTGCATAACCGCTGACAAACCTTTGCTCCTATTTCTTATGTTGTTATGTTCTTAGAACATAAGAAATAGGAGCAGGAGTCGGCCATTTGGCCCCTGGAGCCTGCTCCGCCATTCAATAAGATCATGGCTGATCTGATCTTGGCCTCAACTCCACTTCTCTGCCCGCTCCCCATAACCCTTCACTCCCTTATCGTTCAGAAATCTGTCTATCTCCACCTTAAATATATTCAATGACCCAGCCTCAACAGCTCTCTGGGGCAGAGAATTCCAAAGATTCACGACCCTCTGAGAGCAGAAAGTCCTCCTCATTTTCGTTTTAAATGGGCGACCCCTTGTTCTGAGACTATGCCCCCTAGTTCTAGATTCCCCCAGTTCTAGATCAAGCACTGCAGTCCAGTCCGGTGACACTTAGGCTGGCTGAGGCGGCTGTTCATGCATGTGTGGGATGAGCCGCCATGAGTTGCGAAGAGAGTGTTTCTACCTCGGTAGTCTGATCGGGCCCCTGTGGTTTGTGTGCACTTAATGTTTGAGGGCTTTTTAATCCACCTGGGGGAATGGAAGGAGAAATACTGGCTTCTTTAAACTGTCTAAATAAAAAAAAAGCATCAGACTACTTGGGTTTTATTCAGGCCATATCTTCTCGAAACTACTAAGCGCAGACAAACCCAGGGAAATCTGGCAGAAGTTAATCTTCCATGAAAGAATCTTTTGAAGCCAATGCTGCACACGCTGCATCAAAACTGAAAGGCGCAGAAGCTGGCTGCATCTGGCCGTAATCTACAGAGCAATCATATAAACGGTGCTCTTAGTGTCAGCTTTCTTTGTGTACTGTACAGGCGCCTTTACAGCGTGTGAAGGAATATGCAGAGAGCGGTCTCAGTGAGGGTCGATTGATGAAATCGAATGCGCAATGCAAATACGCTGCTCCGGGGGGCTTGCACTGTTGGCAGACGTACCAGTTCAGAGAGCTGCTCACCGGGTGCTTTCACTTGCAGTCTGCAGCGCACCCAGGATCGGCGGCAGTCCGGCACTCTGAAGCGGGCCCTCTCTTCGCCGGCTGAGGCTTTTGATTTCGAAGGGTTGTGGGACATGAGAAGCCCGCGGACGGAGAGGGCGCGGAGGAGAAATGCAGTGCACCGTGGAAGATGTCATTGTTCATTGCCTGTCAGGGCAGGCTAAACAACTCTCTGTAAACTGCACAAGTCTGCGTTCCTCCAAGCCAATATGCCAGACTGAAAGAAAGTATAAATCTCCGGGCAGATTACGCTGTCGAGCTGATGGACGACAATGACGACACCTTGGCTTAAAGTTGCTGTTTTTTTAATCGCTTGGGAGGAAACAGCCAAAGTAGCTCTGTCATTTTTATCTTGGAGCTGCCATGCTCAGTTGATGCCGTGAGGTTTTCAGTGAAGGTTTGATACAAATTATGCAAACATTGGCAGTCACTTTGCAACAAAGGCAGTGGGGCCTTCTCCTTTAGGCCTGTTGCCACCGCAAATCGGCGGCCACGCTGCGGAGTGGAGTAGCCGCCGACATTTCGTGGAATGGTTGCCGGTAGCCCTCCTGAGTTTTCCTGGCGGTGCCCCAACAACCCCCCCCCCCCCAACCGCTCCGCTGCTGCCGATCCGTGGTAAGTGCGTCATCACCGTGCGCACCGCCAATCTACCCCGTCCCCCGACGGCGACATCCCCCTCGGAAAATCTTCCACCGGCCCGGCGGTGCCAAAATCTGCTTTCCCCCGGCGGTCCAGTGAGGCTGTGGCTTTCTGTTGCGGCAGTGGGGCTTCCCTGAAAGGGGAGTGTTATATAAGTAAACCTGTAAATACCTTGTTTAACCACCAGAGGGCTCATCCCCTGGAGTCCCAAGGTATCCCACGATCCCTTGGGAGCACCTGTACATAAGGAGGCCTCACAGGCTGGAGAGGCACTCTGGAGACCTGTAATAAAGGACTGCGGTCACACCTTACTTTGAGCTTACAGTACCTGGTCAGAGTCTTTATTCAAGACATAAGAGGGAGGATGCACTGCCGCTGCCGCCATGTTTTTTTTTTGCCAGCCGGCTGCCCATGTCGGGCCGACAATTACGCCCCCGGGTTCGGCTGGGCCACCAACAGGCAGCCTGGCCCGGCCGAAACCCTCCCTGGTGGCTCAGTGGACCGAAGTTTTAAAATCGCGAAGGCTCGCTCCTTTAAGTGAAGGGGAGAGCCGTGGTTACGCGGCGACGCAATGACATCATCGGCAGTCACTCCGCACCGCCCCCAACCTCCGCCCCTCTCGTGTAGTCACCGCCCCCAACCTCCGCCCCTCTCGCGTAGTCACCGCCCTCAACCTCCGCCCCTCTCACGTAGTCACCGCCCCCAACCTCCGCCCCTCTCGTGTCATCACCGCCCCCAACCTCCGCCCCTCTCGTGTCGTCACCGCCCCCAACCTCCGCCCCTCTCGTGTAGTCACCGCCCCCAACCTCCGCCCCTCTCGTGTAGTCACCGCCCTCAACCTCCGCCCCTCTCACGTAGTCACCGCCCTCAACCTCCGCCCCTCTCGTGTAGTCACCGCCCCCAACCTCCGCCCCTCTCGTGTTGTCACCGCCCCCAACCTCCGCCCCTCTCACGTAGTCACCGCCCCCAACCTCCGCCCCTCTCGTGTTGTCACCGCCCCCAACCTCCGCCCCTCTCGTGTCGTCACCGCCCCCAACCTCCGCCCCTCTCACGTCGTCACCGCCCCCAACCTCCGCCCCTCTCACGTAGTCACCGCCCCCAACCTCCGCCCCTCTCGTGTAGTCACCGCCCCCAACCTCCGCCCCTCTCACGTAGTCACCGCCCCCAACCTCCGCCCCTCTCACGTAGTCACCGCCCCCAACCTCCGCCCCTCTCACGTAGTCACCGCCCCCAACCTCCGCCCCTCTCGTGTAGTCACCACCCCCAACCTCCGCCCCTCTCGTGTAGTCACCACCCCCAACCTCCGCCCCTCTCGTGTAGTCACCACCCCCAACCTCCGCCCCTCTCGTGTAGTCACCGCCCCCAACCTCCGCCCCTCTCGTGTAGTCACCGCCCCCAACCTCCGCCCCTCTCGTGTCGTCACCGCCCCCAACCTCCGCCCCTCTCGTGTCGTCACCGCCCCCAACCTCCGCCCCTCTCGTGTCGTCACCGCCCCCAACCTCCGCCCCTCTCACGTCGTCACCGCCCCCAACCTCCGCCCCTCTCGTGTAGTCACCGCCCCCAACCTCCGCCCCTCTCACGTAGTCACCGCCCCCAACCTCCGCCCCTCTCGTGTAGTCACCACCCCCAACCTCCGCCCCTCTCACGTAGTCACCGCCTCCAACCTCCGCCCCTCTCACGTAGTCACCGCCCCCAACCTCCGCCCCTCTCACGTAGTCACCGCCCCCCATTTAGAGCGACGTCCGGATCCAAATTTTTAAAAAAGCAACAAAAAGCGGAATTTCGCTCAAGAGGCAACCTGAACCACATCTGCGAAAAAAAACCATTCAAACAGATTGCGTGCGCCCCATTTCGTGCGAGGGGAGGGGGGGGGGGCAATTTCTACCCCAGTACCTCTTTTGGCTCAGTTGGTAGCACTCTCGCCTTATGATCATGTTCAGCCATGATCACATTGAATGGCGGTGCAGGCTCTAAGGGCCGAGTGGTCTACTCCTGCACCTATTTTCTATGTTTCTGTGTTTCGCCTCTGAGTCAGAAGGTTGTGGGACTTGAGCGCATAAATCTAGGCTGACACTCCCAGTGCAGTGCTGAGGGGGCGCTGTACTGCCGGAGGTGCTGTCTTTCGGATAAGACGTTAAACCGAGGTCCCGTCTGCTCTGTCGGGTGGACGCAAAAAATTCCATTGGCACTATTTCGAAGAAAGGCAGCGTGGTTATCCCCGGTGTCCTGGCCAATCCCTCATAAAGTTGGCTGAGTACAGCTAAACTACATATGCTGACTCAACTGAGACACAGTAGGACAAGACAAGGAGGGAATGTGCCAGCAAGGGGAGCCTTTTATTTTATTGTAAAAAAACTGTATTTATGCAACCAGTTTTTTTGTAATTTATTGGGTTTTAATGCTTCAAAATTAAACGTCTATCACACAATTCATTTTCTGGTCACTGGATCTTGAGCATCTTTTTGGCAAAGTCAACGATAGCATGACGTGGAACATCAGCTGCTTCAGCGAGAGTAACTTCGCTAACCTAGTGGAGACGGGGGAATTCCAGCCCAACATTAAGTCGGGTGGTACTTTGCAGAGTTCGTCCGTGGGAGCCTAGCCGGGAGTGAGAGGAGGGAGCAGAATTCTTCTGTAGTGTTGGCCCAGTCTCCAGCCCGAGTTTGCGACCAGTCAGGTTCCACACCAGCAGCAGCCCCTTGCAAACTTACTCCGTATATATTCCAAGGTGTAACTCAGGGTCTGCACTTTAATGTATGCTTTATTCTGATTAACTGCATATTTAATCAGGTTCCTTTAGCTCTACAACCCAAGCGTTTGCTTCTTAAAAAGGAAGAAAGCAGTATTGTACAGATATGAATCACAATTCGAACCAACATCGAGGTGGTAGTTGTAGCATTCTTCAGCTGTTAGTATTGTAAAGGGAGATGTCTGCACTTACTGGTGTTTCTCAATCTGCATCTGTGCCCATGCTTTGTTTTCACACCATGAACCCACTGATCGGAGACCATCTGGGACCCAGCCATTTTATGGATAATATCCCCTATGGTGGCATTGTACTCCAGTGATCACATGAATGGAGATGGCAGTCCGTGGCCAAAGACTTGTACAAATATATATGAAAATAATGGACAAAACTGTGGGAAATGGATTTCAGTGGAAGCTGTAATGTATTAGCTGCAAGGGTTCTTTGTTTAAGAATTCATAGCAACACATGGCTATTAAGAACTAGTTGGTTTATTAGCAAAAGGTTTAACAATCACACTACACATTACCAGTTCATCCACCAGGCTCACAACCACCTGCCTCATTGTGGAGCCCCCGATCCCAACTGGCTGGGGTTTTATTGAGTCTTGTGAGCATCACGTGACTAACTAAGCCACTCCCAACTCAACAGCTCTACAACTTTTTTTTTGGGGGGGGGGGACAAAATAGACATTAGATCAAGTGCCCCCGATCTGGGGGACACTCCAGACACTTAACTGCCCCTTTTTCTAATAGATGGTTTTTTTTTGTTTTATTTTTTGTTTTTTTTGTGGGGTTTTTTTTTGTGGTTTTTTTGTTTTTTTTTGGGGGGGCATTAATACCATATATTTTACAAGTGCGCCCTATAAAAGGGGAGGGGGACACTAAAATCCCGGCAATTAAAACAAATTAAACTTTAAAACATAAAATCAAATTAAAATTTGGTTGCCGGGGGTGATGATGCACTCCAGTCCCTCCGGTGCCCACCTCTCGCGGAAGGCAGCGAGCGTACCGGTGGACACCGCGTGCTCCATCTCTAAGGACACCCTGGCCCGGATGTAGGCGCGGGAGAGAGGCAGGCAGTCAGGCTGAACGACCCCCTCGACCGCCTGCTGCCTGGACCGGCTGATGGCACCCTTGGCCGTGCCCAGGAGCAGTCCTACGAGGAGGCCCTCGGACCTACCCGCTACCCTCCGCACAGGGTGCCCAAAGATCAGGAGTGTGGGACTGAAGTGCAGCCAGAATTTCAGGAGCAGCCCCTTTAAATATTGGAACAGGGGCTGCAACCTCGTACATTCAATAAAAACATGGAACGCGGACCCTTCCAGACCGCAGAAATTGCAGGCGGCCTGGGAGCCCGTGAACCGGCTTAAAAATTTGTTGCACGGGACTGCTCCGTGCACCACCCTCCAGGCCAAGTCCCCGATAAATAATGGGAGGACTCCCGTGTAGAGTGCCCTCCATCGGGGACCCCCGCCTCCTCCGGACGGCAAGATGGTGCGCCATGGCGTGTCCGGACGGCAGACGAGGATGGCAAGGTGGAGAGTGTGCAGGAGCAGCCCGTACAGGAAACCCCTCCGTGCAATCAACAGTTCTACAAACCCGTGAGCATACTCACAGGCGCATACATTACATAGGCAAATGTGAGGTCATCCATTTTGGACCTAAAAAGGTTAGAACGGGGTACTTTCTAAATGGTGAAAGGCTAAGATCAATGCATGTCCAAAGAGAGTTGTGGGGGAGCCAAGTGCAGAGATCATAAAATGTCATGAGCGAGTACAAAAAATAATCAAAAAGGCTAATCGGATGCTGGCCTTTATATCTAGAGTACAAGTGGGTGGGAGTTATGCTGCAACTATACAAAGCCCTGGTTAGACCACACCTGGAGCACTGTGAGCAGTTCTGGGCTCCACACCTTAGGGAGGGTATATTGGCCTTGGAGGGAGTGCAGTGTAGGTTTACTAGAATGATACCCAGACTTCAAGGGTTAAGTTACAAGGAGGGATTACACAAACTAAGGTCGTATTCCCTAGAATTTAGAAAGTTAAAGGGTGAACTCTCTTCCGCAAACAGCAATTGATGCTGGGTCAATCGCTAATTTTAAATCTGAGATTGATAGATTTCTGTTAACCAAAGGTATTGAGGGGTATGGGCCAAAGACGGGTATGTGGAGTTAGATCGCAGATCAGCCACGATCCATTGAATGGTGGAACAGGCTCGAGGGGCTGAATGGCCTCCTCCTGTTCCTCTGTTCCTATGTTCCTAGTCCAACTTAGCTGATGGTGTTAAGTACAGTTTCAGTACGGGTTATGTAGTCAGTGCTCTGGTGGTCTTAGGTACATCGCAGGAGGGTTTTGATTTACAATAATCTTAGAACTTGGATTACATTCGAGATTGTTACTAGCATGTTGTAAACGGTGACTCCCTGAAGCTTTCTGATGTGATGCAGAAGAAGGCAGCAATCAGCAGTCCATATTTGGATACAGCCTATGCCGGCCATTTATGATGCCGCTGCAGGGAAAGTGACACAGAAATTGTCTGTCTATGTGCTGTCTTTATCAAGCAGTTTTAAAGCATGGATAACAGCAGCAACTTGTATTTATATAGCGCCTTTAACGTAGTAAAACGTCCCAGGGCGCTTCACAGGAGCGTTATCAGACAAAATTTGACACCGAGCCACACACGGAGATGTTGGGACAGGTGACCAAGAGCTTTTTCAGAGGCAGGTTTTAAGGAACATCTTAAAGGAGGATAGAGAGGTGGAGAGGTTTAGGGAGAGAATTCCCTTGGCAGCTGAAGGAATGACCACCAATGGTGCAGCGATTATAATCAGGGATGCTCAAGAGGTCAGAATTAGAGGAGCGCAGACATCTCGGGGGGGTGGGGGTTGTGGGGCTGGAGTAGATTCGAGAGATAGGGAGGGGCGAGGGCCATGGAGGGATTTGAAAACAAGGACGCAAGAAAAGACTACAACAACAACAACAACTTGTATTTATATAGTGCCTTTAACGTGGTGAAATGTCCCAAGGCGCTTCACAGGAGTATTATGCGATAAAAATTTGACACCGAGCTGCATAAGTAAAAATTAGCGCAGGTGACCAAAAGCTGGGACAAAGAGGTAGGTTTTAATGAACGTCTTGAAGGAGGAAAGAGAGGCGGAGAGGTTTAGGCAAGGTGTTCCAGAGTTTGGAGCCTAGGCAACAGAAGGCACGGCCACCAATGGTTGAGCGATTATAATCAGGGATGCTCAGGAGGGCAGAATTAGAGGAGCGCAGACATCCCCGGGGGGTTGTGGGGCTGGAGGAGATTACAGAGATAGGGAGGGGCGAGGCCATGGAGGGATTTGAAACTAAGGATGAGAATGTATAAGGATACCTCTCTCTAATATTTATACAGCAGTAGAGATGCACAAGCATCCCCCTGTTTTGAACCTTCCATCCGTTTTATAATAACATAGGGCAATATATCTTTTGACAAACATGAGTCAAATGCTTCTTCAGTAAATGCTATCAATTGCTTGAAATCTATGAGTGTACTTGCTAATATAATCCAGATTGTTTATAATACTGCCATGCTTCTGGTGATAGATTAGTTCTGCATGTTTTTTTTCTGACATTTTACCCTACAAGTTGGAGCGAGAAATTAATTTTTTTTGTTCTGAGCTGGCTGGCTGGCTAATGTGTTCTGTGGCATTTAGTCATTTGCAAGAGCAAGGTCCCAACCACTGGTCAATACTCCATTAGCTTGTATCAGCTGGCACAGGAGTGGGGCACAGTTGATGTTGGTAAACGCGGGCTAAGAAGAGAAAAATTAGCCAAGGTTCCAATGCGTGCATAATTGCAGGCCAGATGAGGACAGGTTCTGGCTTGTGGGCGATGCTCTCGTTGGCTGAACAACTTGCTGACTGGATAGGCTCACGTATCAAGGAGTGGAGTAGGACGAGTTTGCTGTCACCCATGGTAATGAGAAACTATTTCCGCTGGTTGGGAAGTCTAGGACTAGGAAGCATTGTCTAAATATCAGAGCCAGACCTTTCAGAAGTGAAACACTTCTGCACACAAAGAGTGGTAGAAGTTGTTTTTTTCAATTTATTCATTCATGGGATCTGGGGGTGTCACTGGCAAGGCCGTCATTTATTGCCCATGCCTAATTGCCCCTTGAGAAGGTGGTGGTGAGCCGCCTTCTTGAACCGCTGCAGTCCGTGTGGTGAAGGTACTCCCACAGTGCTGTTATGGAGTGAGTTCCAGGACTTTGACCCAGTAACAATGAAGGAACGGCCGATATATTTCCAAGTCAGGATGGTGTGTGACTTGGAATGGGGAACTTGGAGCTGATGGTGTTCCCATGCGCCTGCTGCCCTTGTCCTTCTAGGCGGTAGAGGTCACAAGTCCCCAGATGTTGGTGAGGAGGACGTTGCAGGGTCGACTGGGCTGAGTGTGCCGTTGCCATGTCCGAAGTCGATGCCGGCCGTTCCTCCGGTTTTGTTCTTATTATAGTTTCTTGTAGCGGTTTGTTACAACTGCGTGGCTCGCTGGGCCATTTCAGAGGGCAGTAAAGAGTCAACCATATTGCTGTGGGTCTGGAGTCACGCATAGGCCAGACCGGGTAAGGGCGGCAGATTTCTTTCCTGAATCAGAAAAGAATGGACCAAATGGCCTCCCTCGTTTATATAGGCTGGGAGAACGTTGGAAAGGAAATTATAGGGAATTTTGCACGACCAGGCAAAATACGCAAACCTAGAATATTTGACGATCATATCGGAACAATAAAGCTGGGATTCGGCAAGATTCCTCTCCTAATTTGTGTTCTCTAGGTGTGCTGTATTTTTTATTAAAACATTCCCACCTATAATTGTTACAGCAAGTAGCCAAATGATAAAAGATCATTTGAGCTCCAGGTTTGTAGTTAATAAACATAGACATAGAAACATAGAAAATAGGTGCAGGAGTAGGCCATTCGGCCCTTCTAGCCTGCACCGCCATTCAATGAGTTCATGGCTGAACATTCAACTTCAGTACCCCATTCCTGCTTTCTCGCCATACCCCTTGATCCCCCTAGTAGTAAGGACCTCATCTAACTCCTTTTTGAATATATTTAGTGAATTGGCCTCAACAACTTTCTGTGGTAGAGAATTCCACAGGTTCACCACTCTCTGGGTGAAGAAGTTCCTCCGCATCTCGGTCCTAAATGGCTTACCCCTTATCCTTAGACTGTGACCTCTGGTTCTGGACTTCCCCAACATTGGGAACATTCTTCCTGCATCTAACCTGTCCAATCCCGTCAGAATTTTAAATGTTTCTATGAGGTCCCCTCTCATTCTTCTGAACTCCAGTGAATTGCGCCCAATATCAAAACTGTTTCAAACCCTCGATGCCAAGATTTAACCACATGGCGATCTGTCACAGTTAGAGCATGTGCCTGATCCAATTTACTTGTTTTCAACAGAATTGTGCTGTGATGAGTCATATTGTCATCATGTGGAGGTTGTAATAACTGGCTTCAGAAGTAAGGTTTGCCGTGGAAAACAAAAGAATTGAGCTTATAAAAAACACTGTGATGCCAAAAATAACCCTGGGGTTGGGATGCTTAAGGAATCTGTGTGTCGCGTGGAATTTTGCTTTCCTGTTTTTTTATTCGTTCCTGGGATGTTTGCGTCGGCAAGGCCAGCATTTTATTGCCCTAATTGCCCTTGAGCAGGTGTTGGCGAACTGTTGCAGTCCGTGTGGTGAAGGTGCTCCCACAGTGCTGTTAGGGAGTGAGTTCCAGGCATTTGACCCAGCGACGATGAAGGAACGAAGATATATTTCCAAGTCAGGATCGTGTGTGGCTTGGAATGGGGAACTTGGAGCCGATGCTGTTCCCATGCGTCTACTGCCCTTGTCCTTCTAGGTGGTAGAGGGCACAAGTCCCCAGATGTTAGTGAGGAGGGTCGACTGTGCCATGTCCGATGCCAGTGCCGAGGTCGATACCGGATGCTCCGTCCGGTTTTATTCTTATTGTTGTGTATCTGTAAAGCATGCACTCCCATGTTCCGCCACCAGAGAGCGCATCCCCTGAAGTCCCAAGGGATCCCAGCATCTCTTGGGAGCACTGTATATAAGCCGGCCTCGAAGGCCTGTTCCTGACATTGGAGTGTCTTATTAAAGACTGAGGTCACTGTTACTTTAACCTCCCTGTGTGCAGTCTCATCTGTGTTAGGAACACAATAACTGGCGACGAATATACGAATCCAATGCAAAGATTCAGCAAAGTGTGGGCATCCTGGAGAAGTTCTCGGAGGGTGAGGACTGGGAAGCCTATGTCGAACGGCTAGACCAATACTTTGTAGCCAACGAGCTGGACGGAGAAGGAAGCGCTGCAAAAAGGAGAGCGGTCCTCCTCACAGTCTGCGGGGCACCGACCTACAGCCTCATGAAGAATCTTCTGGCTCCGGTGAAACCCACAGATAAGTCGTATGAGGAGCTGTGTACACTGGTTCGGGAGCATCTTAACCCGAGGGAGAGCGTGCTGATGGCGAGGTATCAGTTCTACACGTGCCAGCGATCTGAAGGTCAGGAAGTGGCGAGCTACATCACCGAGTTAAAGCAACTTGCAGGACAATGTGAGTTTGATGGCTACCTGGAGCACATGCTCAGAGACTTTTTTGTACTGGGCATTGGCCACGAGACCATCCTACGAAAACCTTTGACTGTAGAGACACCGATCCTCAGCAAGGCCATTGCGACAGCACAGGCGTTTATGTCCACCAGTGATAACACCAAACAAATCTCTCAGCACACAAGTGCTAGCAATGTTCATAAATTAACTGGAACGGTGTTTGCGAGCAGAAATGTACAGGGCAGAACCCACGAGTCTGCAACTGCCAGCAGGCCTCAGGTGACCCAGATAACTCAGAGAGTCCTCAACGAAGGATGAATGCAAGGTAATTCACACTTTGTTGGCATTGTGAAGACTTCCATTCAGCCTATTCATGCCGCTTCAAAGGGTATTTTTGCAAGAGCTGTGGAACAATGGGGCACCTCCAACGAGCTTGCAAATGAGCTGCAAGCTCTGCAAAACCTGCTAACCACCACGTGGCAGATGAAGATCGGTCCATGGTGGATCAAAGCAATTTCGAGCCTCAGAGAGAGGAGGCAGATGCTGAAGTACACGGGGTACACACATTTTTGACCTATAATGCTAAATATAAAATTGAATGGCTTACCCACAGCCATGGAACTGGACACTGGCGCTAGCCAATCCATCATTAGTAAAAAGATGTTTGAGAGACTGTGGTGCAACAAAGCACTCAGACCAGCCCTGAGCCCCATCCACATGAAACTGAGAACGTACACTAAAGAGCTTATCACTGTCCTGGGCAGTGCCATGGTCAAGGTCACCCACGAGGGCATGGTGCACTCTGGATTGTCCCGGGTGATGGCCCCACACTGCTTGGAAGGAGCTGGCTGGGCAAAATCCGCTGGAACTGGGATGACATCCGAGCACTATCACATGTCGATGAGGCTTCATGTACCCAGGTTCTTAACAAATTTCCTTCCTTTTTTGAGCCAGGCATTGGAAACTTTTCCGGGGCGAAGGTGCGGATCCACTTAGTCCCAGAGGTACGACTACTCAAGTCGGTACCACACACGGTGGTTTTTCATGACGGTGTATTGGTCACGGGTCGGGACACCGTCGAGCACCTACAAAACCTGGAGGAGGTCTCCAGCAACTGGATCGTGTAGGGCTGTGGCTGAAGAGGTCGAAATGCGTCTTCATGGCAACAGAAGTGGAGTTTTTGGGGAAAAAGATCGCGGCGGATGGCATTCGGCCCACAGACACCAAGACAGAGGCTATCAGGAACGCGCCCAGGCCACAGAACGTCACGGAGCTGCGGTCGTTCCTGGGACTCCTCAACTATTTTGGTAACTTCCTACCAGGGTTAAGCACCTTTTTAGAGCCCCTACATGTGTTATTGCGCAAAGGTGAGAACTGGGTATGAGGGAAAAAAACAAGTAATTGCTTTTGAGAAAGCCAGAAACATTTTATGCTCCAACAAGCTGCTTGTATTGTATAACCCGTGTAAAAGACTTGTGCTAGCATGTGACGCGTCGTCATATGGAGTCGGGTGTGTATTACAACAAGCTAACGTTGCGGGGAAGTTGCAACCTGTCGCCTATGCCTCCAGGCGCTTGTCTAAGGCTGAGAGTGCCTACAGCATGATTGAGAAAGAGGCATTAGCGTGTGTGTTCGGGGTAAAGAAAATGCATCAGTACCTGTTTGGCCTCAAATTTCAGCTGGAAACCGATCACAAGCCCCTCATATCCCTGTTCGATCAAAAAAAGGGGATAAATACTAATGCCTCAGCCCGCATACAAAGGTGGGCAATCGCGCTATCAGCGTATAACTATACCATCTGCCATCGGCCAGGCACCGAGAACTGTGCGGATGCTCTCAGTCGGCTACCATTGCCAACCACGGGGGTGGAAATGGCGCAGCCTGCAAACTTGTTGATGGTGGCGCAGCCCGCAGACTTGTTGATGGTCATGGAAGCGTTTGAAAATGATAAATCACCCGCCAGATTAGGACTTGGACCAGCCAAGATCCTCTGCTGTCCCTAGTAAAAAACTATGTACTGCATGGGAGCTGGGCCAGCATTCCCGTTGAAATGCAAGAGCTAAGCAAGCCATTCCAGCGGTGCAAGGACGAGCTGTCCATTCAGGCAGACTGCCTGTTGTGGGGTAACCGCGTAGTGCGACCCAAAAAGATCAGGGAGATGTTCATCTTGGATCTCCACAGCACACACCCGGGTATAGTAATGATGAAAGCGATAGCCAGATCCAACGTGTGGTGGCCCGGTATCAACTCTGACTTAGTGTACAGCAATGCAGCGTGTGTGCTCAGTTGAGCAATGCGTCCAGAGAGGCACCACTAAGTTTGTGGTCCTGGCCCTCCAGACCATGGTCAAGGATCCATGTCGACTATGCTGACCCGTTTCTCGGTAAAATGTTCCTGGTGGTGGTGGATGCTTTTTCAAAATGGGTTGAATGTGAAATAACGTCAGGGAGCACTGCCACCGCCCCATTGAAAGCCTGAGGGCCATGTTTGCCACCCACGGCCTGCCTGACATACTGGTCAGTGACAACGGGCCATGTTTCACCAGTGCCAAATTTAAAGAATTCATGACCCGCAATGGGATCAAACATGTCACCTCGGCCCCGTTTAAACCAGCCTCCAATGGGCAGGCAGAGCGGGCAGTACAAACAATCAAACAGAGCCTCAAATGAGTCACAGAAGGCTCACTCCAAACCCGCCTGTCCCGAGTACTGCTCAGCTACCGCACGAGACCCCACTCGCTCACAGAGGTGCCCCCGGCTGAGCTACTCATGAAAAGGACACTTAAAACCAGACTCTCGCTGGTTCACCCCAACCTGCATGATCAGGTAGAGAGCAGGCGGCAGCAACAAAATATAAACGATGGTCGCGCCACTGTGTCATGGGAAATTGATCTGAATGACCCTGTGTATGTGCTAAACTATGGGCATGGTCCCAAGTGGATCGCGGGCACGGTGATAGCTAAAGAAGGGAGTAGGGTGTTTTTAGTCAAACTAGACAATGGACAAATTTGCAGAAAGCACCTGGACCAAACGAGGCTGCGGTTCACAGACTGCCCTGAACAACCCACAGCAGACACCACCTTTTTCGAGCCCACAACACACACCCAAAGGATCAGTGACACCACCCCGGACCAGGAAATCGAACCCATCACCCCAGGCTCAACTTGCAGGGCCAACAACACGCCAGCCCAGTGAGGGCACAGCCAACACACCAGAACAGACATTTGTACCGAGGCGGTCCACCAGGGAAAGAAAGGCTCCCAACAGGCCTCACCTTGTAAATAGTTTTCACTTTGACTTTGGGGGGGAGTGATGTTGTGTATCTGTAAAGTATGCACTCCCATGTTCCGCCACCAGGGAGCGCATCCCCTGAAGTCCCAAGGGATCCCAGCATCCCTTGGGAGCACTGTATATAAGCCTGCCCCGAAGGCCAGTTACTCAATCTGGAGTGTCTTAATAAAGACTTGAGGTCACTGTTACTTTAACCTCCCTGTGTGCAGTCTCATCTGTGTTAGGAACACAATACTTATTATTGTTTCTTGTAGCAGTTTGGTATGACTGAGTGTGTCGCTGGGCCATTTCAGAGGACAGTTAAGAGTCAACCACATTGCTGTGGGTCTGGAGTCACATATCGGCCAGACCGGGTAAGGACGGCAGATTTCCTTCCCTAAAGGACACTAGTGAACCAGATGGGTTTTTACTACAATCCAATAGTTTCATGGTCACCATTACTGATACCAGCTTTTTAATTCCAGATTTATTTAATTAACTAAATTTTAAATTCCCCAGCTGCCGTGGTGAGATTTGAACTCGTGTCTCTAGATCATTCGTCCAGGCCGTTGGATTACTAGTTTAGTAACACTACCACTATGCTACCGTTCCCTCGATTTAGTTGTTATCATCTCAGCTGAAATATGCAAGCACCAATGCACTTTTCTTTCTCGACTCTCACTTTCTGAGCATTAATTGAAGCCGCCGCTATCCATCTCTGCAGTTTTACTTTAATGTTATAATGGAACTATGTTCACATGGTGCAAACTCGACCTGCAGGCAGTTTTTAAGCTGGGAGACGTTACAAAGCCCCAACAACCAATGTTCCCTGCGAGCTGCACTTTGTTCTGTGCGGCCTGTTACTTTTAATGCGCTGTCCCTTTAAATGTTGCCGCAAGTGCGATATTTCCAATGTAAAAGCATGTGAGCGACCTGTGTGGGACCTTGCAGGTTACTGCGTGGCCGCGCACGCACGCATCATAGAGGGAACATTGCTGCAAAAAAATTGTATTAATATAGCGCCTTTAACGCAGTAAAATGTCCCAGGAGCATTATTGGACAAATTGTGATATTTAGCCATTAAGACCTTGGGCATGTGAGGTGTAGTTCATCACTGCTTTCTCTATTTTAGTTTCTGTGTGCCACATATGCTCCGCTCCTCCCCTGGGGTATTTTGCAGCATAGTAATTGTGCAATGGAAAATCAATAAGGTCTCAATGCTAGCACACCACTGCTTCCAAGTGAAATAATCACATGCAGGACAATGGAACATCATTACAAAATAATCTAAGACAAGTTCAGGACTGATGTCAGGAAGCGCTTCTCCACATAAAAAATGATTACTACCTCAAATGTGAAGGGTTCAGGTAGCAAATCTCCCATTATACATCACAACATAAGAAATAGGAGCAGGAGTAGGCCATTTGACCCCTCAAGCCTGCTCCGCCATTCAATAAGGTCATGGCTGATCTGATCATGGACTCAGCTCCACTTCTCCGCCCATTCCCCATAATCCTTTACTCACTTATCGCTCAAAAATCTCTGCCTTAAATATATTCAGTGACCCAGCCTCCACAGCTCTCTGGGGTAGAGAATTCCACAGATTTACAACCCTCAGAGAAGAAATTTCTCCTCATCTCAGTTTTAAATGGGCGGCCCATTCTAAGACTATGTCCCCTGGTTCTAGTTTCCCCTAGGAGTGGAAATATCCTCTCTGCATCCATTTTGTCGAGCCCCCTCATTATCTTATATGTTTCAATAAGATTATCTTTCATTCTTCTGAACTCCAATGTGTATAGGCCCAATCTACTCAACCCACGGAGACCAAAACTGTGTGTGCAGTACTCCAGGTGTGGCCTCACCAATACCCTATACAGTTATTGTGGGACTTCTTTGCTTTTATACTCCATTCCCCTTGCAATAAAGGCCAACATTCCATTTGCCTTCCTGATTACTTGCTGTACCTGCATACTAACTTTTTGTGTTTCATGCACAAAGACCCCCAGGTCCCTCTGTACTGCAGCACTTTGCAATTTTTCTCCATTTAAATTATAATTTGCTTTTTCTATTATTTCTACCAATGTGGATAACCTCACATTTTCCCACATTATGCTCCATCTGCCAAATTTTTGCCCACTCACTTAGCCTGTCTATATCCCTTTGCAGATTTTTTGTGTCCTCCTCACAATTTGCTTTCCCACCCATCTTTGTATCTTCAGAAAACTTGGCTACATTACACTCGGTCCCAAGTCATTAATATAGATTGTAAATAGTTGAGGACCCAGCACCGATCCCTGCGGCACCCCACTAGTCACTGTTTGCCAACCAGAAAATTACCTATTTATCCCGACTCTCTGTTTTCTGAAAGTTAGCCAAACCTCTATCCATGCTAATATATTAGCCCCAACCCCGTGAGCTTTTATCTTGTGCAGTAACCTCTTATGTGGCACCTTATCAAATGGCTTCTGGAAATCCAAATACACCACATCCACTGGTTCCCCCTTATCCACCCTTATCCTCCAGCAAATTTGTCAAACATGATTTCCCTTTCATAAAACCATGCTGACTCTGTTTGATTGAACTATGCTTTTCCAAATGTCCTGCTACTACTTCCTTAATAATGGACTCCAGCATTTTTCCAACCACAGATGTTAGGCTAACTGGTCTATAGTGTCCTGCTTTTTGTCTGCCTCCTTTTTTAAATAGGAGCGTTACATTTGCTGTTTTCCAATCTGCTGGGACAGTCCCAGAATCCAGGGAATTTTGGTAGATTACAATCAATGCATCCACTATCTCTGCAGCCACTTCTCTTAAGACCCTAGGATATAAGGCATCAGGTCCAGGAGACTTGTTTGCCTTTAGTCCCATTATTTTACCTAGTACTACTTCATTAGTGATAGTGATTGTATTAAGTTCCTCCCTCCCTATAGCCCTTTGATTATTCACTATTGGGATGTTTTTAGTGTCTTCTATCGTGAAGACCGATACAAAATATTTATTCAACGTCTCTGCCATTTCCCTGTTCTCCATTATTAATTCCCCAGTCACATCCTCCAGGGGACCAACATTTACATTTACTTTAGCAACTCTTTTCCTTTTTATGTACCTGTTATCTAAGAGGAAGTTAGATATTGTGCTGGGGGGATTGTCAGATTCTGTGGAAGGGTGAGCTAGCATGGTTTCCCTCATTTGTACTTGTCTCTGTGAGCTTCACGATCAGTATAATATTGGTTTGAAACGGAAATGCTCGGTAAATACTGTTCAGAATCAAAACTGATTTCAAGACCCATGTAAAATGGTGGGTTTCAGAGAAGAGGGATTAACCAATTGAGGTTTTCTTTCCATGGTCGGTGATATGATCTAAACTCCGCGATTAGATTCAACCTTGGAATTATTCCCAAGGATCCATTATTCTATTTTTAAGGTCTGAACTTTGTGGGTTTACATGAAATATTATGTAACTTATTCATTCACCATTCAGTACTTGCTCATTACTGCTTAATTTGCCTGTGTGGTTTCATTATTAAACTTGTCCATGTCTCTGTGGTCTGTCTGACTTGTTCTGAAAGTTCAAAAATTCTTTTTGTTCAGTTGGTTGTTTCAAGTTTTGGACTCAATTAAATACTTGCGGCCTGTACATCGGAAAGCAATTTTGTTTATGTTTGCTAAACTTTGCTGAATTATCATTTGATAAATTCTGCAATGTTTCATCAGTGTTCAGAACTCATGACTCTATTTTCACCGTCAAGGCCGATAGTATTAACTCGGTGTATCTTTGTGATAAGTTCAAAAGCTCCTATCTGTCATAACGTCTCTGACTATTATTTATACCTATGTCCTTGATCTAGGCACCTAATTTTCTTCTCCTTGCTTTTTTGGTGCTACGTGTTTCAAAAGAGTGGTGTGGGAATTGGGTTGGAGGCTAATCGGGGCGCTAATGGTGGCGGGGCGGTAAATTTGCACCGGGAAATGGTTTGCGTCTGCAGCCATTATCATGCGTGTGGGGTGGAGCGCTAAGGGAGGCGTTCCACACCCCCCTCAGGGTGCTAGGCCGCTGAGCAATGGAAAATCCAGAGCTAGAGCCAGCCTTGGCGCCCAATACCTTGCTCACCGCACATAAACATAAATCGCAAAATTTTTTTAAAAAAACAATCACACTTACCTCAGGTATACATTCCGTCCCTCACCGCGGCCGGAACAGCTCCGATCGCCCACTTTCCCAGGCGGTCCCACTCGGGCATCATCATCGTCATAGGCAGTTCCTCGAAATCGAGGAAGACTTGCTTCCACTCTAAAAGTGAGTTCTCAGGTGACTGAACAGTCCAATACGGGAATTACAGTCTCAGTCACAGGTGGGACAGACAATTATTGAAGGAAAGGGTGGGTGGGGAGTCTGGTTTGCCGCATGCTCCTTCCACTGCCTGCGCTTGTTTTCTGCATGCTCTCGGCAACGAGACTCGAGGTGCTCAGCGCCCTCCCAGATGCTCTTCCTCCACTTAGGGCGGTCTTTGGCCAGGACTCCCAGGTGTCAGTGGGGATGTTGCACTTTATCAAAGAGGCTTTGAGGGTGTTCTTGAAACATAAGAACATAAGAACATAAGAAATAAGAACAAGAGTAGGACATATGGACCCTCGAGCCTGCTCCGGCATTCAGTAAGATCATGGCTGATCTGATCATGGACTCAGCTCCACTTCCCTGCCTGCTCTCCATAACCCCTTATCCCCTTATCTTTTAAGAAACCATCTATTTCTGTCTTAAATTTATTCAATGTCCCAGCTTCCACAGCTCTCTGAGGCAATGAATTCCACAGATTTACAATCCTCTGAGAGAAGAAATTTCTCCTCACCTCAGTTTTAAATGGGTGGCCCCTTATTCTAAGATCATGCCCTCTAGTTCTAGTCTCCCCCATCAGTGGAAACATCCTCTCTGCATCCACCTTGTCAAGCCCCCTCATAATCTTATACATTTTGATAAGATCACCTCTCATTCTTTTGAATTCCAATGAGTAGAGGCCCAACCTACTCAACCTTTCCTCATAAGTCAACCCCCTCATCCCCAGAACCAACCTAGACAACTTTCTCTGAACTGCCTCCAAAGCAAGTATATCCTTTCGTAAATATGGAAACCAAAACTGCACGCAGTATTCCAGGTGTGGCCTCACCAATACCCTGTATAGTTGTAGCAAGACTTCCCTGCTTTTATACTCCATCCCCTTTGCAATAAAGGCCAAAATTCCATTGGCCTTCCTGATCATTTGCTGTACCTGCATACTATCCTTTTGTGTTTCATGCACAAGTACCCCCAGGTCCCGCTGTACTGCAGCACTTTGCAATTTTTCTCCATTTAAATAATAACTTGCTCTTTGATTTTTTTTCTGCCAAAGTGCATGACCTCACACTTTCCAACATTATACTCCATCTGCCAAATTTTTGCCCACTCACTTAGCCTGTCTATGTCCTTTTGCAGATTTTTTGTGTCTTCCTCACACATTGCTTTTCCTCCCATCTTTGTATCATCAGCAAACTTGGCTACGTTACACTCGGTGCTTTCTTCCAAGTCGTTAATATAGATTGTAAATAGTTGGGGTCCCAGCACTGATCCCTGTGGCACCCCACTAGTTAATGGTTGCCAACCAGAGAATGAACCATTTATCCCGACTCTCTGTTTTCTGTTAGTTAGCCAATCATCTGTCCATGCCCATATATTACTCCCAACCCCGTGAACTTTTATCTCGTGCAGTAACCTTTTATGTGGCACCTTGTCAAATATCTTCTGGAAGTCCAAATATACCACATCCACTGGTTCCCCTTTATCCACCCTGTTTGTTACATCCTCAAAGAATTCCAGAAAATTTGTCAAACATGACTTTCCCTTCATAAATCCATGCTGACTCTGCCTGACCCAATTTTGCTTTTCCAAATGTCCTATTACTGCTTCTTTAATAATGGACTCCCAACATTTTCCCAACCACAGATGTTAGGCTAACTGGTCTATAATTTCCTGCTTTTTGTCTGCCCCCTTTTTTAAATAGGGGCATTACATTTGCAGTTTTCCAATCTGTTGGGACCTCCCCAGAATCCAGGGAATTTTGGTAAATTACAACCAATGCATCCACTATCCCTGCCATTACTTCTCTTAAGACCCTAGGATGCAAGCCATCAGGTCCAGGGGATTTATCTGCCTTTAGTCCCATTATCTTACTGAGTACCACCTCCTTAGTGATTGTGTTAAGTTCCTTCCCCCCCCCCACCCCCATAGCTCCTTGACTATCCACTGTTGGAATATTGTTAGTGCCCTCGACTGTAAAGGCTGATACAAAATATGTGTTGAGGGTTTCTGCCATCTCCATGTTCCCCATTACTAATTCCCCGGTCTCGTCCTCTAAGTGATCAACATTTACTTTAGCCATTCTTTTCCTTTTTATATACCTATAGAAATTCTTGCTATCTGTTTTTATATTTTGTGCTAGTTTACTTTCATAGTCTATCTTCCCTTTCTTAATCATTTTTTTAGTCATTCTTTGCTGGCTTTTAAAAGCTTCCCAGTCTTCTGTCCTCCCACTAGTTTTGGTCACTTTCTATGCCCTTGTTTTTAATTGGAGACCGTTCTTTATTTCTTTAGTTAGCCATGGATGGCTATCTTTTCTCTTATACCCTTTCCTCCTCACTGGAATATATTTTTCTTGAGAGTTGTGAAATATCTCCTTAAATGTACACCACTGTTCATCAACCGTCCTACACTTTAATCTATTTTCCCAAATGTTTCCTCTGTCCACCTGGGGCTCGCTTGCCGTGTAGGAGTTCCACACTATGGTGCGCTATGGGTCCTGCTGCAATCAAATTTCAGAACGGTGTTGCAACTGGGGGTGTTGCACACTGGCTCGACTCTCCCGGGCGTTACTGCACTGCACCTCCGCAAAACTGGCACCAAATGTCCCAGGGGGGCGTTGGAAGCTGGCCACACACCCGGAAATCATTACCACCGCCATTACCACACCTCTGGGGCGTGAACATAGGCGGCAATGGACCGAATTTCCACCCCAAGGTCTCTAATGAGAGTAGACTCTGTTTGAAGTAAACTTCCAGGGATGTACTAGGAATGAAGTTAACCGAGCACTTCATTAACTAACATCGCCTGCCTCTGCCTCTACTTTCACCCCATAAACTGCTGAACACTCTTCCCCCCCCGCCCCTTTCACCTCCAAACTTGACTATTCCATCGCTCTCCTTGGCTGGTTTCCCATCCTCTACCCTCCGTAAACTTCAACTCATCCAGAGCTCTGCTGCCTGTATCCCATCCTGCACAACAACTCCCTCCAAGCTCTCCGCTCCTCTATCTCTGGCCCCCCCCCTCTGGCCCCTCTCCCTTTGCCCCACTATTGGCAACTATGCCTTCAGCTCTGGAACTTCCTTCCTAAACCCCACTACCTCGCCACTTCCCTTTACAACCCACCTCTGACCAAGCTATTGGTCACTCGCTCGGTATCCATTCCCCCCCGCCCCCACCCCCGCTCCCCCTTTCACCTCTGAAGCACATTGGAACACTTTTCCATGTTAAAGGTGCAATATAAATGTTATGTTAGTATTGAGCAAACTCCTGCAATCTTGCCCTTTTTTTAAAAACTGTTCCTCTATTGTTATGACGCAACAGCTAAGGCAAAGATCACAGAATTTAGGGATTTTGTTTGCTCTCCAAGATAGAGCTAGCCCTCAGCATCCCCACTGTTCTTGATCCATTGGTCTGTACTCTATAGCAGTAGTGGGCAAAATACAGCCCGCGGGCCATATCCGGCCGGCCAAGTCATTCCGGCCCTCTGGACGGGACAGAAATAGAACGCGAGCCGGAGTTCGAGCTGCACAATCGTCTTTCCACTTTCGCTTCTCATGGGTCACAGACAGACCCGAACTGCAGCCAAGGAAAAAACATAGTAATACTTCATTCAAATTAATGGCCCAGAAATCCCTGTTTTTTCTTCCCGTGGGCGTTCGACTAAAAATAGGAGAGAAGATGCGCACCTACCTTTTGGTCGAATGCCCGCCGGAGATCGCGGATTCGAGGCCTCCTCTTCTTGCGCAACGGAGCGCGTTCACGTTGGGACGTCTGCAGGAGTCACGTGGGCCTGGACACCCAATCATGGTAAAGTATTTTCTCATTCATAGTAACAGGAGTTTCATAAGTCCGAAACTCCTATTACTATGAATGAGAAACACCCCCAAACATCCAAACATCACATAAAATATTTTAAACACCTCACTGTACACTATAGAAATTAAAGTTGATAGAAATGTTTTTTAAAGAAAAACAATTTGCCGATTTTTTAAAAAGTTTTAATTATGGTTTAAAATAAAATGACCTGAGTGGACAGGGTTTTAACATAAATATGTTTTTAAAAATTTTATTTTAATCATGTTTTTGATATGTTTTTAAATTCTTACGCCTGTAAAAGTAGGCTATGCGGCTGCTTTTATCAGGCACAAGAGTTTTGAGGGCATATGCTGGGCAAGATATGCGTAAATCCCGCAATCTTGCAAGTGCAAATGTCCTCGCTCCCGAGATGCGCAAAATCTGTCAAGCCAGAAACTTGACAGATCGGAAAAGCCAGTTTTCAGTGCATGCGCATTGCGCACTGAAAACGGACTTTTCTGATGCCTTCCCGGATCTGTAGAAACTTCGTACGGACCCGGGGGGTCTGGGATTTCCATGCCATTAATTCGCAAAAGAGATTCTCCCTGGCCCGATCATAAAGGACCCATCCTGTGATTCTGGGCCCCAATGGCGGACGTCCATACCCAGAATGCACTGCGTACTTGAATATGTCCTATACATTTTGCACTCTTTTACCAAAGAAAGTGACCGACACTGCATCTTCCCTCTCTCGGTATCCAGAGTACAACGGCAGGGGAGTTCTCATCTGGCATCAATTGAGCCGGCATTAGTAATCTTTGCAGAGGGACATAAGGATGACTGAGGTGGGGAATTGATGCCGACACAGGCTCTAAAGAGGGTACAGTTCTATTTCACAGCACTCATTTACAGAGACCAGAAAATACCACAACACTTTCAACTTGACTCCTTTCTAAGCAATATCGAATGCATGTTGTGTATGTAAAATATTATCTGACTACTATCTGTTTATGTTTATGCAATGTGTTCTCTCTCATTTTTTTCGCGCGTGGTCCCTCTAAATTTGTTACATGGCCGTCCGCTATGCAGCCGCGCATGCGCAGGATCTCTTCCAGCAGCAGGAGCAGGGGATGGCCTGCGCGGGACTGCACGATTGGTGGAACATTGGTGGGCGGCCCTCAACAGCTCACCAAAACATGTTAAGTGGCCCTCCAGCCCAAATAGTTGCCCACCCCTGCTCTATAGACTTCTCCGCTGATGCTGAAAATTCAGCTTCTTTATACATTCACCAAGGGGTGCGTTTAAATGCTGTAGAAAGGGAATTTCTCCGTCTGGGGAATCCCCTGCTCCTTATACAACACAACTGAAACTGACAAACGCATCTCTTACTGGATTTCCTAGTTCAGTCCAGTGCTCCAGTAATGTTTGATGCAGTAATTCTGCAACATTCTACATTTCCAAAGAACACTCTGCAGATTGTTCTTTTGTGTAGACAGCTAGTGTTTAGGTAACCCGTAAATGCATCTTCAGTGACTACATTAGTTGTACAGGCAGGCAGCTGGGTGCAGGGAAGGATTGAATACGAGGAGAAACTTGACAAGTTCTAGCTGCCATCCAGCACCTTGTATCGGTGATTTGGGTGTACACTACCCATAATGTTCTGACTATTAATAAATCATTTCTTGTTTGGCCCACCCATTCTTGACTGAGCTCTCTTGATCCAGATGCTAGATACTTCATAGACTTCTTTACAGATACTCTCAGTTCTGCACCCATCACTAGTTGGAAAATTGTGGACGGCGCGTGCCTGGATAATGATAACGTGACCTTGACTTCCCTGTGCCTCACCACTTGAACTGCCCTTCCTATTCTCACGGTGACCTCGCCATCTTAGTAACCCTGCGCTATTCTAACCAGACTCAGCGCAAGCTTGAAGAATAGTAGCTGCCATTTTCTGACTTCATGCGTGTGGTGTGGATACGTGCCTGTTGGGAGCGCATTTTGGGAATTCAAGTTGCGCATGAGTGACCATGTTAGTGGCTGGAAAATAGAGGGGAGCCACCCCGGAATTTCTGATGAAAGATTCCCAAGAGGGCAAAGTTGCACCATTACTCCGAGTGTCTCAACTTTCTCCCTGCGGCCTCTGCAACTCTCTGGTTTCAACAGTGGTTTTAGTAACGTCAGACTGTAGCCATATCCCCTCCACCCCACCCCCAACCTCCCAATTTTCTTCACAGTGGAGGGTGGTTTTGGTGTGGAGTGGGCCTATCAGCATTTCGGGAGATTAGATAGGAGATAGGTTGACATTTTGGGTACACAGTCCTGGCGGGGTTGGTCTGTGCCTGGGTGTTTCCCTGTTTATTATCTCTTCTGCGGCTAAAAGACCCTTGTGTTCCTTGCATGCTTTTCATTTCAGAATTGCAGCTGCAGGTATTTTCTTTTGTTCACTCTTTCTTTCTCTCTTTCTCTCATTATTTCTCACCCTCTTTCTTGCCCTCTTTCTCTTCTCCGTTCCCTCCCTCTTCCCTCCCTCTCTTTCTCGCCTTCTTTCTCTCTTTCTCTCCTCATTCCCTCCCTCTTTCGCGTCCTCGTTCTTGCCCTCGTTCTCGCCCTCATTCTCACCCTCTTTCTCAACCTTTTTCCCTCCTTCTTTCCCTCCCTCTCTCCCTCCCTCTTTCCCACCCTCTCTTTCTCCCTCTCTTTCTCTCTCCCTCTCCCTCTCTCCCTCTCTCTCTCCTTCTCTCTCTCCTCTTTTTCTCTCTTTCTCTTTCTCCGCAAAGACCAATTATCTTGACAGCTTTGTTTGATCCTCTCCCGTGTCTTCACCCTCTTAACTATTTCCACATTATTTCAATGCCTTTCCATTGCCTCGTTAAAATGAGCTTTGATATCATCTGGCACTCTATTAAGCAGTTGGCAGGTTTCTCAACCCATTAACTTCCTCTCTCCCATTGCAGTACCGATTATTTCACCCTTCCCCGATTCTGTCCGAAAGCTTAGAAACATAGAAACATAGGAAATTGGAGCATTAGTCGGCCATTCGGCCCTTCGAGTCGAATGGCCTCGATTCTATCCAAAAGCTTGCTTGTCTTTCAGTTCTGACAAAGGGTCCCAAATACCCAAAACACGAGCTTGTCTGTTCTTTTTACAGAAGTTGAATGATCCGTGTGTTTTTGATAGATTTTCAACAGTATTTTTCTTTTTATTTCGGTGTTTCTAGTTCAGTTTCTGTTACAGTACAACAAGATAGCTTTAAACCACAGTGATTGTGACAATGGGTTTCGTGTGTCCAGATTTTGATCCTGCTGTTGAAGACAATTTCTATAAATAGCAACAATAATCCAGATTGCTGTTACATACTGAAGGTATACAAATTGATGACATAGTTGGCATTTGTAAAACTCTGATCCAGCACAGGTCCTGGATGGCTCTGATTACAGCTCTTTGCTTTTCAATAGACCATAGAATGATACAGCATGAAGGACACCATTCGGCCCATCGTGTCTGTACCAGTTCTTTGGTAGAGCTATCTAATTAATCCCACGCCCCCGCTCTTTCTCCTTACTCCTTTCATTTTTTTTTACTTCAAGTCCAATTCTCCTGTTGAATGTTACTATTGAATCTGCTTGTTCTCTTTCTCAAGATGCACTGCAGCAACTCGCCAAGGCTTCTTCGACAGCACCTCCCAAACCCGCGACCTCTACCCCCTAGAAGGACAAGGGCAGCAGGCGCATGGGAACACCATCACCTGCAAGTTCCCCTCCAAGTCACACAGCATGCTAACTTGGAAATATATCGGCGTTCCTTCATCGTCACTGGGTCATAATCCTAGTACTCCTGCCCTAACAGCACTTTGGGAGCACCTTCACCTCAAGGACTGCAGCGGTTCAAGAAGGCGGCTCACCACCACCTTCTCAATTAGGGATGGGCAATAAATGCTGGCCTTGTCAGTGATGCCCACATCCCAGGAACGAATAAAAAAATGTCTCTTTCCCCAGTCTCTGGATTGTAACGGGGTACAGATTTCTTTGTTGCGCTATGTGTAATAGAATTTTAAACCTGCCCATTATAAATGCCCAAATCATCATTGGTCTGCCTTGCTACTCTTGCATCTGCCATGCGTTGTGTTTACACAATAGCAGGGGTGTGGGTAGGGGGGGTGTGGTGGGGGGGGGAGCAAAGCTATTTTGCTTCGTACTGAAGCCGAGAAACTGTCGCGTAAATCTAGCCTGATCTGACACTGACGATACAAAGATAGGTGGGAAAGCAAGTTGCGAGGAGGACAGAGTCTGCAAAGGGATATAGATAGGTTAAGTGAGAGAGCAAAAAATTGGCAGATGGAGTATAATGTGGGAAAATGTGAGGTTATCCACTTTGGTGGGAAGAATAGAAAAGCAGAATATTATTTAAATAGAGAGACACAAATGCCATGGTACAGAGGGATCTGGGGGATCTTGTACAGGAAACACAAAATGTTAGCATGCAGGTACAGCAAGTTATTAAGATGCAAATGGAATGTTGGCCTTTATTGCAAGGGGGATGGAGTATAAAGGTAGGGAAGTCTTGCTACAACTGTACAGGGCATTGCTGAGTCCACACCTGGAGTACTGTGTACAGTTTTGGTTTCCCTATTTAAGGAGGGATATACTTGCATTGCAGGGTGTTCAGAGAAGGTTCACTAGGTTAATTCCTGAGATGAAAGGATTGTCTTGTGAGGAAAGGTTGAGCAGGTTGGGTCTATACTCATTGGAGTTTGGAAGAATGAGAGGTGATCTCATTGAAACATATAAGATTCTGAGGGGGCTTGACAGGGTAGATGCTGAGAGGATGTTTCCCCTCATGGGGTAATCTAGAACTTGGGGGCATAGTTTCAGAATAAGGGGTCGCCCATTTAACATAGAAACATAGAAACATAGAAAATAGGTGCAGAAGTAGGCTATTCGGCCCTTCAGCCTGCACCACCATTCAATATGATCGTGGCTGATCATGCAACGTCAGTACCCCATTCCTGCTTTCTCTCCATACCCCTTGATCCCTTTAACGAACTGGCCTCAACAACTTTCTGTGGTAGAGAATTCCACAAGTTCACAATTCTCTGAGTGAAGAAGTTTCTCCTCATCCCGGTCCCAAATGGCTTACCCCTTATCCTTAGACTGTGACCCCTGGTTCTGGACTTCCCCAACATCGGGAACATTCTTCCTGCATCTATCCTGTCCAATCCTGTCAGAATTTTATATGTTTCTATGAGATCCCCTCTCATTCTTCTAAATTCCATTGAATATAAGCTTAGTCGATCCAGTCTTTCTTCATATGTCAGTCCTGCCATCCCAGGAATCAGTCTGGTGAACCTTTGCTGCACTCCCTCAATAGCAAGAATGTCCTTCCTCAGATTAGGAGACCAAAACTGTACACAATATTCAAGGTGTGGCCTCACCAAGGCCCTGTACAACTGCAGTAAGACCTCCCTGCTCCTATACTCAAATCCTCTCGCTATGAAGGCCAACATGCCATTTGCCTTCTTCACCGCCTGCTGTACCTGCATGTAAATTTTCAATGACTAATGTACCATGACACCCAGGTCTCGTTGCACCTCCCCTTTTCCTAATCTGTCACCATTCAGATAATATTCTGCCTTCCTGTTTTTACCACCAAAGTGGATAACCTCACATTTATCCACATTATACTGCATCTGCCATGCATTTGCCCACTCACCTAACCTGTTCAAGTCACCCTGCAGCCTCTTAGCATCCTCCTCACAACTCACACTGCCACCCAGCTTAGTGTCATCTGCAAACTTGGAGATATTACATTGAATTCCTTCATCTAAATCATTAATGTATATTGTAAATAGCTGGGGTCCCAGCACTGAACCTTGCGGTACCCCACTAGTCACTGCCTGCCATTCTGAAAAGGACCCGTTTATTCCTACTCTTTGCTTCCTGTCTGACGAAGATGAGGAGGAATTTCTTCTCTGAGGGTCGTAAACCTTCAGAATTTTCTACCCCAGAGAGCTGTGGAAGCTGGATCATTGAATATATTCAAGGCTGAGATAGACAGATTTTTGAACTACAGGGGTGTAATGTATTTGCTTCATGGGTTCTTTGCTTAAGAATTCAGAACAACACATTGCTATTAAGAACGAGTTGGTTTATTAGTAACGGTCTAACAATCACACGACACATTACCAGTTCATCCACCAGGCTCACAACCACCTGCCTAATCGTGGATCTCCCGAACCCAACTGGCCGGGGTTTTATTGAGTCTTGTGAACATCACGTGACTGGCTAAGCCACTCACAGCTCAACAGTTCTACACCTCTTTTGGGGGAGGGAGGAACAAAATAAACATTAGATCAAGTGCCCCCCCACCCCCTGATCTGGGGGGACACTCCAGACACTTTTAACTGCCCTCTTTTTTCTTTTTTTTTTGTTTGTTTTTTTTGGGTTATTTTGGGTTTTTTAAATTTTTGGGGGGCATTAAAATTACATATTTTACAAGTGCCCCCTATAAAAGGGGAGGGGGACACTAAAACCCCGGCAATTAAAACAAATTAAACTTTAAAACATGTAAAATCAAATTAAAATTTGGTTGCCGGGGGTGATAATGCACTCCAGTCCCTCCGGCGCCCACCTCTCGCGGATGGCCGCGAGCGTACCGGTGGACACCACGTGCTCCATCTCCAAGGACACCCTGGCTCGGATGTAAGCGCGGAAGAGAGGCAGGCAGTCAGGCTGAACGACCCCCTCGCTGCCTGGACCGGCTGATGGCACCCTTGGCCGTGCCCAGGAGCAGTCCAACGAGGAGGCCCTCGGACCTACCCGCTCCCCTCCGCACAGGGTGCCCAAAGATCAGGAGTGTGGGACTGAAGTGCAACCAGAAATTGAGGAGCAGCCCCTTTAAATAATGGAACAGGGGCTGCAACCTCGTACATTCGATAAAAACGTGGAACACGGACTTTTCCAGATCGCAGAAATTGCAGGCGGCCTGGGAGCCCGTGAACTGGCTTAAAAATTTGTTGCACGGGACTGCTCCGTGCACCACCCTCCAGGCCAAGTCCCCGATGAATAATGGGAGGACTCCCGTGTAGAGTGCCCTTCATCGGGGACCCCTGCCTCCTCCGGACGGCAAGATGGTGCGCCATGGCGTGTCCGGACGGCAGATGAGGATGGCAAGGTGGAGAGTGTGCAGGAGCAGCCCGTACAGGAAACCCCTCCGCGCAGATCAACAGTTCTACAACTCTTTTAGAGTAAACAAAATACATTAGATCAAGTGCCCCCCGATCTGGGGGACACTCCAAACATTTCCAAAGGCCCCTTTTTTTTGTTGTTTTTTTTTGTATTTTTGTAGGGGTTTTTTTTGTGTTTTTTTTTAGGGCATTAAAATTACATATTTTACAAGTGCCCCCTATAAAAGGGGAGGGGGACACTAAAAATCCGGCAATAACAAATTACATTTTAAAACATAAAATCAAATTAAAATTTGGTTGCCGGGGGTAACGATGCACTCCAGTCCCTCCGGTGCCCACCTCTCGCCGAAGGCAGCGAGCGTACCGGTGGACACCGCATGCTCCATCTCCAGGGACACCCTGGCCCGGATGTAGGTGCAGAAGAGAGGCAGGCAGTCAGGCTGAACGACCCCCTCGACCGCCCGCTGCCTGGACCGGCTGATGGCACCCTTGGCCGTGCCCAGGAGCAGTCCTACGAGGAGGCCCTCGGACCTACCCACTCCCCTCCGCACAGGGGTGCCCAAAGATCAGGAGTGTGGGACTGAAGTGCAACCAGAAATTGAGGAGCAGCCCCTTTAAATAATGGAACAGGGGCTGCAACCTCGTACATTCGATAAAAACGTGGAACACGGACTTTTCCAGACCGCAGAAATTGCAGGCGGCCTGGGAGCCCGTGAACCGGCTCAAAAATTTGTTGCACGGGACTGCTCCGTGCACCACCCTCCAGGCCAAGTCCCCGATGAATAGTGGGAGGACTCCCGCGTAGACGAGGATGGCAAGGTTGAGATTGTGCAGGCGCAGCCTGTACAGGAAACCCCTCCGCGCAGATCAACAGTTCTACAAACCTGTGAGTATACTCACAGGTGCATACATTACTAGGGGATAAGGGATTATGGGGAACAGGCAAGAAAGTGGAGTTGAGGCCAAGATCATTTCAGCCATGATCTTATTACATGGCGGAGCAGGCCCAAATGGCCTACTCCTGCTATCTCTTATGTTCTTATGAAGTGAAGAAGGGCAAGGCTTCCTATTAATTAGATCCCCCTCCGCCCCCGCCCCCAATGTGATTAACCCCACTCTTCATATGTTACATTAAGATCACACGGTAGAACAAGATGCACATGATATTTGAGAGTGTTGATCTTTCGTTCTCACCAAGCAGAAGTATTTCCCTTGTCCATAAAGCACCAGTATACTGTCTGATCGAGGTTGCCATGTGGCTAGAATTTCCATTCTTAGAATTGTACAGCACAGAAGGAGACCATTCAGCCCACCGTGACTGTGTCGGCTGTTTGAAAGAGCGATGCAATTAGTCCCACCCCACTGTTCTTTCCTTGTAGCCCTGCAAATATATAGGGGCCGAAAGTCACCGTCCCCAAAGGGACGGCTACCGCGGGGTTTGGGCGGCCGATCGGCAAAAATCGATCGGCCGCCGCGGGCGGGTGATTTTCCCTCCCTGAGCCATATTCAGGTGGGCGGGGTTAGAGCGGTGCATATATATCAAATGCATAAATTTATAATAAATTACTACAGTGAACTTATACTATAATATATTAATATAATATATTATATATTAACATATGATTTATATATTAAATATATTCTATAATAACACATAAATAGTATTACAGATCAGCCATGATCTTGTTGAATGGCGGAGCAGGCTCGAGGGGCCAAATGGCCTACTCCTGCTCCTAATTCTTATGTTCTTATGTTCTTCTGTATCTTGAATTAATGTCTGATGCACCAGTTATTCTTGCTGCATTGCTAACTTCTCATTTTAATGTTCACCCTCTTGGTCTTCCATGACTTCAGCGATATGCAGGACATGGTTAAGGATCAAGCACCAGACCCTAATTATTCTTGAAGGCATGGTTAGGGTGGAAGGGCTTGTACTGGAAGGTAACATCTCCCCACCACCTGGCTGCTTCAAAATCCCTCTGGTATATTTGATTCTAGAACCGGAACTTTGTTGCCTCTGCTCTTTGCTCCTGCTATAGTTGTCACAGAGGTGTCTCCAGCTATGACTACAGCAGGTAGCCTTAGTCTCTTGGGAACCATTCTACCACTGTTCCATCCCCCTTCAAGCAAAGATGGAACAGGAAAACGCCTTAAGATGAAAGTATTGTGAGGGATTCCAGAGGAGGAGGCATGATTGTGTGTTGGTGGTTGCATACCACGTTGACATTGAGAGAATAAAATCCCCTTTTTGTTTCGGGTTACGGCACAGCATGGTTAGCAGGGGCCTGAAATGGCAACATGGGCGCAAATGCTGACCCCCGAGATCCTGGGCAATGTTTTGTAGACATGCCCTGCCCTATCACATTGATCCTGTTGTTCAATACAGAAAGCGTTGACATTATAATTCTGTAATGATTGCCCTGATAGATCTGTGGATAACAAACTAGCCAACTCTGCAGATGTTGCCAGCGCTTGCCTGGAAGGATCTGACACAACAATTGATGGCCAAGGTGACTTTGGCCACTAATTGTTCCATAAAGATGATGGCTCTTCTCTGGAGGCTTCCTCAAGAGGATTACAAACCTCCGTGACAACCTTGGGCGCATCTCCTCTGCAATTTCCAGGTAGCTGTTCCTGGTATGGTGGGCTGGTTTTGTTGCATAAAAATGGGACGCGAGGGTATGCCTTTGTGTGCCACCTGACATCAAGGGCAACCACTTCCTCCTTCTGCTGGCCCTCCTCCTGTGATGTCCAACGCTCGTGGAATAACGAGTACCATCCCATACTGCGCGGAAAGAAAAATAATAATTCTGTGCTAAAGTGTGCAGTGGGGACCCCTTTATTCGTAGCCAATCTTTCCAATTCTTTGTCAAATCACAAACGCCAAAGGTCACCTTGCACACATCAAGGATCACTCTGCGCCAATGCTCTTAGCCAAAAGGCCGAGAGCCACTGCACCGTTCCTGGAAGTACTGCAATACCAGGTTCGTGCCATGGAGGTGGGTGGGGTTAACCAGCGGCCTCGAGCAACACCTGTTCAAGGTGAGGGTTGGCAACAAGTCGTACATGGATATACGTTCGCATTAGAATATGTTGCGCTGTGATCTTAATAAGCTGTCATGGCAGGAATGGGTTATTGAATGTACGGCAGAGATGTTCTTATATGCAACCTCATTCTACAGCAGTTTTCGAGCATTCTGGAAACGTGCGTCAAGTGAAATAAAAGAAAGGCTTGCTGAAGAGAAAGATCCCTGTGTTTGAAAAACATACTGCTTGAACGAAAGTCTGCTCTCTTGCTGTGAAATGAGTTTGGGCAGGTTCAACGATTTGAACAGACCGTTAACGCACTGCCCAAAAGTTTTACACTAAATTGACTATTGCTTAAAGAAATTAGAAAATGGGAAACAGAAAAATTGACATTAAGGTGCAATGGAGAGGGGTGGGGTGCTCGTTTGAAGTAGACTTTAATGCGCATAACTGAGGCAGGCTCGAGGGAGCTTTGCAGCAAATCTGGCTATTCTACACTTAACTTCGGAGTGCTTGGTCCTGAGACTAGATAACAAAAATTTACCAAAAAATGTTAACTTTTAAAATTGTTAATTGATAGCTAGTATTGGGAGAGCAGTGGGTTTTTGTCAGTGAGGAGGATCTAAGCTTTAGGGTATATAAATGGATTCTAGGAAAGCTATGGGGGATGCAGACACTGGCAGAAAGAACTTGCTCTTTGCTGCAACCTTTCAGTTATATGTCATTGAGCTACAGCCGACACTCACGTGAGGGCTCTTCAGCATTCGCTAAATGACTGGTAACGCTCACATACTGCATGCCTTGGGGATTGTCATGCGTGTACTTCTGGCATCACTAGCCACTAGATGGCGTCCATGTTGGAGGCCATTGGGCTGCACGCACGTGTGTGCAGCCCAAGTATAAAAGGCCAGCCATTTTGTATATTAGTCACTTTGGGCCTTAGTAAAGCAGAGCCAAGGTCATACCTCTTGGAGTTAAACAGTACTCAGTCTAACAGTTATTGCATACACAACAGGGATGATGGCCATAGCGACTTTCAGGTAATGCTTGTTACACGTGCCTATAGCACTTTGCCGTGAGCTTGGCGCTGTCCTTTGTGCTGGAGAGTTCTTGAAGTTTTTGCAAAACATTTGAGAGTTTTGCAGAAAGAAGCATTTGATATTAAATTTAACACCTCAGTTAAAAGGTGCTGTGACAAGTGGAAGAGTGCAATTGGGGAGAAATGTTGAGAGTTGTTACACTGGAGTTGAAAACATCTTGTGAAGGCATTTTTAGATCAATTTCACAGAGGTTGCAGTAAAATTAGAAAAACTGAGAGATACATTTTAGGACATTATGTTCCTGACACATCAATCGGGAGAGAAAAAAGACATTATACCATCAGTTTTTTTTCCTCTTTCTCACGGCAGCTGTTGATGACTCTGCCATCTCCATTTGCACCCTACCTAGACTCATCTATTGTTTCCCATTACCATCTCCTTTTGCCTCGCACCATCATCTCGTTTGTCTCTTAATCTCTCCTGCCTTCCATCCTATCACAGACCTTCCCCTTTTGTCCCTTCCTCCCCTCCCCACTTTCCCCGCTCCTACACTTGCTTAAAAACCCGCTACATCTCTTAACTGTTTCCAGTTCTGACGAAGGGTCACAGACCTGAAACGTTAACTCTGTTTCTCTCTCCACAGATGCTGCCTGACCCGCTGAGTATTTCCAGCATTTTCTGTTTTTATTTCAGATTCCAGCGTCCGCGGTGTTTTACTGTTGTATACCATCAGGTGTCTTTATTTCAGCCTGGCTGTAAAATGCTGATTAGAAGATAGTAATAGACCAGAGAAGTGACTTGATTTGGCCTTTCAGAATGGGGCTGTAAACAGCTTCAGACGTGCCTGTTGTTTGATTGCTGCCTATGTGTGTGCACAAGGTCCGTTCAGCAGAGCTGGTCTCCAGTCGTCCTGGTTAACCCTTGCCACTGGATAAAGGCCAAGCTCTGTCAAGCCCGTGTGGTGGCTGGTGTGCAACGGCCACCACACGTTAAAAAAAACCCACGCACAGGCATCTTCCACCCCCTCGATTGGAGCTCAGGGACTGGAACATCGGGTCCCTCATTGAAACATCTGTGAACTCTTGTGGAAGCAAGTCACCCTCGTTCGAGGGACTGTCTATGATGATGAGACAGAACCAGAAGAGACCTTACCAGTGTAGCTGACCAGATTAAACTTTGTAAATTGCCATTCATCATACTATCTGTCGTACCCCTCAGTCACATTACCTGCAACTTTTTGAATTTGCCAGCATCATCCACTCACACGGTCTCACCCCCGGGTAGTCAGTTAGATATATTCACAACTCGCTGTGCAAAGTAGATTGAGGAGTGTCTTCCAGAGAAGTCAGTGAGAATGGTGGGGCTAAAAAAGACCGTGGGCTAGACTTTCCATTGGGATCGCCCAGTTACCGCCCATTTAACCGCCGAGATTGAGTTTAACGGTCATATTTGATTATAAATGGGAACTAATGCCCAATTATTGCCTACTTATCGCCGTGGTAACTTTCGGCATACAGTTAACGTCGAGGATTAGCTGAACCATCCGCCCACATTTTTTTTTTTTTGAATTCTGACGTCATCACTCGTGCACTGCCCAGAAGACTGTTTATAATGGAAACCAATGCCCGAATACCGCCCAGATTATCGCCGAGTATTACTTTCGGCATCTCGCCCATATACCACAGAAATGATCGCTCGCCCATAAAGATGCTCAAGAAATGCTGCACTCAACTGGCCTTAACCCAGCGGTATGGACACCATTTTGTAATTCGGAGGACTTTCTTGGAGAGGGGAAAGGGGCCATCTAAGGAAACAATGCTATTGCATTCTGTCTGCATGCACCATTCTGTAACACCCCAGAAAGTCATGTGCCCCTTACAGTATTTTACAGGATAGATAGCTTTCAATATGGAGTACAGGTTGAACCTCTCTGGTCCAGGACTCTCTGGTCTGGAAACATCCGTGCTTCGGCATTAGTTTGCGGAGCTGCCGCTTTCGGCCATCTTCTCCCACGCCTGTCCATCCCGAGGTGTTTCAGTGATCGTGCCATTTTATGTCTGGAGACAGTGGGCCTCATTAACAGACAGGTTCTCTGCTATTATCAGCAGTCACTTTTATAAAGAAAAGTGCCCAAAGAGCAAAACACAAGCGGACAGATACAAACAAAAGAATGTTAAAGTTAGTCCGGGAGAGCAGTGAGCAGCACTCTACAGGTACCGGTAAGCCTAGACTAGGCGTATTCATATGTCGGATGTATCGGTACCGTCATATACTGACCTCCCGTGGTTCGGAAAATTCTCCGGTTCGGCACCGGTCAGCTCCCTAGGGTGCCGGACCACAGAGGTCCAACCTGTAGTTGCAATATATATAGCTCCACCCAGTGAACTACTGTAGCATTGCAACCGTTGCTGTTTGCAAGAATAAACAGGTCAGGTCACCTGATTGGCTCCTGAAGTTATCATCCATTTTAAAAGCTGTGTGTTTGTGAGGTAGTACCGAAAACATAACAGTAGTATAAAGAGATTTCACTGTATTGTATAAGATAATAGAAAGGGGATGAATTACAAATCTCTCTGTTGGTCACTCGATCTAATGTCTCAGAGATAGTTGAGATTGTGGTCTCCGTAACTTATAAGGCCACTGTTTTTTGAATATCTAAAAGGCTACTCCCGCTTCAAACACAATTGTTGGTACCAGGTTTACTTTCTATTTTATTTGCTACATATTAAAACTTATTTCTCCACTTCACTTATCATTTAAGTGTTCTCTTATTTGAGTCCCACACACCACTTCCTGGCAGCTGAGTTGCTCATGAAGATTTGCCAGTGAGCTGTAACCCATTGCCATGAGGTGTGCAAGACTGACCTCCTCCTGACTATTTGACTGGGACGAGGGACTTTTGCGGAGAATTGCAGGGACATAACTACTTCCCATCGTGCTGTAGTGCATTGGCAGCAGGAATTGTACCCGTTGCGTTGCCAGCAGTCCCTCATCGATAAGCTGTTTTAAAGAACCTAACTAAATGTGTTTATTGGCAGATGGGCTTTTAATACTTTATGCTTAATGAAATGGGGTGGTGAGGGGCTGGGGGTTGGGTAATTAAATCTAAAATATTTTAAAGAATGACATGCTAAATTACTGTGTTGCAGAAAAATCTGCTTTAAGAGCTCCTGGGGAGTTATTCTATTTGAATGAAATCACAATTGTAATCTATGCACCTGTGAGTATGCTCACAGGTTTGTGGAGCTGTTGAGGTCCGAGGGCCTCCTCGAAGGACTGCTCCTGGGCATGGCCAAGGGGGCCATCAGCCGGTCCAGGCAGCGGGTGGTCGAGGGGGTCGTTCAGCCCAACTGCCTGCCTCTCTTCCGCGGTTACATCCGAGCCAGGGTGTCCCTGGAGATGGAGCACGCGGTGCCCACCGGTACGCTCATGGCCTTCCGCCAGAGGTGGGCGCCGGAGGGACTGGAGCGCATCATCACCCCCGGCAACCAAATTTTAATTTGAACCTTGTCCAACGTTTAATTTGTTTAAGTTTGTCGGTTTTAATTCCCCCCCACCCCCCCTTTAGCCAGGGGCACGTGTATAATTTGTGTTTTTAGTGCCCTCAAAAAACGAGGGGACACTTGAACAGTTTTTGGAGTGTGACCCCCCCCCTTTAATCAGAAGGCACCTGATTACTGATACAACTCAAAATAGTTGTAGAGCTGTTGCATTGTGAGTGGCTGAGCCAGTCACGTGATGTTCACAAGACTCAATAAAACCCCAGTCAGTTGGGTCTTGGTCATCCATGATGAGGTATGCAGTTGTGAGCCTAGTGGATGAACTGGTAATGTGTTGCGTTATTGTTAAATATTTGTTAATAAACCAACTAGTTCTTAATAGCAATGTGTTGCTGTGAATTCTTAAACACAGAACCCATGAAGCAAATACATTACATCGATGATTAAAATGAGCAAAATTCACAACATTTTCGTTAATTCCAGAAAAGTCAAAAACGGGTTCAAGAAGAAAAATACTAATATTTATCTCTCTCTTTTTTTGTTTGTCTTTCTGCACTTGTGACTGGAACAGGCCACTGGACCTCAGGGCAGCGAGGAGGTGAGTGCAGAATGTATTTCATATTGAAACTGGATTGGCTGCGTGAATTGTGGCAACAAGGCAAGCTGAAAGGAAAATGGTGCCAGGCAAAGCAGTTTCTGGGGCCTGAACAGTGTTGTGATAACGGCTGCATTTCGATGTGCCCCGTGCAAAAATTCCCGACTAATATCTTCGCCGAAATGGTTTGAATTAGTTGTAATGTTGAATGCAGACGTTAAATTTAAAAAAAACTCTGCCTTATCTCTCATTCTCCACCTCCATTATGTAGCAGGGGAGCTGACAGGGCATTGATGGCACACTGTGTCTCCTGCTGTGTCCCGAGGTCTGCGATTTTGCTCCAGTACGGTCCACTATGTTTTGAAGTGAGCTTGTTGATGTATATTTTTTTCCCCCAGGCTGTGGCCTGTGTGGCGAATCGGGTTAATTCCCACTGTTGGCTGCTGGTTGGAACATACTTAGTTAAAATAATTTTTGACCAGATTTAGCCAGCAGATGCCAGCTCTGTAGCCGCAGTATTCTGTCCACGTAAACACATGGTCTTGCTGATGGGCAAGTTGTGGAACAGTCCAGACAAGTTTTGTTGCCCCTTCTTTTTCTTTTCTTTGGCATCGCTGGGCAGGCTGGCATTTATTGTCCCATCCCCAGCTGCCCTGAGTCGACTGAGGGTCATGCCCACTTCACAGGGAAGTTACGTTGCTGTGGGTCCGGAGTGACATATAGGCCAGACTGGGTAAGGACGGCCGATTTCCTTCCCTAAAGGACATTAGTGAACCGGTTGGGTTTTTAACAACAATCCTATAGTTTCATGGTCACTTTTATTGGTACCAGCTGTTTAATTCCAGATTTAAAAAAAATCAAATCCTCAATTTGCCATGGTGGATTTTGAGCTCGCGTTCTCCAGATTATTAGACCAGGGCTCTGAATAACTAGTCTAGTAACATGACCAACACACGACCATACCCCCACTTGATGTAGCAGCACCTACTGCGGCTGAGTGCTGCACCATTACTGCACTCGGGTGCTACATGCACTGGTGCACAAATGCGCTGACTTCACCAATAATACAAGGGCCGCTCATTGGCAGAGTTTGCAAGTGCTCCCTCTTTGTCTCTCACCACACACTGGGAGCCCCAGGGTTGTATTACCAACAACCGGTGAAGGCCAGTTGGGTACCTGTTACGCTGCAAGCACTTTCCTGACATGGGGAGGGAGAGGGAAGGAACAGGAAGAGGCCATTCGGCCCCTCGAGCCTGTTCCGCCATTCAATGAGATCGTGGCTGATCTGTGACCTAACTCCATATACCCGCCTTTGCCCCATATCCCTTAATGTCTTTTTTTAATAAAAGGCTATCAATCTCCGATTTAAAAGGAATAATTGATCGAGTATCAATAGCTGTTTACAGAAGAGAGTTCCAAACTTCTACCACCCTTTGTGTGTAGAAGTGTTTCCTAATTTCACTCCTGAAAGGTCTGGCTCTAATATTTAGACTATGCCCCCCTAGTCCTAGACTCCCCAACCAGCGGGAATAGCTTCTCTCTATCTACCCAATCTGTTCCCTTTAATATCCTGAAAACTTTGATCAGATCACCCCTTCACCTTCTAATTTCTAGGGAAAACATCCCTAATTTGCACAATCCCTCCTGGTAACTTAACCCTTGAAGTCTGGGAAGAGGCAAGGAGCACTGCATGGCATCGGTGTCAGGAGTACTGGGGAGGAGGGACACAGTGCAGAGCTCTCCGATTTCATTCCTTGAATTTAAAGATGGCTGTAATGTATGTACCTGTTGGTATGCTCACAGGTTTGTAGAGCTGTTGCATTGCGCCAGGGTGTCCCTGGAGATGGAGCACACGGTGTCCAGCGGTGTGCTCGCGGCCTTCCGCGAGAGGTAGACGCCGGAGGGACTGGAGTGCATCATCACCCCTGGCAACCAAATTTTAATTTGACCGTAGTTTCAAAAAGTTTTACTTGTTAATTTGTTGATTCTGGTGCCCTTTATTAAGGGGGCTCTTGTATTAACCTTACTTTAAAATAGTTGTAGAGCTGTTGCATTGTGAATGGCTTAGCCAGTCATGTGATGTCCACAAGACTCAATAAAACCCCAGTCAGTTGGGTGTATGTCATCCACGATGAGGTATGCAGTTGTGAGCCTGGTGGATGAACTGGTAATGTGTAGTGTGATTGTTAAACCTTTGTTCTTAATAGCAATGTGTTGCTATGAATTCTTAAGCAAATAACCCATGAAGCAATTGCATTAGTGCGGTCTCCTTCGGTGTCGTCCCATGTGGGCATTGGACGGTTGAATTGCTGCCTTGCTACTCCAGCTGTGTTATTGGGTAGATGCATCATTTAAATGCAACTCGGAGGCAGCGAATGAACCTAGCACACTGCTGGTACACTGGCATCCTTTGCACTGGGGTGCTCTGTGCTCACGGTGGAGGCTGAATGATTCTGATAAGGGGAAAACAGTAAAACTTTGGCAAAGGGAGGAAATTGTTTTCTCAATGTTGCAGTATTCACAGTATTTTTGTGATTTCCATCAAATCTAGCAAACCTTCCTCAAGATTGAGTAGAATGGGCCTATATTCTCTTGAGCTTAGAAGAATGAGAGGTGATCTCATTGAAACAGGGCTCGACAGGACAAATGCAGGGAGGATGTTTCCCCCCTGGCTAGGAAGTCTAGAACCAGTGGTCTCAATCTCAGAATAAGGGGTCGGCCATTTAGGACTGAGATGAGGAGAAATTTCTTCTCTCTGAGGGTGGAGAATCTTTGGAATTCTCTACCCTGGAGAGCTGTGGAGGCTGAGTCATTGAGTATATTCAAGACAGAGATCGATAGATTTTTGGATATTAAGGGAATCAAGGGATATGGGGATAGTGCAGGAAAGTGGAGTTGAGGTAGAAGATCAGCCATGATCTCATTGAATGGCGGAGCAGGCTCGAGGGGCCGAATGGTCGACTCCTGCTCTTAATTCTTATATTCTTATCTCTGAGTGTCAGTAGTGCTAATTTTTAATTGGGTAAAATATTTATTGAATTGTACCTGTTTAATCCACAAACCACTGCTCAGTTGCAGGAGGAGGTCTGGGTAAGTTTTGCCCACAGTGTTATGTGTTCAAACCCACGTCAGGTTTGTACCTGTGGAGACTGTTGAGGTACAGGTAAGTCTGAGATTGTGACTGACTTGTAAAGTATCTGCTGTCTAACAGGATTTGGGAAGCGGGGGCTAGAGGGGTTGTCGGGACCTGTAATATCAAGGGCAACAGATAGTGAAATTGGAAGCGCGTGCATTTAATGAAAAACATTAGATTATATCCATATAATGCCGCTGGAGTGATTCACTTTCTTTTCCATGACCTTGAGGGGATAATGAAATGGAATTAATCTCCGAGCTTTCTGTGCCTGCGACGTAATCCTAAACAAATTAGGCAGATTTCTACTTCAATCCACGAAGAGTGGGTGAGGAATGTGATGTGTTGTGATGGGTTGCTGGAATCCATACTCTACTTGTGGTTGTGAAATAATAAAATGAGATCTATGCAATAACCATGTACAGGTATTATACGTTATTGCGCAGTGAACTGGATATCACTGCTTACCAAAATGTAATGAAACAGCTGAGAGGAAAATTCAATCCCTTGCTGTATCTGGCCTTGAGAATAAAGAAAAGAAAGATTTGGATTTATATAGCGCCTTTCACAACCACCGGACGTCTCAAAATGCTTTACAGCCAATGAAGTACTATTGGAGTGTAGTCACTGTTGTAATGTGGGAAACATGGCAGCCAATTTGGGCAAATTAAAAACCAATGCGTATAAGGTGACCAAGGTTAGTGGGAAAATAGAAGATTGGGAGAATTTTAAACGACAGCAAAGAATGACTAAGAAAGCAATAAAGAAAGGAAAGATAGATTACAAAGGTAAACTTGCGCAAAACATAAAAACGGATAGTAAAAGCTTTTACAGATATATAAAACGGAAAAGAGTGACTAAAGTAAATGTTGGTCCCTTAGAAGATGAGAAGGGGGGTTTAATAATGGGAAATGTGGAAATGGCTGAGACTTTAAACAATTATTTTGCTTCGGTCTTCACAGTGGAAGACACAAAAACCATGCCAGAAATTGCTGGTCACAGGAATGTGGGAAGGGAGGACCTTGAGACAATTACTATCACTAAGGGGGTAGTGCTGGACAGGCTAATAGGACTCAAGGTAGACAAGTCCCCTGGTCCTGATGAAATGCATCCCAGGGTATTAAAAGAGATGGCGAAAGTTATAGCAGATGCATTCGTTATAATCTACCAAAATTCTCTGGACTCTGGGGAGGTACCAGCGGATTGGAAAGCAGCTAATGTAACGCCTCTGTTTAAAAAAGGGGGCAGACAAAAGGCAGGTAACTATAGGCCGGTTAGTTTAACATCTGTAGTGGGGAAAATGCTTGAAACTATCATTAAGGAAGAAATAGCGGGACATCTAGATAGGAATAGTGCAATCAAGCAGACGCAGCATGGATTCATGAAGGGGAAATCATGTTTAACTAATTTACTGGAATTCTTTGAGGATATAACGAGCATGATGGATAGAGGTGTACCGATGGATATGGTGTATTTAGATTTCCAAAAGGCATTCGATAAGGTGCCACACAAAAGGTTACTGCAGAAGATAAAGGTACACGGAGTAGTGGAAATGTATTAGCATGGATAGAGAATTGGCTGGCTAACAGAAAGCAGAGAGTCGGGATAAATGGGTCCTTTTCGGGTTGGAAATCGGTGGTTAGTGGTGTGCCACAGGGATCGGTGCTGGGACCACAACTGTTTACAATATACATGGATGACCTGGAAGAGGGGACAGAGTGTAGTGTAACAAAATTTGCAGATGACACAAAGATTAGTGGGAAAGCGGGTTGTGTAGAGGACACAGAGAGGCTGCAATGAGATTTAGATAGGTTAAGCGAATGGGCTAAGGTTTGGCAGATGGAATACAATGTCGGAAAGTGTGAGGTCATCCAGCTTGGGAAAAAAAACAGTAAAAGGGAATATTATTTGAATGGGGAGAAATTACAACATGCTGCAGTGCAGAGGGACCTGGGGGTCCTTGTGCATGAATTCCAAAAAGTTAGTTTGCAGGTGCAGCAGGTAATCAGGAAGGCGAATGGAATGTTGGCCTTCATTGCGAGAGGGATGGAGTACAAAAGCAGGGAGGTCCTTCTGCAACTGTATAGGGTATTAGTGAGGCTGCACCTGGAGTACTGCGTGCAGTTTTGGTCACCCTACTTAAGGAAAGATATACTAGCTTTGGAGGGGGTACAGAGACAATTCACTAGGCTGATTCCGGAGATGAGGGGGTTATCTTATGATGATAGATTGAGTAGACTGGGTCTTTACTCGTTGGAGTTCAGAAGGATGAGGGGTGATCTTATAGAAACATTTAAAATAATGAAAGGGATAGACAAGATAGAGGCAGAGAGGTTGTTTCCACTTGTAGGGGAGACTAGAACTAGGGGACACAGCCTCAAAATACGGGGGAGCCTATTTAAAACCGAGTTGAGAAGGAATTTCTTCTCCCAGAGGGTTGTGAATCTGTGGAATTCTCTGCCCAAGGAAGCAGTTGAGGCTAGCTCATTGAATGTATTCAAGTCACAGATAGATAGATTTTTAACCAATAAGTGAATTAAGGGTTATGGGGAGCGGGGCGGGTAAGTGGAGCTGAGTCCACGGCCAGATCAGCCATGATCTTGTTGAATGGCGGAGCAGGCTCGAGGGGCTAGATGGCCTACTCCTGTTCCTAATTCTTATGTTCTTATGCACAGCAAGCTCCCACAAACAGCAGTGTGATAATGACCAGATAATCTGTTTTTTTTGTTGTGTTGATTGAGGGTTAAATATTGGCCAGGACACCGGGAATAACTCCCCTGCTCTTCTTCGAAATAGTGCCATGGGATCTTTTACGTCCACCCGAGAGAGCAAATGGGCCCTCAGTTTAATTTCTCATCTGAAAGACAGCACCTCTGACAGTGCAGCACTCCCTCAGTACTGCACTGGAGTGTCAGCCGAACTTTAGGTGCTCAAGTCCCTGGAGTGGGACTCAAGCCCACAACCTTCTGACGCAGAAGCGAGAGTGCTGCCCACTGAGCCACGGCCAATACTCACATTTACCTAACAGAAGGTTTATGAGTTCTGCGGCAGTCGATGCTATCTATTGAGATGAAAGATTTGTGCTTTGCTGTTGGAGTGGGGTTCCATCAGACCAGGGGTTGAGGATGGGTGATGAGAAATTGCTACAACCTAACCTGACCTACCTGAGTCATGTGCTTTCTCCTGCGCTTGGTGTTGACGGGCATGATACAAATGACCAATCAGATCACGCTCTGCCCTGAGCTACCGTGATACAAATGCTAGGTGGGAAAGTTCGGTTGCAAGGAGGATGTAAAGAAAGGGATATAGACAGGTTAAGTGAGTGGGCAAGAACATGGCAGGTGGAATATAATGTGGAGAAATGTGAAGTTATCCACATTTTGGTAGGAAAAATAGAAAAGCGGAATATTTTTTTAAACAGTGAGAGAGATTGGGAAATGTTGGTGTTCAGAGGGACCTGGGTGTCCTTGTACACAAATTACTCAAAGTTAACATGCAGGTTCAGCAAGCAATTAGGAAAACAAATGGTATGTTGGCCTTTATTACAAAAGGATTTGAATACAAGAGTAAAAATATCATATTGTAATTATTTCAGGCCTTGCTGAGACCACACCTGGAGTAGTGTGTCTAGTTTGGGTCTCCTTACCTAAGGAAGGATACTAGCCACAGATGGAGTACAACAAAGGTTCACGAGACTGATTTCTGGGATGGGAGGATTGTCCGAGAAGGAGAGTTTGAGTAGACTAGGCCTATATTCCCTAGAGTTTAGAATAATGAGAGGTGATCTCATTGAAATGTATAAAATTCTTAAGGGACCTGACAGGGAGGATGCAGGGAGGATGTTTCCCCGGGCTGGGGAGTCTAGAACTCGGGGGCACAGTCTCAGAGTAAGGGGTCGGCCATTTAGGACTGAGATAAGGAGAAACATCTTCGCTCAGAGGATGGTGAATCTTTGGAACTCTCTACCCCAGAGAGCAGTGGAAGCTCCGTCGTTGAGTATATTCCAGACAGAGATCGACTTTTGGATATATACAACCAAGATAATGTGTGGATCCGTTTTTCTTTTAAACTTGCAACAGAAACCACCCTTTGCCTTTTTAAAACAAACCTACTCGAGCAGGCTAGGTCCTGGTACTCATCCTATCCCCACTTTACATGGGTGAAGTTGTGCTGTAGATGGAGCCTCACCAGACAATGTGATCTTTGATGTGGGATCTTTGAACAGGTGATTTCAATATTGAAAGAAAGGCTGTGAATGTTGCTCCCAAATCACCCTTTCGAAAATCAGGTGCCTGGAAAATCCATCGTACACTGATTTTTTTCCAATCTTTAATTAATTATTGAGGCATTTGCTGCAATTTTGGATTAATTTGGCAGCCACAGGATATTATAAGAAGATAAGAAATAGGAGCAGGAGTAGGCTGTTCGGCCCCTCGAGCCTGCTCCGCTGTTCAATAAGATCATGGCTGATCTTCTACCTCAACTCCATCTTCCCTGCATCATCCCCATATCCCTTGATTCCCTTAATATCCAAAAATCTATCGATCTCTTCCTTGAATATACTTAATGACTTAGAATCCACAGACCTCTGAGGTAGAGAACCCCAAAGATTCACCACCCTCTGAGTGAAGAAATTTCTCCTCATCTCTGTCCGAAATGATCAACCTCTTCTTCTGAGACTGTGACCCCTAGTTCTCGATTTCCCCAGCTGTAGGAAGAATTGCAACTGTGGCGAGGGTAGTTAGTTTTGGAAGAGGATGTGGTATGGAATGGATAGAATTCCATTGTTGAACACTGGTGGAATACACATAGTGAAACCTCAAAGTATCCAGACTTAATTACACTCCTACTGTGATGGGATAAATCATGTAACTCAAACCATCAGTATGCTGACAAATGTTGTTTACAGATTTTGTATTCTTAAAGCACTTAAGGAAACAGTATTTCATGATGAATGACAACGGATTTGTTTCGGCAATGCCATAGACCAAAGTAATAAATAATGCCAATATTTGCCATGAATTTTACGTATACTGAAAATGCATTACTGTCTGTTTTACTTAAGTAACCAATGAAAATTATGCATAATTGTCATAAACTTTTCATGCATTACCATGATCAGGAAGTGAATATTGTACATATTTATGCAGGGGTGTCAGCCCTGGATCAGTTGGTAGCATCCTGGCCTCTGAATTAGAAGGTTGTGGGTTTAAGTCCCATTCTCGGGACTTGAGCACAAAAATCTAGGCTGAACCTCCAGTGCAGGGCTGAGGGAGTGCTGCACTGTCGGAGGTGCTGTCTTCTAGACGAGACATTAAACCGAGGCCCCGTCTGCTCTCTCAGGTGGACGTAAAATATCCCATGACACTATTTTGAAGAAGAGCAGGGGAGTTATCCCCAGTGTCCTGGTCAATACTTATCCCGTAATCAACATAACAAAAACAGATGATCTGGTCATTGTCACATTGCTGTGTGTGGAAGTTTGCTGTGCGCAAATTGACTGCCGCGTTTCCCACATTACAACAGTGACTACACTTCAAAAAGTACCTCATTGGCTGTAAAGCGCTTTGGGACATCCGGTGATCTGAAATACAAGTCTTTCTTTTTTTACTTTCATAAAGTTGGCTTTTCAGCTGCAACATTTCACAACATTTCAGGTAATCAGGAAGGCGAATGGAATGTTGGCCTTCATTGCGAGAGGGATGGAGTACAAAAGCAGGGAGGTCCTGCTGCAACTGTACACGGTATTGGTAAGGCCGCACATGGAGTACTGCGTGCAGTTTTGGTCAGCTTACTTAAGGAAGGATATAGTGGCTTTGGAGGGGGTACAGAGACGATTCACTAGGCTGATTCCGGAGATGAGGGGGTTACCTTATGTTGATAGATTGAGTAGACTGGGTCTTTACTCGTTGGAGTTCAGAAGGATGAGGGATGATCTTATAGAAACATTTAAAATCATGAAAGGGATAGACAAGATAGAGGCAGAGAGGTTGTTTCCACTTGTAGGGGAGACTAGAACTAGGGGGCACAGCCTCAAAATACGGGGGAGCCAATTTAAAACCGAGTTGAGAAGGAATTTCTTCTCCCAGAGGGTTGTGAATCTGTGGAATTCTCTGCCCAAGGAAGCAGTTGAGGCTAGCTCATTGAATGTATTCAAGTCACAGATAGATAGATTTTTAACCAATAAGTGAATTAAGGGTTATGGGGAGCGGGGCGGGTAAGTGGAGCTGAGTCCACGGCCAGATCAGCCATGATCTTATTGAATGGCGGAGCAGGCTCGAGGGGCTAGATGGCCTACTCCTGTTCCTAATTCTTATGTTCTTATGTTCTTATGGAACCTAACTAGTTCCTGGTACTTTTCTGCTCACTTTTATTATGTTGCAACTTTTTTGTTTCTGAGGATAATCATTCGTCCTGTATCCTCTGCACCATGGAGTTAGATGAAGAGGGGCAGGAGGAGGCCAGTGTGGAGCATAAACACCCGGCATAGACCCGTTTGTCCGCATGGCCTGTGTCTGTGCTGCAACTCCTTTGCAACGCTCTGGGTTCCCTGGACTTTGCAGAAATAAAGGCAATGAGGATGGATTGGTACGCTAACATGGTATCTTCCCAAGGCCCCTTGCCAGTGTCATTCTGAGACCAGAGCTGGGAGCTCTGTGAAGGCACCCTGGGAATGGATCAGAGTTTCCCCCCCACCCCACCTACCCTGCCCCACCCCACACCCTCCATCTCTTCTCAATGCAGCGTGATTGAGATTGGCAGCGCAGCGGCGAGGGAGTGAATCTTGCATTCTCTTAAATGCGTGACACCTTGATGCTTCAGTGCGATACACTTCCGTGCTTGCTCTTTTGCACAACACATATACGTCTTCGGGCAAACGACGTTTATTGGGGAAAAGTCATCTGGTGGATGTTGAGAAGACTGACGTATGCGTAGACAATGGCGAGTAGCTCAGAAAAATGTGCAAAAGTAGTTAACTGCTAGTGTTTCATCATCAGAGGCAGTCCCTCGGAATTGAGGAAGACTTGCTTCCACTCTCAAAGTGAGTTCTCAGGTGATTGAACAATCCAATATGGGAATTACAGTCTCTGTCACAGGTGGGGCAGACAGTGGTTGGAGGAAAGGGTGGGCCCAGAATGGGGGTGCAGCACCCATGTTTTTCGCTCAGTCGATTTTTAAATTTTTTCGGTGGAAGTTTTCGCCAACGATAATCTTCCCAATCTTAGCGGTCTTTTAGGCGGCAATCAGGCACTGGCGGACTGATAGGAAATCCTAGCCCATAGAATTGAAAAGTAGGGAAGCTATGCTAAACCTGTATCGAACCTTGGTTTACACCACACTTAGAGTACGGCGTGCAGTTCTGGTCGCCATATTATAAACATAGAAACATAGAAAATAGGTGCAGGAGTAGGCCATTCGGCCCTTCGAGCCTGCACCGCCATTCAATGAGTTCATGGCTGAACATGCAACTTCAGTACCCCATTCCTGCTTTCTCGCCATACCCCTTGATTCCCCCTAGTAGTAAGGACTACATCTAACTCCTTTTTGAATATATTTAGTGAATTGGCCTCAGCAACTTTCTGTGGTAGCGAATTCACAGGTTCACCACTCTCTGGGTGAAGAAGTTTCTCCTCATCTCGGTCCTAAATGGCTTACCCCTTATCCTTAGACTGTGACCCCTGGTTCTGGACTTCCCCAACATTGGGAACATTCTTCCTGCATCTAACCTGTCTAAACCCGTCAGAATTTTAAACGTTTCTATGAGATCCCCTCTCATTCATCTGAACTCCAGTGAATACAAGCCCAGTTGATCCAGTCTTTCTTGAAATGTCAGTCCCGCCATCCTGGGAATCAGTCTGGTGAACTTTCGCTGCATTCCCTCAATAGCAAGAATGTCCTTCCTCAAGTTAGGAGACCAAAACTGTACACAATACTCCAGGTGTGGCCTCACCAAGGCCCTGTACAACTGTAGCAACACCTCCCTGCCCCTGTACTCAAATCCCCTCGCTATGAAGGCCAACATGCCATTTGCTTTCTTAACCGCCTGCTGTACCTGCATGCCAACCTTCAATGACTGATATACCATGACACCCAGGTCTCGTTGCACCTCCCCTTTTCCTAATCTGTCACCATTCAGATAATAGTCTGTCTCTGTTTTTAACCACCAAAGTGGATAACCTCACATTTATCCATATTATACTTCATCTGCCATGCATTTGCCCACTCACCTAACCTATCCAAGTCACTCTGCAGCCTCATAGCATCCTCCTCGCAGCTCACACTGCCACCCAATTTAGCGTCATCCGCAAATTTGGAGATACTACATTTAATCCCCTCGTCTAAATCATTAATGTACAAAGTAAACAGCTGGGGCCCCAGCACAGAACCTTGCGGTACCCCACTAGTCACTGCCTGCCATTCTGAAAAGTATCCATTTACTCCTACTCTTTGCTTCCTGTCTGCCAACCAGTTCTCAATCCACGTCAGCACACTACCCCCAATCCCATGTGCTTTAACTTTGCACATTAATCCCTTGTGTGGTACCTTGTCGAATGCCTTCTGAAAGTCCAAATACACCACATCAACTGGTTCTCCTTTGTCCACTCTACTGGAAACATCCTCAAAAAATTCCAGAAGATTTGTCAAGCATGATTTCCCTTTCACAAATTCATGCTGACTTGGACCTATCATGTCACCTCTTTCCAAATGCGCTGCTATGACATCCTTAACAATTGATTCCATCATTTTACCCACTACCGATGTCAGGCTGACCGGTCTATAATTCCTTGTTTTCTCTCTCCCTCCTTGTTTAAAAAGTGGGGTTACATTGGCTACCCTCCACTCCATAGGAACTGATCCAGAGTCTATGGAATGTTGGAAAATGACTGTCAATGCATCCGCTATTTCCAAGGCCACCTCCTTAAGTACTCTGGGATGTAGACCATCAGGCCCTGGGGATTTATCGGCCTTCAATCCCATCAATTTCCCCAACACAATTTCCCGACTAATAAGGATTTCCCCCAGTTCCTCCTTCTTACTAGACCCTCTGACTTCTTTTATATCCGGAAGATTGTTTGTGTCCTCCTTAGTGAATACCGAACCAAAGTACTTGTTCAATTGGTCTGCCATTTCTTTGTTCCCTGTTATGACTTCCCCTGATTCTGACTGCAGGGGACCTACGTTTGTCTTTACTAACCTTTTTTTCTTTACATATCTATAGAAGCTTTTGCAGTCCATTTTAATATTCCCTGCAAGCTTCTTCTCGTACTCTATTTTCTCTGCCCAAATCAAACCCTTTGTCCTCCTCTGCTGAGTTCTAAATTCCTCCCAGTCCCCGGGTTCGCTGCTATTTCTGGCCAATTTGTATGCCACTTCCTTGGCTTTAATACTATCCCTGATTTCCCTTGATAGCCACGGTTGAGCCACCTTCCCTTTTTTATTTTTACGCCAGACCGGGATGTACAATTGTTGTAGTTCATCCATGCGGTCTCTAAATGTCTGCCATTACCCATCCACAGTCAAAGGATGTTGTGGCAGATGGAGAGGGCGCAGAGAAGATTTACAAGGATGATACCAGAAATGCCAGGGTATACATATCAGGAAAGGATGAACAGGCTGGTCTCTTTTCTGTAGAAAAAAGAAGGCTGAGGGGTGACCTAATAGAGGTCTTTAAAATTATGAAAAGTTTTGATAGAGTGGATAGAGAGAAAATGTTTCCGCTTGTGGGGAAGAGCATAACTAGAGGCCATCAATATAAGATAGTCACCAAGAAATCCAATAGGGAATTAAGAAGAAACGTCTTTACCCAGAGAGTGGTGAGAATGTGGAACTCACTACCGCAGGGAGTGGTTGAAGCGAATAGTATCGATGCATTTAAGGGGAGTTTAGACAAGCATATGAGGGAGAAGGGAATAGAGGGTTTGCTGATAGATTTAGATGAGGAAAGACAGGAGGAGGCTTGAGTGGAGCATAAACGGCAGCATGGACAGGTTGGGCGGACTGGCCTGTTTCTGTGCTGTATATCCTGTGTACTCCTATGTAATTTGTCCCTCTCCTCTCCCGGCCAAACAATAGCACAATGGCACGGGAGGAAGAAATCCAATAGAGCTTTTAGTTTTGCAGCCACTAATGTTTTTACCAGTATTGTGAAGCCAGGGCAGTTGTTGGCTATTTCCAGGGGGAGAAACAGCAATAAATTGTAACTTTTCTCATGGCATTTTTTTTATCTTGTCAATCATGCTTCTTCTGTAAGTGGTTTGGCAATAAGAGAAGAAAAGCCCAAGAACTGTATCTTGAATGTGTCAAATTCAAGACATGCCCTTGCTGGCAGAGTTCAATGACCCCGATGGATACTTTACTCTTTTATTCTGCATGTGGAACATGGCGCAATGATTTGCCCCGCATTAAATAATATCAACGGTCATTGGTGGCAGCAGTAATGTTGAAAAGTGCATCAGCAAAGCAATAAATCTTAACCGGCCAGAAGGCTACTGTTATTTTTTGTTAAAGGGCTCTCAGGATTTGAATACTGTTGCACTGTCTGCTCAGAAGATTGTGGGTTCAAGTCCCACTCCAGGGACTTGGGCACATAAATCTAGGCTGACAGTCCCACTGCAGTGCTGAGGGAGTGCTGCACTGTCGGAGGTGCTGTCTTTCGGATGAGACGTTAAACCGAGGCCCCCTCTGCTCTCTCAGGTGGATGTAAAAGATCCCACGGCACTATTTCGAAGAAGAGCAGGGGAGTTATCCCCGGTGTCCTGGGCCAATATTTATCCCTGAATCAACATAATAAAAAAACAGATTATCTGGTCATTATCACATTGCTGTTTGTGGGAGCTTGCTGTGCGCAAATTGACTGCTGTGTTTCCCACATTACAACAGTGAATACATCTAAAGACGTACTGTAAAGCACTTTGGGACGTCCAGTGGTTGTGAAAGGCACTATCTCTTCTTTCTATCTTTCTTTCTCTCCTTTCTTTCTTTCTTTCTCTCCTATCCTATCTTTCTTTCTCCTTTCCATTTTTCTCTCCTTTCTATCTTTCTTTCTCTCCTATCTCTCTCTTTCTTTCTTGCGGCATTGCTGCAGCAGTGTTGGCGGGCCGTTCCGTTGCAGCCATTGCTGCAGCTGATCTTCGTGAGGAACAAACCATTTGCATTTTAAATGCATGTGGGCGAGTCACTCTGATATGCTGTTTGATTCTCTGTGTCTGCTGCAGATCACAAGATGCGAGATCACAGTGTCTGGGGAATGAGACATTTTTCCTTATTGCGTCTCAGTGACATGATCAAGCTCGCCACTTGTCAGGTATTGAGTGTGTCTAGCTCTATTCCTTTGCACTGCCCAGAACACGGTGCATCGCAGCCAACCTCCACAGCACCTTGCTCTGTAGGACTTTGACTGCTGCATCATTCATCTTTATGGGTTGTCTGAGTGACATTGTCCCAGCTATGTAAATGAACCCCTTCGGCATTACAGTCTTATTTCTGCACCAAATCAGAAATGTAAAAAGCTTTATGTATGTAACTGTATCGCCAGAAGAGCTATTTATTGACACCGTGCACTGTGATGGGCATTTAATAACTTAATGGCAGGTGTTCAGGCCTTATCACTGTCACCGAGATATTACCAGCACGGAAGCAGAGGTCGTGACTTTGACAAATCATCCATTCTTCGAAGCTTAACACTGCCGCAGGACAGTTCCTTGCTCACTGTGCGGAAGTACCTTTCCTCTCTGTCATCCCCCCTCCCCGCCTCGTGTCCACATTGTTCAGATTGACAACTTGCTGTATGGGACCTTGCTGTCTGAAGCATTAATGATTAAAACCGCGATAATTGAATATATTGAAGTGACCCAAGTTGTACAAATTCCAGCCTCATTACAATATACATTAGGCTGACTTACCAAGGTTAGATCTTCAAAGCAGCTCAATGACATTTGCCATCAAATCGACTGCGAAATTCCCCTGTGATTGACCTCTCCCAACCACTCGCAGTTTATTTTTAATCTTTAAAAATTGAAATTTTCTACAGAGTATTGAGGCTCTTGCAAAAAATATCAATCCTTTATTTCTAGTTTTGTTTTTACAAAGCCACTATTTGCAGCCATAAAAAGACACATAAGGTTAGCGGGAAGGTCTTTAATGAAATCACATTAATCAGGGATAAAAGCTTCTTGCAATGTGATTCATTCCGGGATCATCTATTGCAGCGTACCTTATAGTGGTGAAATATTTTTATAGGATGCTCTATGAAGGTGAGATGCACTTCACATTCTATTTACTGCAGCTGCTTTTCCATTAAACATTTGCTTGAAAAGAGTGTCCATTATTAAAATACATCACACATTACATAGCGTTTCTGCGGTAGTGCAATAGAAAGACTTGCATATCACGACCTCTGGATGTCCCATTGCAGTCAATGAAGTACTTTTTGATGTGTAGTCACTGTTGTAATGTAGGAATCGCGGCAGCCAATATGCGCACAGCAAGCTCCCACAAACAGCAACTTGACAATTACCAGATAATTTAGTGATGTTGATTGAGGGATAAATATTGGCCAGGACACCGGGGATAACTCTTCTGCCCTTCTTCAAAATAGTGCCGCGGGATCTCTTCCGTCCACCTGAGAGAGCAGACGTTTAACGTTTAATCTGAAAGACGGCACCTCCGACAGTGCAGCGCTCCCTCAGTACTGGCACTGGAGTGTCAGCCTAGATTTTTGTGCTCTGGAGTGGGACTTAAACCCGCAACCTTCTGACTCGGAGGCGCAAGTGCTACCCACTGAGCCACAGCTGACACACACATTGGACCAGTGCAGTTGCCAGTGCTGAGTGCCCGACACATCTGTGAGTTGTTGAATAAGACATGTTATATTGGACCCCTATGGTATTTCTTTACGCAATGGCCTTGGTCGTTAAAAGATATCAGTTATAAAGGAAGAAAATATTGAAGGCAAATACTGAAGTTGTACATGATTTGATCCATATCTTGGAATATAATGTGGAGAAATGTGAAGTTATCCACTTTGGTCGGAAAAATAGAAAAGCAGAGTATTTTTTAAATGGTGAGAGATTGGAAAATGTTGGTGTTCAGAAGGACCTGGGTGCTCTTGTACACGAATCACTGAAAGTTAACATGCAGGTACAGCAAGCAATTAAGAAAACAAATGGTATGTTGGCCTTTTTTGCAAAAGGATTTGAGTATAAGAGCAAAGACATCTTCCTGAAATTATATAGGGCCCTGGTGAGACCACACCTGGAGTATTGTGTACAGTTTTGGTCTCCTTACCTAAGGAAGGATATACTTGCCATAGAGGGAGTGCAACAAAGGTTCACCAGACTGATTCCTGGGATGGGGGGATTGTCCTATGAGGAGAGATTGAGCAGACTAGGCCTATATTCTCTAGAGTTTCGAAGAATGAGAGGTGATCTTATTGAAACATACAAAATTCCGACAGGGCTCGACAGGGTAGATGCAGGGAGGATGTTTCCTCTGGCTGGGGAGTCTAGAACCAGGGGTCACAGTCTCAGAATAAAGGGTGAGCCGATTAGGACTGAGATGAGGAGAAATCTCTTCACTCAGAGGTTGGTGAATCCTTGGAATTCTCTACCCCAGAGGGCTTGGAGGCTCAGTCTTTGAGTATATTCAAGACAGAGGTCAGTAGATTTTTGGATATTGAGGGAATCAAGGGATAGTGCAGGAAAGTGGAGTTGAGGTCGAAGATCAGCCATGATTTTATTGAATGGCGGAGCAGGCTCGAGGGGCCGAATGGCCTCCTCCTGCTCCTAATTCATATGTTTTTATGTTCTTATATCCTCTGTGTCCCCTCATTTCTTTCATTGACTTTTGGCCGATGGCCCAACTTGAGCTCGTTGGCCCCAACATCATCACAATAAACGAGGGAACAAATCAACCTTTAAAAAACTGCAAATACTGAACATGTTAAATAAAACCAGAAAATGCTGGAAATGTCCATCAGCATCTGTAAAGAGACAAGACAGGTTAATGTTCCAGGCATGGACTTGTTTTAACAAAGACTCTGTACCCAAAGCCTCAACCCGTCTTTACTTTCTACAGATGCTGACACGCTTGAGGATTTTTAGCCTTGTTCTGCTTTTTTGTTGGGGAACAGATCACAGAATTATTCATAAGAGATAAGACATAAGAAATAGGAGCAGGAGTAGGTTTTACGGCCCCCCCGAGCCTGCTCCGCCATTCAATGAGTTCATGGCTGAACATGCAACTTCAGTACCCCTACCCCTGTTGGGGAACAGATCACAGAATTATTCATAAGACATAAGATGTAAGAAATATGAGCAGGAGTAGGTTTTACGGCCCCCCCGAGCCTGCTCCGCCATTCAATAAGATCATGGCTGATCATCGACCTCAACTCCACTTTCCTGCCCAATCTCCATGGGCCTGAAATTGAGGTCGGAGGCTTCTTTAGTACAAACGTCTCCGACTGCCAAAAAAATCTGTGAAAGTACCTGGTGGTCTCGGAGGAACGTAAGATCCCGGTTGGAGGCCTAGATTCGCTGTGCAGCGTACGGGGAGAGATCTTTCAGGTACGTAAGTCCAAGCTGGAGTCGGGTGGGCCTGGACAACCAATCACGATGCAGTATTCACATTGACAAAAATGGGAACTCCAGTTGTTTGAGTTCGATTACTATCAATGAGAATAACCCCTAAAACACCCAAACACAGCAAAATAAATCAATAAAACACCTCACATATTTAAAATTAATTGAAATTAAATGTTTTAGAAAAAAAAATTTTTTGGGAATTTAAAAAAAATATGTTTTAATAGTGTTAAAAATAAACTTACCTTAATAGACAGGGTTTTTACTATAAAAATGTACATTTAAATTTAATTTTTATATGTTTTGAAACTCTTACGCTGGTAAAAGTAGGCTATGCTCCTGCTTTCACTAGGCGTGAACGTTGAAGGACAGTCACTGGGCATGAAGCCCAATCTCTCCCGCGCGGATGTCCTTCTCCCGGGCATGCGGAGAATCTGTACGGAGAAATCTTTGACGGATTGGTGCATGCACATCGCGTCCCGAAAACTGGCTTTTGCGAGGCCTCACCGGGTCCGTGCGCACTTCGTACGAGGCGAGGCCGGAATTTTAGGCCCCATACTCCCTTGATTTCCCGAGACTCCCAAAATCTTCTTATCGCAGCCTTGAATATATTCAGAGACTCAGTATCCACAGCTCTCTGGGACAGAGAATTCCAAAGATTCACAACCCTCTGAGTGAAGAAATTCCTCCTCAACTCAGCCCTAAATGGCCGACCCCTTATCCTGAGACTGTGACCCCGAGTACTTGACATTCCAGCCAGGGGGAAAACAACCTCTCAGCATCTGCCGTCAATCCCCTTCACATTATCTGTGTGTTTTTTTTTTACTTTCCTGCTTTCTCATGTCCCACATTCCTTGGAGACAACGTGATGGGTGTGGAACAAGATTATTTCGAAAATTTTTAGAAAAAAAATCTTCCGCATACGTTACTGTTATTGAAGATTTCTGAGTTGATTTTTTTTTCCTGTTATGTTCTTAACCAAAGTTTCAGTTAAGGTGAGAGACACCAGCAGTGGTCAGAGTTGCTTCTAATGGTTGAAAGTCTCTCTTTATATTACAGCGGCACCAGCTTCTGACACCTGGGTCTTAAATAGTCATTGGCAACACCCAAGTAAACTTGCTGGAATTACATTACACGGGATATCCGGCACAGAAACAGGCCATTCAGCCCAACCAGTCCATGCCGGCGTTTATGCTCCACTCGAACCTCCTCCCGTCTTTCCTCATCTAAATCTATCACCATAACCCTCTGTTCACTTCTCCCTCATATGCTTGTCTAGCCTCCCCTTAAATGCATCAATACGATTTACTTCAACCCTTCCCTGTGGTAGCGAGTTCCACATTCTCACCACTCTCTGGGTAAAGAAGTTTCTTCTGAATTCCCCATTGGATTTCTTGGTGACTATCTTATATTGATGGCCTCTAGTTATGCTCTTCCCTACAAGTGGAATCCTGTATCCACTCTATCAAAATCTTTCATAATTTTAAAGACCTCTATTAGGTCACCCCTCAGCCTTCTTTGTTCATGAGAAAAGAGACACAGCCTGTTCATCCTTTTCTGATATGTATACCCTGGCATTTTGGGAATCATCCTTGTAAATCTTCTCTGCACCCTTTCCAATGCCTCGATATCCTTTCTATAATATAATTGCCAAGGTTGGTGAGCAGAAAGACTGGGTAATGAATAGTATTTCCCAGCTGCCAGCCCCAGTAAATCCAGCAAGTTTGCTTTCTTATTTAAAAACAGAAAATGCAGCAAACGCTCAACAACAACAACCTGAATTGATATAGCGCCTTTAATATAGTAAAAAGTCCCAAGGTGCTTCACAGGCGCATTGTGAGACAAAATTTGACAACGATAAGGAGCTATTAGGAAAAGTGGCCAATAGTCCGGTCATGGAGGTGGATTTTAAGGAGTATCTTAACGGAGCAGAGAGGTTACACAGATAGGGTGGGGCGGAGCCCCGGAAGGGTTTGAACACGAGGATGAGATTGAGGAGCTGCTGGAGTGGGAGGCAATGTAAGTCAGCGAGCACAGGGTTGATGGGTGAGCGGGACTTGGCCCCCTCAGGACACGGGCAGCAGAGCTTTAGAGCTCAAGTTTTCCGGAGGGTGGAAGGTGGGAGGCCGGCCAGGAGAGCGTTGGAACGTTTCAGGTCGATGAGCTGTCACAGGAACTGGAAGGTGTTACAGCACCTGCGGTATTCTGCTTGCCTTTACTTTGGTGTCTCTGCTGGCACACAGGACTTGGCAGCTTGCCATCAATTGCATGTCACTCGAGCAATATAAAAACAGCAATATAAGGTAGATCTGTGGAATGGTGGGATCGCCCTTTTCGTTGCACCGTCCCAAAGGCCAGTTAGCTCCCCACTGACTCCAGCTTCATTTGAAACAAACCATAAGAGTGCACCGCTAAACCCATTCTTTCCTGCGTTAACTTTACTTCCCGATTAACCTCCCTACCTCTGTAATCTCCTCCAGCCCCACAACCTCCCGAGATGCCTGCACTCTTCTAATTCTGCCCTCCTGAGCATCCCTGATTATAATCACTCAACCATTGGTGGCCGTGCCTTCTGTTGCCTGGGCCCCAAGCTCTGGAACTCCCTGCCTAAACCTCTCCGCCTCTCTTTCCTCCTTCAAGATGCTCCTTAAAACCTACCTCTTTGACCAAGCCCCTGCAATAATTTCTACTTATGTGGCTCGGTATCAAATTTCTATCACATAGTACTCCTGTGAAGCACCTTGGGACGTTTCACATTAACGGCGCTATATAAATGCAAGTTGTTGTTGTTGTTGTTCTTACTTGTGGCTTTACCAGGTTCATTGATGACAGCTTGGCTCACTTTGGTAGCACTCCTGCTTTGTATTAGAGGTTGTGGGTTCGAGCCTCACACGAGGCCTGCAGTACACCATACAGGCTGATTCTTCGGTACCCTCCACACCAGGAGTATAAATTCTGGAGCCACCTTCGGTATTGCAGGAGCTCGGGGAGGTCATTCCTCAGTCAGCTGCAGCCCATTGTGTAAACACTCTGCCTTCAGGACCTGGATGACATCATGGATCCATGAAATGTAGGTCGAAGAATGTGCAATTGGGGGGGGTTAAGGAACACGGAACCTCGCCACATATACAACCCTCCAGTGGTGCCTAGCTGGGGCTTTGCTGCATCCTGGTGTGGTTCTGGTGTGGCTGGATATCTTGCAGTAGGTTTGTGCACAACAACAAGTGCTCCCAGTACAGCTGAGATCATGTCTCTGGCACAAGGGCTTCTCTCAGTCGGAGAATGGGGAAAGTACTTTGTTACAAACGTTTTAATTATTCAGCATGCCTTTGCAGGATAAAGTATTCATTACTACTGGGGCACAATGCTATATTGCTTGGGGGAGGAGCGGAAAGAGAGAATGAGAAACCAGGGTACTGGTGTGGTAAACACACAGAGAATTATGGATACAAATACCGGGAAACCAGAAATAACATCGAAACACTAAGGGGAAATAACTGACTCCAGTCAAATTTCACTGGCATCTTCCTCTGACTCGCTTCATTTCCTGCTGTTCTTGTTCGGGCTGGCTCCAACACCAAAAATCAAAAATCATCACAGCCATCTTGGGAGTTGTCACAAAAGTGTGTGTGCGTTTCACTTTAAATAATCTTTCTGTCATTCTGTCTCTTTTACTTTCCATCTCTTTCTTTCTCTTACTGTCTCTCTTTATCTTTTCCTTTCTCTTTCTTTCTCTCTTTCTCTTTTTATCTTTCTCTCTTTTCTTTCTCTTTTTTTGTTTGCTTTCTCTCTGTCTCTTTATCTCTCTCTCGCTCTCTCTTTTTCCCTTACTCTTTCTCTTTTCTTTCTTTCGCTTTCTTTCTCTTCCTTTCCCTCTTTCTCTCTTTTTCTTTCTCTCTCACTCTAACTCTGTCTTTCTCTTCCTTTCTTTATTTTTCTTTTTCTCTTTCGTTCTCTTTCATTCTCTCTTTTTTCTTTCATTCTTTCTTTATTCTTTTCTGCTCTTTCTAGCCAGCTTTAACGCCACTGTGGTGATGACCATTGTCCTCCACACCAGTGTTGCTTGATGTGCAGGAAATCACAGAACTTTCCTCTAAGATAAGGAGTCTACGAGCATGTTGGCTTGGGCCTAGGTTCTTCACTTCCCCAATTGCACGTGCAAAAATGTGAGTGAGTAATGAAGAGAACTGAAAGCAAAATGGATGGACATGTGACGAAATAGGCCAAACCTGGAAAGTGAAAGGGCTGCATATGGAAACTGACAGAAAGAAAAATAGAGAGAGAGTGAGAGGAAAAAGTAGAGGTAGACGAGCTAAATAGAAGGAGGTAATAATTTGATTAAATGTCACACTGTGGCAACAGTATGTCACACACGAAGTTACGCAGATGCTTAGAATTACTGTTCTGTCATTGAGCTCCATTCCGATGTCCTCGTCCTATAATTTGGAAGTGCGGAGAGAGAACGATGACCCCTTTCCATCACAGGCAGCTTTTAACATGCAAACCACAAAAAGCTAAAGATTTGCGAACAGCAATGTTATTGACAAAATCATTTCTTCTGGCACAGTTTATATAAGCAGCTTGGGGCATATTAAATATCAACAAGCCTGTTGTAAATAGTGCAAAGTGTGTGTTTTACTGTACAACATAAACATTGTTGCAATTGAACACCCTCTTTCGCACCGTATCTTTATTCAACTAAGTGTTAGGCTACCTCTTCTTGAACTTGCTTTTTGTTTGGAAATGTATCGTTGCAATTACTAACTTACTGAGCATTTCCTCGTGCAGTGAATTATTCATATTAGCATGTCTGAAGGCTAAAGAGCTATATCAATGTTTCCTTTGACATTTCTGTTCCAACTCCCGGCACAATTTTACTTTTCGAATGCATATCACATACTTTGTGATACAATGTGGCTCAATGACAGAACAGTAATTCTAAGCATCTGCATAGCTTCGCTAATCTATCATTTAATTGAGCTCTTGATGGGGGTACTCTGTACTAATATTTGTTGCAATTTAACTGCAGTACATGTTCAAATTAAACTGTCGTTTTAATTCCTGCTTGCAGCTGTTTCTGTGTAATGTGGGACCATATTTAATCAAACGGCAACAGTGTACAATTGTGCAATTACCGGGATCTCGGTCAGTTTCAGGGATCATTCTATGCCAGTGATAAGGGAATGTTTAGGCAAAGATTTTGCAATGTATGCAGAGCAGATTCCTCACTTGCCTTTCATTCAGCTGGAGCGATGGACAGATGTGCATGCATGACTTCGCCTACGGGGGAGATGAGGAGAAATGTTTTACTCAGCGAGTTGGCGTGATCTGAAATGCGCTGCCTGAAAGGGCGGTGGAAACAAATTCAGTAGTAACTTTCATAGGATAACATCGGATATACGGCACAGAAACAGGCCATTCGGCCCAACCAGTCCATGCCGGCGTTTATGCTCCACTTGAGCCTCTTCACGTCTTTCCTCATCTAAATCTATCAGCATAACCCTCTGTTCCCTTCTCCCTCACATGCTTGTCTAGCCTCCCCTTAAATGCATCGATACTATTCGCTTAAACCACTCCCTGTGGCAGCGAGTTCCACATTCTCACCACTCTCTGGGTAAAGAAGTTTCTTCTGAATTCCCGATTGGATTTCTTGGTGACTAAAAGAGAATTGGACTTGGAAGGAAAAGCCGTGCAGGGCTATGGGGAAAGAGCAGGGAGAGTGGGACTGATTGGATCACTCTTTCAGAGAGTTGGAACAGGCACAATGGGTCGCCTTCCATGCTGTATGATTCTGATATTTGTGGGCAGTTGGAAGGGGACTGGTATCTGACACTTCAGGGTTACCAAGTGGACATCTTCACCAGACAAGCCCTTGAGTCATGACCGGTAATTCAAATTAATATGAGGAAGGGGGCTGTTGGCTTTGCTTTGTAAATCAGTGGGGATCAATTCAAAAATGAGACAGCAGCGAAGACGGTTTAAAAGTTGGTGGAAAGAGGGAACGTGAGAAGAAGAGACGGAAGTTGTAAAGAGATGTGAATGTTGGAGAATAGCTATCAAATCAAACCAAAGCAGAAGATGGGAGGGGGGACGAAAGAGGAACAAAGTCTAGTAAGACACGATGGGTTCTCCCGCACCTGAAAAGAGAGGTTAATGTTTTAGGAGGAGCCCTTCAACAAATGCAGAGAAAATCCTGTTAAGATGCAACACAGTTGGGAACAACTCCAGAAGGATTGAAGATGAAAAAGGAGGTGGATGAAAAGCCTGTATGCTGCAGCCGAGAATATGACTGGAGTGTAAAGCGATTAGGCAGCAGTGATCAGAGACAAGTGAAGCAGTGTACTGATGTGGGTAGATCAGCGTGCAGAGAGACGCATCCAGCATTTCAATGAGATCCGCAGCCAGCTCTGTGAAGGGAGCTTGAGGAAGGACCAATGGGAGAACGGGAAGGAGCGCTACCATTAGAAACCCATACCCAACGATTTGGAGAGACTTATTGGGATCAATAAAGGAATAAGAAATGGAAAGAAAGAAAGACTTGCATTTATATAGCACCTTTCATGGCCACTGGACGTCTCAAAGTGCTTTACAGCCAATGAAGTACTTTTGAAGTGTAGTCACTGTTGTAATGTGGGAGCCAATTTTGCGCACAGCAAGCTGCCACAAACAGCAATGTAATAATGATCGTATAAACTGTTTTTGTTATGTTGATTGAGGGATAAATAGTGGCCAGGACACCGGGGGTAACTCCCCTGCTCTTCTTCAGAATATTGCCATGGGATCTTTTACATCCACCTGGGAGAACAGACAGGGCCTCGGGTTTAACGTCTCATCTGAAAGATGGCACCTCCAACAGTGCAGCACTCCCTCAGTACTGTCCCTTTGACAGTGCAGCGCTCCCTCAGCACTGTCCCTCCGACAGTGCAGCACTCCCTCAGTACTGTCCCTCCGACAGTGCAGCACTCCCTCAGTACTGTCCCTCCGACAGTGCAGCACTCCCTCAACACTGTCCCTCCGACAGTGCAGCGCTCCCTCAGCACTGCACTGGAGCATCAGCCTAGATTAATGTGCTCACATTCCTGGAGTGAGACTTGAACCCACAACCTTCTGATTCAGAGGCGAGAGTGCTGCCCACTGAGCCACAGCTGACACTAGGACAGTAACCTGGCATGATGTCAGAAGGCAAGAACTAAACAGCTACCAGCAAAAGCTATTTTAAAGGGAATTATTCCAAAAATGAGAAGGGCAGAATAATCACAAAGGAAAGTTGCTGAACCAAGTGGGGCAGTTAAAGGGGAGATTCCCCCCCCTGGTCATACCTGGAAAATTATCTCTGGAAAGAATCAAACTGCAGTAGAATGCAAACGTGTGGCGGGGTGGAGGAATACTATTCAGATAAAAAGATCAGATTTGAAGCAGATCTTTATAGCTGGGAGAGTTCAATTCAGTTCTAGACACATTCATGATTTGCATTTGAATCAGTAATTAGAATAAAGCCGTGATTTGTCTCATAGCTTGTTTTGTTGAGATAGACAAGGAGGAGGATTTTCCTGTGTGTGTGTGGGTTTCCAGCAGCACTGGGCTGGGGCAGGGATCGGACACAAAGAACATTTTTGTGTCTATCTCAGTTGTCTAGCATCACTACTTCTAGAATTAAATGAGGCAATAATAATAGTAGCACAAAAGCAAAATGCTGCGGATGCTGGAATCTGGAATAAAAACAGAAAATGCTGGAAATACTCAGCGGGTCAGGCAGCATCTATGGAAAGAGAAACAGAGTTAACGTTTCGGGTCGATGACCCTGCGTCAGAAGTAGTGTCAGTAGTAATAATAGTCAGTCACTAATAATAGTAGTAGTGTCAGCTGTGGCTCAGTGGGCAGCACTCTCACCTCCACATCAGAAGGTTGTGGGTTCAAGTCCCACTCCAAGGACTTGAGCACAAAAATCTAGGCTGATACTCCAGTGCAGTGCTGAGGGAGTGCTGCACTGTCGGAGGTGCTGCCTTTCAGATGAGACATTAAACTGAGGCCCCGTCTGTTCTCTCTGGTGGATGTAAAAGATCCCATGGCACTGTTTGAAGAAGAGCAGGAGGAGTTATCCCCGGTATCCTGGCCATAACAAAAAACAAATTATCTGGTCATTATCACATTGCTGTTTGTAGCAACTTGCTGTGTGCAAATTGGCTGCTGTGTTTCCTACGTTGCAACAGTGACTACACTTCAAACAGTACTTCATTGGTTATTGAGCGCTTTAGGATGTCCGGTGGTTGTGAAAGGCGCTATATAAATGCAAATGTTTCTTTTCTGTGCCTCAATATTGATGGATGCTCTTCATGCTTGTACATAATGGAGCCCAGCTTAGATAGGCGATGAAAAATTTGGAAGAACAGTTTTTGACTTCAGCAGACGTATTAATTGCTCGAGGACAAATATTCTGATTGGTACAAATTTCACATCACCGCTGGAGGCAGTCAGATTTTTTTAAACTGTGGCTGTGTTGCCTGGGCCTGTTGTGATGCTGCAAGTATCGGAATCCTGCACCGGCAACAATCTCCCCCTCCGCAGGTGGGAATATCACTGGGATATGCCTCAAACATTAGCTGACCCTCGGGGCATTCACTGGAGTCCATTGGGCAGGGGAAAACCTGCCCTGCCATTTAAACACGGTACGTCATGCTGGAGAGGAAGATCCTCACTACTGTGAATTAAAAAAATTATGAAGGGGATTGATAGGCGTGGGGAGTCCTGTTATGTATGTAAACATTACCAATGTGTAAGACTTGCCACCAGGGGGCGCACCTGTGGGAGACCCAAGGATCACCTGCACACATAGAAACATAGGAAATAGGTGCAGGAGCAGGCCATTCGGCCCTTCGAGCCTGCACCACCATTCAATATGATCATGGCTGATCATGCAACTTCAGTACCCCATTCTTGCTTTCTCTCCATACCCCTTGATCCCTTTAGCTGTAAGGACCACATTAACTCCCTTTTGAACATCTAACGAACTGGCCTCAACAACTCTCTGCGGCAGGGAATTCCACAAATTAACCACTCTCTGAGTGAAGAAGTTTCTCCTCATCTCAGTCCTATATGGCCTGCCCTTTATCCTTAGACTGTGACCCCTGGTTCTGGACTTCCCCAACATTGGGAACATTCTTCCTGCATCTAACCTGTCCAATCCCGTCAGAATTTTATATGTTTTTATGCGATCCTCTCTCATTCTTCTAAATACCAGTGAATATAAGCCTAGTCGATCCAGTCTTTCTTCTTATGTCAGTCCTGCCATCCCGGGAATCAGTCTGGTGAACCTTCACTGCACTCCCTCAATAGCAAGAATGTCCTTCCTCAGATTAGGAGACCAAAACTGTATACAATATTCTAGGTGAGGCCTCACCAAGGCCCTGTACAATTGCAGTAAGACCTCTCTGCTCCTATACTCAAATCCTCTCGCTATGAAGGCCAATATGCCATTTGCCGCCTTCACCGCCTGCTGTACCTGCATGCCAGCTTTCAATGACTGATGTACCATGACACCCAGGTCTCGTTGCACCTCCCCTTTTCCTAATCTATCACCATTCAGATAATATTCTGTCTTCCTGTTTTTACCACCAAAGTGGATAACCTCACATTTATCCACATTACACTGCATCTGCCATGCACTTGCCCACTCACCTAACCTGACAAAGTCACCCTGCAGCCTCTTAGCATCCTTCTTGCAGCTCACACTGCCACCCAGCTTAGTGTCATCTGCAAACTTGGTGATATTACATTCAATTCCTTCGTCCAAATCATTAATGTATATTGTAAATAGCTGGGCAAGGAGGTATAAAAGGCAGTCTATCATGCTGCTTCCTCACTCTGGAGTTACATTAAAGAGACCAAGGTCACAATAGTTTGAGCTTACAATATACAGTTTTGTTGAGTTATTCTGAACATAACAAGTCCAAAACTAGGAGCCATAAATATAAGATAGTCACTAATAAATCCAGTCATGAATTCAGGAGAAACTTCTTTACCCAGAGTGGTAAGAATGTGGAACTTGCTACCACAAGGCGTTGAGGCGAACAGCACTGATGCCTTTAAAGGTGAAGCTGGATAAGTACATGAGGGAGAAACAACAACAACAAATTTATATAGCACCTTTAATGTAGTAAAACCTCCCAAGACCCTTCACATGTGTATTATAAGTTAAAAAATTGACACTGAGCCAAATAAGGAGAAATTAGGGCAGATGACCAAAAGCTTGGTCAAAGAGGTAGGCTTTAAGCAGTGTCTTAAAGGAGGAAAGAGAGGCGGAGAGGTTTAGGGAGGGAATTCCAGAGGTTAGGACCCAGGCAATAGAAGGCACGGCCACTGATGGTGGCTCAAGAGGGCAGAATTAGAGGAGCGCAGATAACCCGGGGGTGGGGGGGGGGGGGGGGGGTGAGTCTGAAGGAGATTACAGAGATAGGGAGGGGCGAGGCCATGGAGGGATTTGAAAACAAGGATGAGAATTTTGAAATCGAGGCGTTGCTTAATCGGGAGCCAATGTAGGTCAGCGAGCATAGGGGGTGTTGGGTGAGCGGGACTTGGTGCAAGTTAAGACACGGGCAGCCGAGTTTTGGATGACCTCAAGTTTACAGAGGGTGGAACTTGGGAGGCCGGCCAGGAGTGCGTTTGAATAGTCAAGTCTAGAGGTAAGAAAGGAATAGAAGATTGGGTTAGACATGGAGGTTAGATGAAGTAGGGTGGGAGGAGGAACGTATAGAGCATCGACACCGGCACAGACCAGTTGGGCCGAATGACTTGTTTCTGTGCTGTACGTTCTACGTCATGTATTCAAAAGTAATATGTCCTTACTATACAGTATAAATGCACACGAGGCCCATACTTGAGAGAAGGTCACTCTGTGACCAGTGACCTTTATTAGCCAGCATTGAAGTGATGAAGGTGGGTGGAGCTTCCCCTTTTTTTACCTGAAAGTCCAGGTTAGGAGTGTCTCCCACAAGTTCACCACCTAGTGGTCAGTGTTCTCACGGTGTACAACTTAGGTCAGTTTATACATGGGTTACAATGACTGTTGAATACATGACAAAAAGGTTATCAAGTGGACGACAGCTGGGGATCACATGGGTAGCCAAGCGAATCTGAAATTATATTGAGTGCTGGGGGCACTGAGCACTCATGCCCCGTCTCTACCATCGACTGCTTTGCATCAGCGTACAGCGCATCAAGTTATAGGATTTCAGTGGGGAAAAGACAAAGAACAAAGTCAGTGTTTGGATCAGGTTCTCGCTAAATTCATTTGGGACAGGAAATTGATTATTTGTAAATGTTGTGCTGTGGTGAGTGTTTTTAACTGTACTCAATTGTTCAAATCGCTGAGAGTGAGCGGTTGTCAGTCCTGTATGTTAAATATAATGAGTGCAATTTTGCAATGAAGTTTGCTGAGCATACACAAGAACATAAGAAATAGGAACAGGAGTAGGCCATACGGCCCCTCGAGCCTGCTCTGCCATTCAATAAGATCATGGCTGATCTGATCCTGGACTCAGCTCCACTTCCCCGCCCGTTCCCCATAACCCCATATCCCCTTATCGTTTAAGAAACTGTCTATTTCTGTCTTAAATTTATTCAATGTCCCAGCTTCCACACCTCTCTGAGGCAGCGAATTCCACAGATTTACAATCCTCTGAGAGAAGAAATTTCTCCTCATCTCAGTTTTAAATGGGCGGCCCCTTATTCTAAGATCATGCCCTCTAGTTCTAGTCTCCCCCATCAGTGGAAACATCCTCTCTGCATCCACCTTGTCAAGCCCCCTCATAATCTTATACGTTTCGATAAGATCACCTCTCATTCTTCTGAATTCCAATGAGTAGAGGCCCAACCTATTCAACCTTTCCTCATGTCAACCCCCTCATCCCCGGAATAAACCTAGTGAACCTTCTCTGAACTGCCTCCTAAGCAAGTATACCCTTTCGGAAATATGAAAACCAAAACTGCACGCAGTATTCCAGATGTGGCCTCACCAATACCTTATATAGCTGTGGCAAGACTTCCCTGCTTTTAACTCCATCCCTTTTGCAATAAGGGCCAAGATACCATTGGCTTTCCTGATCACTTGATGTATCTGCATACTAACCTTTTGTGTTTCATGCACAAGTACCCCCAGGTCCCGCTGTATTGCGGCACTTTGCAATCTTTCTCCATTTAAATAATAACTTGCTCTTTGATTTTTTCTGCCAAAGTGCATGATCTCACACTTTCCAACATTATACTCCATCTGCCAAATTTTTGCCCACTCACTTAGCCTGTCTATGTCCTTTTGCAGATTTTTTGTGTCCCCCTCACACATTGCTTTTCCTCCCATCTTTGTATTGTCAGCAAACTTGGCTCCGTTACACTCAGTCCCTTTTTCCAAGTCGTTAATATAGATTGTAAATAGTTGAGGCCCCAGCACTGATCCCTGCGGCACCCCACTAGTTACTGGTTGCCAACCAGAGAATGACCCATTTATCCCGACTCTCTGTTTTCTGTTAGTTAGCCAATCCTCTATCCATGCTAATATATTACCCCCAACCCCATGAACTTTTATCTTGTGCAGTAACCTTTTATGTGGCACCTTGTCAAATGCCTTCTGGAAATCCAAATACACCACATCCACTGGTTCCCATTTATCCACCATGTTTGTTACATCCTCAAAGAATTCCAGCAAATTTGTCAAACATGACTTCCCCTTCATAAATCCATGCTGACTCTGCCTGAGCATGTTCTGTGTATAGAATAATAAGGAATCAGCAAAAGTCAGATACTCATCACCAAGTCGTTTCCCCTCCCCGTCACCCATATATATTATTTTTCGGTCATTTTCCCTTGTTTTTAATCCCTCAGCTGTGGTTTGCCTAGTCCTAATGCCTCTGCCTTTGAGATGATTGGTGGTTACCTTGGTCACAGACCTTTGCCAGGGTCTCTTCCTGCTCCTTCGACCCTATTCGCTCCACCATCGGTGGCCGTGCCTTCAGCAACCAAGGCCCCGAGCTCTCGAATTCCCTCCCTGAACCACTCCGCCTCTCTCTCTCTCTCTCTCTCTCCATCCTTTTAAGACACTCCTTAAAACCTGCCTCTTTCACCAAGCTTTTGGTCATCTGCCCTAATATCATTGTGCGTTACTAAGCAACAGCATGCACGGGTGCCTTGTAAAGTTAGGGTAAGCTCGTTTTGTTTGGGATGTGGGTTTTAGTTGCGAGCCTCTGATTGGATGTGAGAAATGTTCCGATATTGGGAGCGCTGCAGATAGCTCAGGCCATTTACTGTGAGAACTGTGGAGACCAGGAACAAGAGAATGCTGCTGTTATTTGCAAAATGCAGGTGGATTGCTCATGTGGCTCACTGTCAAATTTTGTTTTATAATGCTGCTGTGAAGCGCCATGGCACGTTTTACTGCGTTAAAGGTGCTATATAAATGCAAGTTGTCACTTGAAGTTGGCCACCAGGAGGCACAAGAATCTACCCAAATGTGGCTTCCTTTTCTGAGTTGCCTTCCCATCGGGTCTTGGTGTCTCCCCCAGGGTTCAAATTGGGACTAGAGTGGGGCGGCAATTAAACCTACACATGTGCTCCGCCATCTGGTTACCCCTTCTTCAGGAACCCCTTTAATAAATTGCAGCTTCACCAGAAGAAAAACTTACATTGCACCTCCCCAGCCCACTTACATTTTTTAAAATTAAACCATCCTGACAACTCTCTGGATAAAACACCCTCCAAGATAAGCAATCATTTTAAAGGCTTAATTCCTTGAATGGCAACTGTGCATTACTAAGCAACAGCATGCACGGGTGCCGTGTAAAGTTACGGTAAGCTCATTTTGTTGGGGATGTGGGTCTTAGTCGTGAGCCTCTGATTGTATGTGAGAAATGTTCCTATATTGGGAACACTGCAGATAGCTCGGACTATTTATTGTGAGAGCCATGGAGACCAAGAGTGTGGTCAGTGCTTCGATGCTGGGGATGTTGGCCTGATCGAGGACACTGATGTTGCTGCGTCTGTCCTCCCAGGGGATTTGCAGGATCTTGCGGAGGCATCGCTGGTGGTATTTCTCCAGCGACTTGAGGTGTCTACTGTGTATGGTCCACATCTCTGAGCCACACAGGAGGGCGGGTATCACTACAGCCCTGTAGACCAGCTCCGTTGGGCGGGTCACATCGTCCATATGCCCGACACGAGACTCCCAAAGCAAGCGCTCTACTCGGAACTCCTACACGGTAAGCGAGCCCGGGGTGGGCAGAGGAAACGTTTCAAGGACACCCTCAAAGCCTCCTTGATAAAGTGCAACATCCCCACTGACACCTGGGAGTTCCGGGCCCAAGACCGCCCTAATTGGAGGAAGAGCATCCGGGAGGGCGCTGAGCACCTCGAGTCTTGTCGCGGAGAGCGTGCAGAAAACAAGCGCAGGCAGCGGAAAGAGCGTGCGGCAAACCAGACTCCCCACCCACCCCTTTCCTTCAACCACTGTCTGTCCCACCTGTGACAGACTGTAATTCCCGTATTGGAGTGTTCAGTCACCTGAGAACTCACTTTTGGAGTCTTCCTCTATTTTGAGGGACTGCCTCTGATGATGATGGAGACCAGGAGCAAGAAAATGCTGCTGTTATTTGCAAAATGCAAGTCGATTGCCACTAAGTATTTGTAGCATCTATAGTTAGGGTAATTTCATACAATCATAGAAATTTACAGCACAGAAGGAGGCCATTTGGCCCATCATGTCCGTGATGGCCGACAAAGAGCTACCCAGCCTAATCCCAAGTCCAGCTCTTAGTCCGTAGCCTTGTAGGCATATCTAAATACTTGTTGAATGCAATGAGGGTTTCTGCCTCTACCACCCTTTCAAACAGTGAGTTCTAGACCCTCACCACCCTCTGGGTGAAAAGAATTCTCCTCAACTCCCCTCTAAACCTACCAATTACTTGACATCTATGCCCCCTGGTTATTGATCCCTCTGCTAAGAGGGAATAGGTCCTTCTTATTCACTCTATCTAGGCCCCTCATAATTTTATTCACCTCAATTAGGTCTCCCCTCAGCCTCCTCCAAATAAAACAAGAATGTTGGGTTGGGGGTGGGGAAGTGGGGTGGGGTGGGAAAGGATGGTGGGGTGGGGGGGGGAGAATAGTGGGGTGGGGGGGGGAGAATAGTGGGGTGGGGGGGGGGAAGAATAGTGGGGTGGGGGTAAAATACATTCCAGAAACAAAACAAAATGTACATTTTTATATGATTCGATTTTCCTTTGCCTTTTAATAATAACATCCTGAAATATCAAATTAGCAATGTCACCACGTTCAGGTCTGTTGCTAACAGTTGAAATGCTGATCAGTAAAACTGAAAGAGCCTCGAATATTTTCACAGTCGACTATGCATGCTGAGGGATTTCTCAAGCGTAAACTTGGATGGAAAACGATAACAAATTATAATTAATTTTTGTGCGCACGCTAAACATGCCCACCAGCTTTAATGGAATGTAGGACTTATTTTATGATGAGAGTTTTCCTGTAAATTAATTTACTGATGCATCTTTTACCACAGCCATTTACAGTGGCGAATAAGTGCGGAATCAATCTAATTTCCTTTGGCTCGCAGGATTTAAAATGACTGTTTCTTTTGGCCAAAGAGTGATTATGTGAGGTAGCATTTTGATGTTGTATCAGGACGGTAAGTAGTGGCTGTTGATTGGAGTACAGTTGTGCGTGTGATCTTGAGTGGAACAGACAGCTCACATCTTGCTGTCCTTCATGTCTCTTGCTGTAGATTGCACCTATTGAAGTGTAAACCTCTACAGCCTTGTTTGTCGAGATGGTGCTTCAGTTTGCCAAGTTGCTTTATTGCCAGTGCAGTGTTTTCATATTTTACTAGTGGACTGTGATTAAACAGCGCAGCACAAATGCAGGGCAACTCAAAATTGTGGATCGAAACTTGTTAACAAGAGAGCACATTTATTGGGGGGTTAATTTTAAATAAAGAAAGACTTGCATTTATATAGCGCCTTTCACAACCACCTGACACCTGAAAGTGCTTTACAGCCAATGAGATACTTTTTGGAGTGTAGTCACTGTTGTAATGTAGGAAATGCGTTAGCCAATTTGCGCACAGCAAGCTCCCACAAACAGCAACATGACACAGACCAGCCAATCTGTTTTAATGAAATTGGTTGAGGGCTGAATATTGGCCAGGACACTAGGGATTGAGGGCTGAATATTGGGCTGATAACTCCCCTGCTCTTTTTCGAAATGGCACCATGGAATCTTTTAGTTTCTTACTTGAGAGAGCCGACGGGGCCCATGATCGAAAGACGACACCTCCGACAGTACAGCACTCCCTCAGCCCTGCACTGGAGTGTCAGCCTGGATTTATGTGCTCAAGTCTCTGGACTTGAACCCACAACCTTCTGACTCAGAGGCGAGAGTGCGACCCACTGAGCCACAGCTGACAAATGGTGCCTGATTTATAAATCGTATTTAGACCCACTGATTTTTGGGTTTCATTTTTCCTGAATTTGGGTGGAAAAGTTGGGAAATCAGCTGTGAGCATATGCTTGTTTTTCAAGGTCAAAGGTGAAATGCTCAGCAAGTTTAAGGTTTCAACCGAGATTAAAAGTATTTGCGGGAGCGGGTAATACATTGCAAGTAAATAATAAACGCTTATAACTGTCTACATAAGATATATTGATAAAAGGAGATGGTGTGCAACAGCTCCCCCATTCTCTCCCCTCTCCCGCTCCCCCCCCACTCCTCCCCGTGTCTCTCCAGATAGACTTGGGGGCCAAAATTGCCCCGCGGCCCATCCGGGGGCGATAACTCCCCGGGCCGGGTCAGTTACCGCCCGGCAGGAAGTCTCACTCCTGGCGTGGAATAGCCCCTTTGCGCCCCTCAAACGAGGCGCACTCTGTCTCAGATGCTGCACCTCGTTGGAGGGGGGCTCCCGCGGCTGGGTGCAGTGCCGCGTTGAAGAGGTCAACGCGACATGGAAGCTCCGCCTAGCGCTAAAGTGCCACAAGGCCCCTCCCCCTTCAGCTAAAGGGGAGGGCCGCTGCGGGCTCTGCATGGCCCTTTGATGGCCACCACTGGGCCACCAGGGGAACACAGTCTCGACCCAAAGAGGAGTGCCGGGCCAGGCTGCTTGGTGGCGGGAGAGTCAAGACGAGGGCCGCCATTGTCAGGCCAAACGGAAGAGTCAGTCGACAACAACAAAAAATGGCGTTCCTGGACGGACACGGCCTGCCCCCTTAAAGGGCGCAGACTTCGGCCCGCACCATGCTCGCGTTCCCTGGGGCAATTTCTCCCCGCGGGGTGTAAGGGGATCGACGCGCACAGCGATGGCGGTGCTCGCCGTCCCGCGGTACAAATCATGGGCTTGTGGCACTAACTTCAAATTACCTCCAAAATCTCGGGGGCAATTTTGCCCCCGGCGCAACCACCGCCCTTCCCTGGGGCAAAAAGGCAATTGCCAAGCGGTGCTAATAGGACACACCACGGGGCAATTTCTGCCCCTTGATCATTTGCTCCATTTTCACAGGTCCTTCTGGCTGTTAAAGTAAAAGTTGATGCTTTCGAAATACGTGCCTGTATTAGAAGTATTTACAAGGAATCTGAGGGATAATGAGTGGCAGAAAAAGGCTTTTGCATTACTTTGGACTGCACCATCTGCAGTTTTAAACATTATTTTAAAATATTGTAGTTGGTGTTGTGTATCTGTTAAGCATGCACTCTCATGTTCCGCCACCAGGGAGCTCATCCCCTGAAGTCCCAAGGGATCCCAGCATCCCTTGGGAGCACTGTATATAAGCCGGCCCCTAAGGCCTGTTCCTCACTCTGGAGTGTCTTATTAAAGACTGAGGTCACTGTTACTTTAACCTCCCTGTGTGCAGCCTCATCTGTGTCAGGAACACAATAACTGGCGACGAGAATACGAATCCAACGCAAAGATGCAGCAAACTGTGGGCATCCTGGAGAAGTTCTCGGAGGGTGAGGACTGGGAAGCCTATGTCGAACGGCTAGACCATTACTTTGTAGCCAACGAACTGGACGCAGAAGGAAGCGCTTCAAAAAGGAGAGTGGTCCTCCTCACAGTCTGCAGGGCACCGACCTACAGCCTCATGAAGAATCTTCTGGCTCTGGTGAAACCCACAGATAAGTCGTATGAGGAGCTGTGTACACTGGTTCGGGAGCATCTTAACCCGAGGGAGATGCTGATGGCGAGGTATCGGTTCTACACGTGCCAGCGATCTGAAGGTCAGGAAGTGGCGAGCTACGTCGCCGAGCTAAGGCGACTTGCAGGACAATGTGAGTTTGATGGCCACCTGGAGCAAATGCTTAGATACTTTTTTGTACTGGGCATTGGCCACGAGACCATCCTACAAAAACTTTTCACTGTAGAGACACCGACCCTCAGTAAGACCATTGCGATAGCACAGGCGTTTATGTCCACCAGTGATAACACCAAACAAATCTCTCAGCACACAAGTGCTAGCAATGTTCATAAATTAACTGGAACTGTGTTTGAGAGCAGAAATGTACAGGGCAGAATCCACGAGTCTGCAACTGTCAGCAGGCCTCAGGTGACCCAGATGACTCAGAGTCTGCAACAAAGGATGAATGCAAGGCAATTCACACCTTGTTGGCGCTGTGGAGGTGCAAGATCTGCAAAACCTGCTAACCACCACGTGGCAGATGAAGATCGGTCCATGGTGGATCAAAGCAATTTCGAGCCTCAGAGAGAGGAGGCAGATGCTGAAGTACACGGGGTGCACACATTTTCGATGAAATGCCCACCTATAATGCTAAACGTAAAATTGAATGGCTTACCTGTAGCTGTGGAATTGGACACTGGTGCTAGCCAATCCATCATGAGTAAAAAGATATTTGAGAGACTGTGGTGCAACAAGGCACTCAGACCAGCCCTGAGCCCCATCCACACGAAACTGAGAACGTACACCAAAGAGCTTATCTCTGCCCTGGGCAGCGTCATGGTCAAGGTCACCTGCGAGGGCACAGTGCACGAACTGCCACTCTGGATTGTCCCGGGCGATGGCCCCACACTGCTTGGAAGGAGCTGGCTGGGCAAAATCCGCTGGAACTGGGATGACATCCGAGCGCTATCACATGTTGATAGGGCTTCATGTACCCAGGTTCTTAACAAATTTCCTTCCCTTTTTGAGCCAGGCATTGGAAACTTTTCCGGGACGAGGTCCCAGAGGCACGACCCATTCACCACAAGGCGCGAGCGGTACCTCACATGATGAGAGAGAGAGTGGAAATCGAGCTGGACAGGCTGCAATGCGAGGGCATCATCGCCCCAGTGGAATTCAGCGAGTGGGCCAGCCCGATTGTTCCAGTACTCAAAAGTGATGGCACGGTCAGGATTTGCGGCGATTATAAAGTAACTATTAATAATTTCTCGCTACAGGACCAATACCCGCTACCTAAGGCAGACAACCTATTTGCGACGCTGGCAGGAGGCAAGATGTTCACCAAGCTCGACCTGACTTCGGCCTACATGACGCAGGAGCTGGAGGAGTCTTCGAAGGGCCTCACCTGCATCAACACGCACAAGGGACTGTTCATCTACAACAGATGCCCGTTTGGAATTCGGTCGGCTGCAGCGATCTTCCAGAGAAACATGGAGAGCCTACTCAAGTCGGTACCACACACGGTGGTCTTTCAGGACGACATATTGGTCACGGGTCGGGACACTGCCGAGCACCTACAAAACCTGGAGGAGGTCCTCCAGCGACTGGATCGCATAGGGCTGCGGCTGAAGAGGTCAAAATGCGTCTTCATGGCAACAGAAGTGGAGTTTTTGGGGAGAAAGATCGCGGCGGACGGCATTCGGCCCACAGATGCCAAGACAGAGGCTACCAGGAACGCGCCCAGGCCACAGAACGTCACGGAGCTGCGGTCGTTCCTGGGACTCCTCAACTATTTTGGTAACTTCCTACTGGGGTTAAGCACCTTTTTAGAGCCCCTACATGTGTTATTGCGCAAAGGTGAGAACTGGGTATGGGGAAAAAAACAAGTAATTGCTTTTGAGAAAGCCAAAAACATGTTATGCTCCAACAAGCTGCTTGTATTGTATAACCCATGTAAAAGACTTGTGCCAGCATGTGACGTGTCGTCGTACAGAGTCGGGTGTGTATTACAACCAGCTAACATTGTAGGGAAGTTACAACCTGTCACCTATGCTTCCAGGAGCTTGTCTAAGGTCTAGAGGGCCTACAGCATGATTGAGAAAGAGGCATTAGCGTGTGTGTTCGGGGTAAAGAAAATGCATCAGTACCTGTTTGGCCTCAAATTTGAGCTGGAAAGCGATCACAAGCCCCTCACATCCCTGTTCGATCAAAACAAGGGGATAAATACTAATGCCTCAGCCCGCATACAAAGGTGGGCACTCGCGCTATCAGCGTATAACTATACCATCCGCCACAGGCCAGGCACCGAGAACTGTGCGGATGCTCTCAGTCGGCTACCATTGCCCACCACAGGGGTGGAAATGGCGCAGCCTGCAAACTTGTTGATGGTGGCGCAGCCCGCAGACTTGTTGATGGTCATGGAAGCGTTTGAAAATGATAAATCACCTGTCACGGCCCGCCAGATTAGGACTTGGACCAGCCAAGATCCTCTGCTGTCCCTAATAAAAAAAACTGTGTACTGCATGGGAGCTGGGCCAGCATCCCCGTTGAAATGCAAGAGCCAATCAAGCCGTTCCAGCAGCAAAAGGACGAGCTGTCCATTCAGGCAGACTGCCTGTTGTGGGGTAACTGCGTAGTGCTACCCAAAAAGGGCAGGGAGATGTTCATCTCGGATCTCCACAACACACACCCGGGCATAGTAATGATGAAAGCGATAGCCAGATCCCACGTGTGGTGGCCTGGTATCGACTCTGACTTAGAGTCCTGTGTACGGCAATGCAGTGTATGTGCTCAGTTGAGCAACGCGCCCAGAGAGGCACCACTAAGTTTGTGGTCCTGGCTCTCCAGACCATGGTCAAGGATCCATGTCGACTATGCGGGCCTGTTTCTCGGTAAAATGTTCCTGGTGATGGTGGATGCTTTTTCAAAATGGATTGAATGTGAAATAATGTCGGGAAGCACCGTCACCGCCCCATTGAAAGCCTGAGGGCCATGTTTGCCACCCACGGCCTGCCTGACATACTGGTCAGTGACAACGGGCCATGTTTCACCAGTGCCGAATTTAAAGAATTCATGACTCGCAATGGGACCAAACATATCACCTCGGCCCCATTTAAACCAGCCTCCAATGGGCAGGCAGAGCGGGCAGTACAAACAATCAAACAGAGCCTTAAACGAGTCACAGAAGGCTCACTCCAAACCCGCCTGTCCCGAGTCCTGCTCAGCTATCGCACGAGATCCTACTCGCTCACAGGGGTGCCCCCGGCTGAGCTACTCATGAAAAGGACACTTAAAACCAGACTCTCGCTGGTTCACCCCAACCTGCATGATCAGGTAGAGAGCAACAAAATGTAAACGATGGTCGCGCCACTGTGTCACAGGAAATTGATCTGAATGACCCTGTGTATGTGCTAAACTATGGACATGGTCCCAAGTGGATCGCGGGCACGGTGATAGCTAAAGAAGGGAATAGGGTGTTTGTAGTCAAACTAGACAATGGACAAATTTGCAGAAAGCACCTGGACCAAACGAGGCTGCGGTTCACAGACTGCCCTGAACAACCCACAGCAGACACCACCTTTTTCGAGCCCACAACACACACCCAAAGGATCAACGACACCACGCCGGACCAGGAAATCGAACCCATCACGCCCAACAGCTCAGCAAGGCCAGACTCACCCAGCAGCCCTGCAGGGCCAACAACACGCCAGCCCAGCGAGGGCACAGCCAACACACCAGAACAGACATTTGTACCGAGGCGGTCCACCAGGGAAAGAAAGGCTCCCGACCGCCTCACCTTGTAAATAGTTTTCACTTTGACTTTGCAGGGGGAGTGATGTTGTGTATCTGTAAAGCATGCACTCCCATGTTCTGCCACCATGGAGCGCATCCCCTGAAGTCCCAAAGGGATCCCAACATCCCCTGGGAGCACAGTATATAAGGAAGCCCCTAAGGCCTGTTCCTCACTCTGGAGTGTCTTATTAAAGACTGAGGTCACTGTTACTTTAACCTCCCTGTGTGCAGCCTCATGTGTTTTCGGAACACAATAGTTGGTTCTTAACACGCTATATAAAAACCTGAAGCTAAAGTTTAATTCTTTTTTTTAAATTGGTTTAAAAATGGTTCAGGATTTTTCTTTTGTCTGAATCTGTTGATGCACCAAGCAATGTTTGGAGGCTTTGAAGCCGATCGCGTACCTCAAGCAGAAAAATGCTTTTTGGGCAAGCTTTGTCCTTCGGTATTTTTATTTATAATCCAATTACGTTCTCATTAAGATAGGCAGCATTGACCTGTGGTTGAATATTTAAAGGCGGCAGCTTGTTTTCGGCAGAGGCCGACTGTGCAAGTGTTACGGTGTGGCGAAGGACTGAAAATATTCCTTTGAGCTCCAAGTTACAGCTTCTTTTGTTCTTTTTTTTCCGTCCTGTTTTTGCCGACAGAGAGAAAAAAGGAAAAATCTTCCCATCTGGGGAGTAATTCGGCATATCCTGCAGGGTGACAAGTGCACAGGGGAGGTTTTCCAATGACTCGCTCTCTGTTCATTCACAATGATTTGCTAACGGAGTCAGGCTGTCATTTCAGCCTCTAGCAATTCTTTAAAAGCTAAAAACAAAAGTCCAACACATCTTTCGTTTAAATATATACACCTGCCACGTTTCTACCTTGCACAGACGCACGGGAGGGTAGTCTTTAAACTTCGGTAGGACACAACAACAACAACTTGTATTTATATAGCACCTTCAACGTCCCAAAGCATTTCACAGGAGTGTTATGGCACAAAACATTTAACACCGAGCCACATAAGGAGAAATTAAGGTGACCAAAAGCTTGGTCAAAGAGGTAGGTTTTCAGAACATAAGAAATAGGAGCAGGAGTAGGCCATACGGCCCCTCAAGCCTGCTCCGCCATTTAATACGATCATGGCTGAAGGAGGAAAGAGAGGCAGAGTGGTTTAGGCAGGGAGTTCCAGAGCTTGGGGCCCAGGCAGCTGAAACGGGTGCGAAATGGGTGGTGTGTCCACTGCGCCCGCCCGGCGCCAATGTCAGGAAGGCCCGGATCATTTTCGGCTCCGGGCCTGGTTTTGAATTTAACTGGCGAGCGGTGGGCACTGATCGCGGCCAAGTATCGGCAGGGAGTTGACCAGTAGGTCGTGCCTGTTGTCGGGGAGGGGGACAGTGGGATCGGGAGCGCTTTTAAAGTTGTAATGTACGCACCTGTGAGTACATTTGCAGGTTTGTAGAGCTGTTGAGTTGTGAGTGGCTTAGCCAGTCACGTGATGTTCACAAGACTCAATAAAACCCCAGCCAGTTGGGTCTAGGTCATCCACGATGAGGTATGCAGTTGTGAGCCTAGTGCATGAGCTGGAAACATGTTACCAGCTCATTGTTAAACCTTTGCTAATAAGCCATTGGAATTCAGAAGAATGAGAGGTGACCTTATTGAAACGTATAAGATTATGAGGGGGCTTGACAAGGTGGATGCAGAGAGGATGTTTCCACTGATGGGGGAGACTAGAACTAGAGGGCATAATCTTAGAATAAGGGGCCGCCCATTTAAAACAGAGATGAGGAGAAATTTCTTCTCTCAGAGGGTTGTAAATCTGTGGAATTTGCTGCCTCAGAGAGCTGTGGAAGCTGGGACATTAAATAAATTTGAGACAAAAATAGACAGTTTCTTAAACGATAAGGGGCGGGGAAGTGGACCATGATGATCAGCCATGATTTTATTAAATGGCGGAGCAGGCTCGAGGGGGCGTATGGCCTACTCCTGCTTCTATTTCTTATGTTCTTATTAATAGCGATGTGTTGCTATGAATTCTTAAGCAAAGAACCCATGAAGCAAATACATTACAGAAGTGTTGTCACGTTTACAATGTAGGAAAGCACGGTAACCAATTTCTTCACAGCAGTGAGCTAAATGAGCAGATAATCTGTTCTGGTTGAGTGATATATGTTGGCCGGGACACTGAGAGAACTCCCCTTCACTTCTTCGAATGGTACCAATGGGGCATTTATGCCCACTGAGAGAGCAGGCGGGGCCTCAGTTTAACGTCTCATCCGAAAGAGGGCACCTCCGACAGTGCAGCACTGCACCGGGCGTGTCAGCTTAGATTGTGTGCTCAAGTTCCTGGAGTGGGACTTGAATCCCAAAACCTTTCAACTCATGTGAGAGCACTGCCCACTGAGCCAAGGCTGACACTCAGGAAAGCCTCGCAAGTCTCTGTGGACGTTGCTTTGATCTATCTATTAGCAGGTATGTGACAGCAGCAATGTTCTGTTTACAAAGGATACAGAGCGAGGGCATCAGGTAACAAATCAATATGGAGCCTGACAGAATTGAGAAAAGGCAGCTACAATACTTGGAGCTTGTTCAATTAATGGTCACAGATAGATTGCTCCGTGTGTCAGTGAATACTCATGTCAATGGTACCAGAAGTTGCAGAAGATAGTGCAAGCCACAGGCTGCTTCTATCAGAGAAATAGTGGATGGAGGACACCTGAGACAGCAAGTGTACAAGTGGGAGATAAGTGGGGCTGTACTACCATGAGGCATAAATACCAACTATATGTTTTGTCCGGATATTCATTGGTTTAGAATCCCGGTGCTCTGCGTTTCTTTGGTTTTAAAAAAAAAATTGCAAGGATTTAAATATTCTGTGTTGTCCTGAGATTAATATTGGGGTTCAGTTCCTTTGTTTACAAAATCCCACCCTGCCCTCGGCAAATGGGCCTGTGCCAACCTCTATCCCTCACCACTGCTCCTGTCTCCCATCTGATATTGCTGCGGCCTAGCTTCGCAGATCAAACCCGAATTACTTTATACCAAAACAAAATGTGCTTTTGATAGTCTTGGATGATGAAATTATTCAGAGTCGCAGGAATAACTCACGCAGGGAGGCATTATTTCAGTTAATGATTTTTTTTTTTTTTACAGTTAATCCAATTGATTTTCTTTTGTTAGAAAGGATGGACAAAATTATATTAAAGTTTAGCATTAGCTTTGATCAAACATTGCTGTCACGTTTTTGAGCTTTGAGCCACTTGTGTGCACGTCACTGACCAATCCCGTAAGCAGATCTCGGGGGCGAAATTGCTCCTGCGTTCTGATTGGGGGCGGGAACCATCTGGGCCGGGACTTTTAGCGCCCGGCGTTGAAGTCCCGCCCCCGCCGCGGAATTGCACTTCCCGCCCCTTAAAGGAAACGGAGCGCAATCTCACCGCTCCACTTCCTTTGGGGGTGTGTCCCGGGGCGTTACTGGGGCAGGGAGGGAAGCTCTGCCGATGCTTCGCTTAAAGGGGAAGGCCGCTGCACACTCCTGGCTGGCCTTCCACATTCTACCCTGCGTAAACTCGACATCATGCAAAACTCGGCTGCTTGTGCCTTAACTTGCATCAAGCGCTGTTCATCCATCACCCCTGTGCTCGCTAACCGATGGCTCAAGGTTAAGCAACGCCTCAATTTTAAAATTCTCATCCTTGTGTTCAAATCCCTCCATGGCCTCGCCCCCTCCCTATCTCTGTAATCTCCTCCAGTGCCACAACCCCCCCCCCCCCCCCCCCCACCCGAGATGTCTGCGCTCCTCTAATTCTGCCCTCTTGAGCATCCCTGATTATAATCGCTCAACCATTGGTGGCCATACATTCTGTTGCCTAGGCCCCAAGCTCTGGAACTCCCTCCCTGAACCTCTACGGCGCTCTCTTCCTTTAAGACGCTCCTTAAAACCTACCTCTTTGGCCAAGCTTTTGGTCATCTGCCTTAATAAGAACATAAGAACATAAGAAATAGGAGCAGGGGTAGGCCATACGGCCCTTCGAGCCTGCTCCGTCATTCAATAAAATCATGGCTGATCTGATCCTGGACTCAGCTCCACTTCCCCGCCTGCTCCGCATTAACCCCTTATCCCCTTATCATTTAAGAAACTGTCTATTTCTGTCTTAAATTTATTCAATGTCCCAGCTTCCACAGCTCTCTGAGGCAGCGAATTCCACAGGTTTACAACTCTTTTGGAGAAGAAATTTCTCCTCATCTCAGTTTTAAATGGTCAGCCCCTTATTCTAAGATCATGCCCTCTAGTTCTAGTCTCCCCCATCAGTGGAAACATCCTCTCTGCATCCACCTTGTCAAGTCCCCTCATAATCTTATATGTTTCGATAAGATCACCTCTCATTCTTCTGAATTCCAATGAGTAGAGGCCCAACCTACTCAACCTTTCCTCATAAGTCAACCCCCTCATCACCGGGATCAACCTAGTGAACCTTCTCTGAACTGCCTCCAAAGCAAGTATATCCTTTCGTAAATATGGAAACCAAAACTGCATGTAGTATTCCAGGTGTGGCCTCACCAATACCTTGTATAGCTGTAGCAAGACTTCCCTGCTTTTATATTCTATCCTCTTTGCAATAAAGGCCAATATACCATTGGCCTTCCTGATCACTTGCTGTACCTGCATACTATCCTTTTGTGTTTCATGCACAAGTACCCCCAGGTCCCGCTGTACTGCGGCGCTTTGCAATCTTTCTCCATTTAAATAATAACTTGTTCTTTGTTTTTTTTCTGCCAAAGTGCATGACCTCACACTTTCCAACATTATACTCCATCTGCCAAATTTTTGCCCACTCACTTAGCCTGTCTATGTCCTTTTGCAGATTTTTTGTGTCCTCCTCTTACAATGCTTTTCCTCGCAGCTTTGTATCATCAGCAAACTTGGCTACGTTACACTCAGTCCCTTCTTCCAAGTCGTTAATACAGATTGTAAATAGTTGAGGTCCCAGCACTGATCCCTGCGGCACCCCACTAGTTACTGGTAGCCAACCAGAGAATGAATCCCGACTCTCTGTTCTCTGTTAGTTAGCCAATCCTCTATCCATGCTAATATATTACCCCCAAACCCGTGAACTTTTATCTTGTGCAGTAACCTTTTATGTGGCACCTTGTCAAATGCCTCCTTATGTGGCTTGGTGTCAAGTTTTGTTTGATAACACCCCTGTGAAGCACCTTGGGACGTTTTACTATGTTAAAGGCGCTATATAAGTACTTGTTCTTGTTGTTGTTGAGAGATCTTCTTCGTGGAAACTGGTTGTTTTCTTCTCACATGGCAAAACGTTTCCTTTGAGTCAAATTAGCCGAGTCTTTCTGCTGGCTAGACACTGACTGATGAGTTGTGTTCAGCGGCGCAATATATCGCCATAATTGGAATCCCCTGTCTGCAGAGTTGTCCGTGAAAGTACTGCAGCCAATCATTGATATAGTCCTCACGCACAGCTCTGGTCCACATCTCCACCCAGACACAGCCGTCAATCAAACCCACTACCCCACAAGATGCTTTGATACATCGATTTGTGCCTGATAACTTAAGTGGCCAGCCGAGGAACCCGGGAAGAGCTGTCAGAACAAAGGGCATTCACACACAGCAGCTCTTAATTGTTCAAACAATACTTTACAAAGATACAGGGGTCACGCTATCTACCTTGTGCTGCAACAGGCCAATTATCGTCAGCAGTGTTTTCGAACAGAGTGATCTTGGCCAGCAACCACACAATTACTAATTATGTATGAATCTCCCATTGACGTCCATACAGGCAATCCATCTCGGTTAGGAGCTAAAAGCAGAAAATGCTGGAAATCTCAGCAGGTCAGGCAGCATCTGTGGAGAGAGAAACAGAGTCAACGCTTCGGGTCTGTGACCCTTCGTCAGAACTGGAAAGGTTCTTAAGGCAGTTCAGAGGCAGTGACAGGGGGAGGGGAGGAAAGAACAAAAGGGAAGGTCTGTGATAGGGTGGGAGGCAGGAGAGATTAAGAGACAAAAGGAACGATGGTCAAAAATGAGATGGTAATGGAACAAGTTAGGAAACAAAAGATGAGTCTAGATGGGGTGTGAATGGCAGAATCATCACCAACTGCCCTGGGAAAGAGACAAAAAAAGTGTGGGGGGAGAATTCAGAGCTGTTGTGTATGGCCATTATAAGTGAACTTGCGTTTTACCCCCTTCCCCCTACTAGGACCAGGAGTAATAATCCAAATAAATAATTCAGCATAACCACAAATGCTCCTATTTTTTTTGACACAATCACAATGTGAGAAAGGACACGGTCACGATTTTGAGTGGCATGATGATTTGTGGGCAGCAATGGCCTGGTCACATGCAGCCGTGCAGACAGTCGAAATGGCTGCTCCCACTCCACGCGCTCCACTTTTTGAACCTCAGTGACTGTTATTATGTCGACAGCTAGATTGCAGAGCGTGTGAGCTCCAGCAGTGACCAGCGGATGGAAGGAGGACAGGACAGGACAGGCGCTTCACGAGGTGACGAGACGGCCTGATGTGGATAGTGCCAGGCAACTTCCCACTGAGCCCGAAGGCTGATCACCAAAGACTGGTGGAGAAACTCTGCCGCCTCGGGTACGAGAAAAGGTGGATGTGGCTCCAGTGGGATCACCGGGGAAGGTTTTATTGACGCTGACAGACTCTCTGGGGAAATTGTTGAAAGTGCTATTCCTGCCTTAATTGGAAACCTTCTGATATCGGTGCACTGCCCTAGAAATCCCCAATTTAAGGAAAGCACGGGGCAGAAGCACGCAGAATGGCCGAAATAAGCATGCAGCTCTGTCTAGGCCAGACATCGAGGGGTTCAGATGGCTTATATTGTTTACAGGATAACACACGGCGAGGGGTGAGTCACAGGATAGTGACACATCGAGGGATTCAGGCAATAACAACAACTTGTATTTATATAGCGCCTTTAACATAGTGAAACGTCCCAAGGTGCTTCACAGGAGTATTATGAGATAAAAATGTGACACCGAGCTGCATAAATAGAAATTAGCGCAGGCTTTATCATGGAGGTCGGTTTTAAGGAGCGTCTTGAAGGAGGAAAGAGAGGTGGAGAGGTGGAGAGGTTTAGGCAGGGAGTTCCAGAGCTTGGGGCCCAGGCAACAGAAGGCACGGCCACCAATGGTTGAGCGATTATAATCAGGGATGCTCAGGAGGACAGAATTAGAGGGGCGCAGACATCTCAGGGGAGGGGGGTGCTGTGGGGCTGGAGGAGATTTCAGAGATAGGGAGGGGCGAGGCCATGGAGGGATTTGAAAATAAGAATGAGAATTTTGAAATTGAGGCATTGCTTAACCGGAGTCGCATGTTAGGATAATTACAGATTGCTGTCTGTGTCTGTGAGAAGCAAGTGTTCAAGTTGTCCATTTGAAAACTAGCTAGCACAAGGAAACACGCCGGATTCGGTTGGTTATTACTTGAGAAGGCAACAGTTTAGTCTGTCATGCAAATGTTCGGTGTGACTGTTTACATCCACCGCAATTCTCCCTCCTGTATGGCTCAGAGACGTGGACCATGTACAGTAGACACCTCAAATCGCTAGAGAAATAACACCAACGATGTCTCCGCAAGATCCTGCAAATCCCCTGGGAGGACAGACGCACCAACGTCAGTGTTCTCGATCAGGCCAACATCCCCAGCATCGAAGCACTGACCACACTCGACCAGCTCCATTGGGCAGGCCACATTGTTCGCATGCCTGACACAAGACTCCCAAAGCAAACACTCTACTCGGAACTCTTACATGGCAAGCAATCCCCAGGTGGGCAGAGGAAATGTTTCAAGGGCACCCTCAAAGCCTCCTTGATAAAATGCAACATCCCCACCGACACCTGGGAATCCCTGGCCAAAGACCGCCCTAAGTGGAGGAAGAGCATCCGGGAGGGCGCTGAGCACCTCAAGTCTCATCGCCGAGAGCATGCAGAAACCAAGCGCAGACAGCGGAAGGAGCGTGCGGCAAACCTGTCCCACCCACCCTTTCCTACAACGACTGTCTGTCCCACCTGTGACAGAGACTGTAATTCCTATATTGGACTGTACAGTCACCTGAGAACTCACTTTTAGAGTGGAAGCAAGTCTTCCTCGATTTCGAGGGACTGCCTATGATGATGATGATGTATTCCAGCCAATGTAATAGGAACAAGTGTTTGCTATTGCTTACTGCTCCTGTCCCGGGGGCACACAGACTGTTTACAAACTAGTTCTAACCCTGTATCAATTTTCAGTCTTAATATTGAGAGGAACTGCAAATTGGGACGATTGAGTAACTTTTAGATTCTTCCAATTATTCTTTGCCAACATACCCACCCCGCCACCCTCCCCCGACTCCCATTCTTCTCAAGTTAAATCCCGTGCTGATACAATTCACAAAACATGTTCCGCTGATTTTTGTTATTTTAACCTTGTCTTTTAATCCACTGCAAACCAATTTTTCTCGCACGTCACTCCCAAAACACAGGAAAAGGACGGGTTATGATTCCACTGGCACCTTTCCCCATAAAAAGTGTTGGGCGAATAATGCAACTGTAATTGGGAACCCGTACTGGGGTGCCTGTCTTAAAAGGGAAGCCAAAGTGCTGAATTACCTCTGCAACCCTTCCTCAAATTATCCCTCGAGGTAATGTTCCACTTACTGGTGGCTTTCAGTCACCTCATGTTGTCACCGCTGACTGAAGTCAGCCAGAAGAGAAATGTTGCTTAGAATCACTCTTAGCATGCCAGCCGTGGTTCACTCTCTCGCCTCTGGTTCAGAAGGTTGTGGGTTCAAGCCCACCTCCGGAGACTCGAGCATGTAATCTAGGCTGACGCTGCAGTGCGGCACTGAGGGAGTGCTGCACCGTCGGAGGTGCCTTCTTTTGGATGAGACCTTAAACCGACGTTTGCCCCCTCAGGTGGACGTATAAGATCCATGGCACTATTTTTAAAAAGAGCAGGGGATCATTTATGTCCACCTGCCCCTGCCAACAATTATCTCCCAACCAATATCACTTAAAACAGACTATCTAGTCATTATTGCCTGTAATGCACTTATGAATGACTCTACGAGGCAATGTGTTGTACTCAAACTGTGGTGACCTTGGTCCTTTATTCATAACTCCAGAGTGAGGCACAAGCATGGTGGGCAGCCTTTTATACTGGGCCCTGCACACCTAGGCAGGTGACCCTCAGGTCTCCCACCGCTGTGCCCTCTGGTGGACAGCCTCTGAGACGGGGCAGGAAACCCCGGTCTCCACCAGTTGCACCCTCTAGTGGTGCCAGCATAGTATATACACAGTGTAAACCTTATTGATAGTACATCAGGTAACAAGTCTCCATCTTATGCAACTATACAGTGACTACACAGAGAGTATATCTATAGTCTGCATATATAACAATTGTTGTTTGTGGGCACTTGCTGTGCGCAAATTATCTGTCGTGTTTCCTACATTACGCTTCAGAAAGTACTTAATTGTCTGTAAAGCGCTTTGGGACGTCCTGAGGCCGTGAGAGGCGCTATATAAATGCAAGTCTTTCTTACTTTTCATACGCTACCCTGAAGTTCTACTCCGGTGACTTAGATGGGGAGTCTTGCTCTCAATTCCCTACTTCCTATTACAGGGAAAGATCAGGGGAATGGGATTGGAGAGAGCTGCAGTTGGAAACCCAGCGCTGCCTAATAGGGGTGTTCCAGTAATGCATTCGCAAAGATAACCATGCATGCAACCGCAATAAACATCTCAATCTACAGTTTAAAAATCGGGATCGGTGTGCTTATTTAATAAATGAATGCTGTTAGAAAGTCAAGTATTGTGTTTGAGGCTGCAGTCTCATTCAGCACAAACTGATGCACTCTCTGTTTGAGCTTTTAATTAGGAAGCTCTGGTCACTGTTTTGAAGGCAGATACGAAGTTGAAGGAATGTTGGCCTTTATTGCAAAGGGGATGGAGTATTAAAGTAGGGAAGTCCTGCTACAACTGTACAGGACGTTGGTGACACCACACCTAGAGTACTGCGTACATTTTTGGTCTCCTTATTTAAGGAGGGATATACTTGCATTGGAGGCAGTTCAGAAAAGGTTGATTCCTGGGTTGAAGGGGTTGTCTTACGAGGAAAGGTTGGGCAGGTTGGGCCTGTACTCATTGGAGTTTAAAAGAATGAGAGGTGACCTTATTGAAACACGCAAGATTCTGACAGGGCTTGACAGGGTAGATGCAGAGAGGATGTTTCCCCTTGTAGGGGAATCTAGAACTAGGGGGCATAGTTTCAGATTAAGGGGTCATCCATTTAAGACGGAGATGAGGATGAATTTCTTCTCTGAGGGTCCTGAATCTTTGGAATTCTCTGGTCCAGAGAGCTGTGGAGGCTGGGTCATTGAATATAGTTAAGGTGGAGATAGACAGATTTTTGAAAGATAAGGGAGCGAAGGGTTGTGGAGAGCGGGCAGGGAAGTGGAGTTGAGGCCAGGATCAGATCAGCCATGATCTTAGTGAATGGCGGAGCAGGCTCGAGCATAGCCTACTCCTGCTCCTATTTCTTATGTTCTTATGTATCAAACCTAAATTCCATTCTATCCGCAACCATTCCCTGGATCCCAGACAGTCGAGTCCTAGTACTGACATCTGAGCTACTGTTGCTACATTGTATGTGTTACGTGGATTATAACAAATAGAGTTAGACTACCTTACGCTCCGTGTACTGCACATAGCATACTGCGAATCATAAGAACATAAGAAATAGGAGCAGGAGCAGGAGCAGGCCATTTGGCCCCTCGAGCCAATAAGATTCATGGCTGATCTGATCCTGGCTTCAACTGCACTTCCCCGCTCGCTCCCCATAACCCTCGACTCCCTTATCATTCAAAAATCTCTCTAACTCCACCTTAAATACATTCAATGACCCAGCCTCCACAGCTCTGGGGCAGAGAATTCCAAATATTCACCACCCCCTGAGAGAAGAAATTCCTCCTCATCTCCGTTTTAAATGAGCGACCCCTTATTCTGAATCCTCATTATTAAGGGACTAGCTAGGGGCTATTGATTATAGATCTATTTAATTAAATGCAACCCATATCTTGATTATTTTCTTCAACTGATTTTCATGAATTATTCAATGTATAAGTTTTTTAAAGTATATTGTAAATCAATTGCTGGTTAAAATGTGCCACACATTAAAGACAATGGCCCGGAAATCCCGGCCTCCCAGGTCCGTACGGAGTGTGTACGGAGTGTGTACGGAGTGTGTACGGTGCCGGGAAGGCATCTCAAAAGCCGGTTTTCAGAGCACAGTGTGCATGCGCCGAAAACAGGCTTTTCCAACCTGTCAAGCTCCAGCTTGACAGATCCTCCGTATCTCGGGAGCGAGGACATTTGCTTGGGCAAGATTGCGGGATTTACCCATATCTTGCCCAGCAAAACTCTTGTGCCCGATAAAAGCAGGCGCATAGCCTACTGATACAGACATATGAGTCTTAAAACACACTTAAAACATAAAATATGAAATTAAAAATACACATTTTATACATAAAAACCCTGCCCACTACATTAAATTTATTTTAAACCATAATTAAAAAATCGTTTTAAAAACTTGGGGAAAAAAATGTTTCGCTAAGATATTTATTAACTTTAATTTCAATTAATTTTAATTCTGTGAGGTGTGTTTTTTATTTTTTATTTGGTGTTACTGTGTTTTTTTTTTCTCATTAATAGCAATGAGAGCTCGTAGATACGGAGTTCCCGTTGCTATTGATGAGAAAGCTGTGGAATACTGTCCCTGATTGGCTGAGCAGTCACACGTGACTGCACCTTCTGCGTGGGAACCTGGAGGACGGGAGCGCGCTCCGCAGTGCGGGAAGAGAAGGCCTCCCCACCGCAATCTGGGGAGCCTCCCGGACCACCAGGTACTTTGGGAAATATTCTCCTGTCGGAGGCGTTCGTCCGAAAGAAGCCCCGACTGGAATTTCAGAGCTACTGTCCAATGCTTAGAGTTTGGAGGCTCCATAAATTGGTACTTCGGACGTCACCAATTGGACAAAGACCAATCACACTGAGACTCTGGCATGCTTGGCGGGGTGGGGAGGGGCAAGGAATGTCCCAGCAGGAACATTACAGTGAGGGTCAAACAACGTCATGTGATTGTCCATCATTTGAGCCCCGGTACAAAACGCACTTGTGCATAACGGACAGGCAGGGCTGCAAGTGCATTGGCCCCAGAGGTGAGCTCACTTAAAGGGCACGACAGGAAGATTATGTCGCCTGCCCTAAGGCCACTTTTGCAACATTTTCTTATCTTTATAAAGAAAGACTTGCATTTATATAGCGTTTTTCATGACCACCGGACATCTCAAAGTGCTCAACAGCCAGTGAAGTAGTCATTGTTGTAATGTGGGAAACACAGCAGCCAATTTGCGCACAGCAAGCTCCCTCAAACAGCAATGTGATAATGACCAGATCATCTGTTTTTGTGATGTTGATTGAGGGATAAATATTGGCCAGGACACCGGGGATAACTCCCCTGCTCTTCTTTGAAATAGTGCCATGAGATCTTTTACGTTCACCTGTGAGGGCAGACGGGTCCTCGGTTTAACGCCTCATGTGAAAGACGGCACCTCCGACAGTGCAGCACGCCCTCAGTACTGCACGGGAGTGTCGGCCTGGATTTATGTGCTCAAGTCTCTGGAGTGGGGTGGTGGGTGGGGGCCGGGGGGAGGCGGTGTTGGGGGGGTGGGGGAGGGGTGGTGTGGGGGGCGGGGCGGTGTGGGGGGGCGGGGCGGTGTGGGGGGGGGCCGGATGAGCGGTGGGGGGGGGCGGGGTGAGCGGGGGAGCGGGGGGGGGCGGTGTGAGAGGTGGGGTGCGGGGTGGGGTGGTGGGGGGCGGGGTGAGCGGTGGGGGCGGGGGGGTGGGGGAGTGTTTTTTTGTTGCTAGCATTTGACTGGCAGCCCGTTTGCTGGAACCGTGCCCACCCAGTGGGGTTTCCAAGAGATTGACTTCATGCCTGTGCAAAAGGAAGAAAATTGTCAGTGGCTTGGTAACAAGAATACGATTATTTTTTTTCTGTTCTTGGGTTATTGTCACTGAATTTAGTTGGAGGTGGTGAGGGGAACGAGTATCTTTTCGTGCTCAGCCTCCATACAGTCAGTCGCGTGATGTACATCAGCTGATTCACCAAAGCGCCCCATGGGAATGAAAGCTATAGAACAGTTCAGGTTTCCCCAGAACCTCTCCACATGGCTGCGTGTTTCTCGAGGGACTTGATCGTAAAACCCGTCAGTAGATTAAAATGTCAGTGTGAAAGGAATTTATGGAAATACTGTGACTGCACTCATCCCTGGATGTTTACTGACGGAAATCCTCACCTATATTTATTGTAGCTTTTAGACTCACAACAGAGTGCTTCTGCTCTTCCTTAGACTGCAGGTTAGCAACAATAAAAACCACTAAGCAAAGCCCAGATCTGTTTGTATCAACATCCCCACCGGCCCTGGGAATCCCTGGCCAAAGACCACCCTAAGTGGAGGAAGAGCATCCGGGAGGGCGCTGAGCACCTCGAGTCTCGTCGCCGAGAGCATGCAGAAAACAAGCGCAGGCAACGGAAGGAGCGTGCGGCAAACCAGACTCCCCACCCACCCTTTCCCTTCAACCATTGTCTGTCCCACCTGTGACAGAGTCTGTACTTCCCGTATTGGACTGTTCAATCACCTGAGAACTCACTTTTAGAGTGGAAGCAAGGTTAAGCAAATGGGCTAAGGTTTGGCAGATGGAATATAATGTCGGAAAGTGTGAGGTCATCCACTTTGGGAAAAAAAACAGTAAAAGGGAATATTATTTGAATGGGGAGAAATTACAACATGCTGCGGTGCAGAGGGACCTGGGGGTCCTTGTGCATGAATCCCAAAAGGTTAGTTTGCAGGTGCAGCAGGTAATCAGGAAGGCGAATGGAATGTTGGCCTTCATTGCGAGAGGGATGGAGTACAAAAGCAGGGAGGTCCTGCTGCAACTGTACAGGGTATTGGTGAGGCCGCACCTGGAGTACTGCGTGCAGTTTTGGTCACCTTACTTAAGGAAGGATATACTAGCTTTGGAGAGGGTACAGAGACGATTCACTAGGCTGATTCCGGAGATGAGGGGGTTACCTTATGATGATAGATTGAGTAGACTGGGTCTTTACTCGTTGGAGTTCAGAAGGATGACGGGTGATCTTCTAGAAACATATAAAATAATGAAAGGGATAGACAAGATAGAGGCAGAGAGGTTGTTTCCTCTGGTCGGGGAGACTAGAACTAGGGGGCACAGCCTCAAAATACGGGGGAGCCTATTTAAAACCGAGTTGAGAAGGAATTTCTTCTCCCAGAGGGTTGTGAATCTGTGGAATTCTCTGCCCAAGAAAGCAGTTGAGGCTAGCTCATTGAATGTATTCAAGTCACAGATAGATAGATTTTTAACCAATAAGGGAATTAAGGGTTACAGGGAGCGGGCGGGTAAGTGGAGCTAAGTCCACGGCCAGATCAGCCATGATCTTGTTGAATGGCGGAGCAGGCTCGAGGGGCTAGATGGCCTACTCCTGTTCCTAATTCTTATGTTCTTATATTCTTATGTTCCTCGATTTCGAGGGACTGCCTATGATGATGATGATGTTTGTATTCAATGGATTTACAGTATAATCCATAGACAATCCCAGATCCATGTCACTGCACCTCAAATTCAATTTTTATTTTCATCATAAACTGCTCATTGGCATAAATTATAGCACACACCATTGTTCATTCGAACCTTGCTCTATAAACGAGCCCGTTTCACCCTTGCTGCATATGACCCGTGCAGCTTGTGTGGGGTGTGAGCAGGGAACGACACAAAGGTGATCGGCAGAGGAACCAAAGGCGATATCCTATGACACCAAATAACACCCGGTTCAGGAGATCAATGCAACAAAAAAAAAGACTTAATCGAATCATAGAATGGTTACAGCACAGAAGGAGGCCATTGGGCCTGTTGAGCCCGTGCCGGCTCTCTGCCAGAGCACTTTAGTCAGTCCCACTCCCTCGTCCTTGCCCCGTAGCATTGCGGAATTTTTCCTTCAGGTACTTATCCAACTTCCTTTTGAAAGCTGCGATTGAATCTGCCTCCACCGCCCTTTCAGGCCGTGCATTCCAGATCCTAACCACTCGCTGCGTAAAAAAAGTTTCTCTTCACGTTGCCTTTGGTTCTTCTGCCAATCGCCTTAAATCTGTGTCCTCTGGTTCTCCACCCTTCCGCCAATGGGAACAGTTTCTCTCTCTCTACTGTGTCTAGACCCCTCGTGGCTTTGAACACCTCGATCAAATCTCCTCTCGACCTTCTCTGCTCCGAGGAGAACAACCTCAGCCTTCTCCAGTCTATCAACGTAACTGAAGTCCCTCATCCCTGGAACCATTCTTGTAAATCTTTTCTCCACCCTCTCGAAGGCCTTCACATCCTATGACTTACATTTCTATCGCGCCTTTCGCGATCACCGGACGTCCCAAAGCAATTTGCAGCCAATGAAGTACTTTTGAAGTGTAGCCACTGTTGTAATGGAGAGAAAGTATCAGCTCGGGAGACAAAATTCCTGATTTAAGAATATTTTGCTGAATGGAATCGGCCTTCATAAAGGAAAACTGGCTGCTGTGAGGGTCTGGAGATAAGTTCAGAAATAATTGCTTGTCTGGCTGTTGTGCCGGCCCAATATCAAGCAGCCAGAGGAGGCCAAATTTGCGGTCCTTGTCAAAGAGATGGTTATTCAGTGCTGGCCCTGCGGAGAATCGAACTCCCTGCCACGCACAAGTTGGGCCCTGTCACTGCGTCCGCTGCGGGGGTCGCTGCCAGCGTCGTTACGGACATTAAACTTATCCTCTCGGGTAATTACCGGAACATAACGCTGGACTGGCGACTGACGAATGGTGGGAATGCTCAGTCTGTGATTGCTGAGCTCCGATGTAAATGCCACATGCAGTATAATCATGAGACTGCGTACATATCACTTGCTGCGTCAGTCTGACAGCTAGTTATCAGCAGCCTGTGGCACAAACTGGAAGGAGAAAGAAACTCGCCAATTGTCTCCCAATGTGGAACATGCGAGACGCCACACAGTGTGCCAGACATAGGCCTAGAAACGTGATTGTACAGTGCCCGGTGTTTGGCCGCTGAATGGCCACCTAGGTTTCCAGTTGGCGGGCAGGGAGCGAATGCTCGTTGTGAGCTGGAAATGCGCCATATTGGTATCGATAATAAAATAGGCGAACAGTGCCCATGCCTGAAACCGCCGCTCGGGCCTGTATTTGCATTGCAAAGGGCCTAACTCCAGTTTTGGGCGCCCTCTGCAATATCGGCTTGTGCAGAGGCCATCACCGTTCAGGAAAATGTGGTTTGCGTGCGGCTGGACAGGCCGGTCCTTAAAGGGACCACTACAGTCTGTCACCAAACAGGTAAGATTTGAAGTACACTGACCTGAATGTGGAGCAGGAGTGCTCCCTCCGGTCTCGTATTGGAAGCGCTTCTGGCCACCACTTCAACCCAGCTCTCCCCCCACTCACCCTTGCAACTTGACACACACACACCTTTCCAAAGACTTGGAAAAACCCATCAGGAAAGCGCTTAAAATCTCGCCGTCCATTCTGGGAAACGGCAGCCAATATTCACGCGGCCGGTATCATCGACCCACTCTCCAGGCGGAGGGAATGGTGGGGCGCGTGCAACATAAGGAACCAACGCCTCCTCACTGACCCATCAGCAGAGGCCCCGGGCTTTGACCTCCCTCGCAGACAGCGGACAGCGCCCGGCCCAATCCGCACAGGGCACAGACGGTGCGGCCTCCTGCTCCGCGAGTGGGAGGTGAGGGACGGCCCGAGATACGACTGTGGCCCTGAGTCCCAGACCCTGGAACACGCCGCCTCAACCTGCCCACTGAGACCTGTGGCGGGAGGCAGCTCGCTTCCCCGCTCGGCCTCTCAGGAGGCCGTCGAACGGAGAGACAAACTCGACCTCCCATTGTAAGGCTTTCCCCGTCATACGAAACAACAACAATCACACTCTTCCCCCCCCCCCCCCGGCGATCACCACCAAAGCCGCTTTCTCGATCGCCCCTCCCCCCAATCCCAGGGGGCCCCTGGACTGATCTGAAGGCGGCTGTCAGCGACACAGTGACCCGACATTCGAGTTCCCTAGTCTGGAAAGCTGCCTGGGCTCGCCCAGCAGGTACATGCAGCTCCCTGCTTCAATGATGCTGTGTCCAGAGGGCCCGATGTCAAGTGGGCTTTCGACCTATCCCTGTACCCCCTGTATCCCCTTTGCCCCCTGCACCCCCTGTGCCCCCATAGTCCCTGCGTGCCCTGTACCCCCTGTATCCCCTGTGCCCCCGTAGCCCCTGCGTGCCCTGTTCCCCCTGTGCACCCTGTAGCCCCTGCGCGCCCTTTACCCCCTGCGCGCCCTGCACCCCCTGTACCCCCTGCGCGCCCTGCACCCCCTGCGCGCCCTGTACTCCATGTACTCCCTGTACCCCCTGCGTGCCCAGTACCCTTGCGCGCCTTGTACCCCCTGCATGCTCTGTACCACCTGTGTGCCCTCTACCCTCTGTGCCCCCTGCACACCCTGTGCCCCCTGTATCCCCTGAGACTCCTGTAACCCCTGCGTGCCCTGTAACCCCTGCGCGCCCTTACCCCCTGCACCCCCTGCACCCCCTGCGTGCCCTGTACCCCCTGCGCGCCCTGTACCCCCTGCGTGCCCTGTGCCACCTGTACCCCCTGCGTGCCCTGTACCCCCTGCGTGCCCTGTAACCCCTGCGCGCCCTGTACCCCCTGCGCGCCCTGTACCCCCTGCGCGCCCTGTACCCCCTGCACGCCCTGTACCCCCTGCGCCCCCTGTACCCCCTGCACGCCCACGCTTGGCTGTGCTCCGTTTTTCTAGGCCTTAGTGCTCATTCCAAACCAATGCAGAATGACTTTATTACACCAGCTATTTGTCAGTGTTATTCACACATTAAACGTTGTCAGGCGCAAATGAAGATGAAGATCTGAACGGCCGAATGAGCGGAACTATTTGTGCACAGGCTGAATCTGGCTGACAGGATTTATAGACCTCCCCCATTGCCGTTTTTCTCCCTTTTAAAAAAAAAAAAATTCATATTTTGTCTCATTGACATGTCCTGAAAATCGTAGAAGGACAGTGTTTTGTAATGAATAGGGGAGATGGCATTGATATTTGAACTGTGGTATAGCCCTAGGAATATCTGCATTGGTGTGTATGTGTGAGAGAGTGTGTGTGTGTGTATCTGAGAGAGTGTGCGTGTGTGTGCTCATGAGAGTGCGCCTGTGCGCGTGAGAGTGTGCGCATGCATGTGTGTGTGCGTATGAGTGTGTACGCATGAGTACGTGAGTGTTTGAGTGTGTGTGTGCACATGCGTGTGTGCGACAGTGTGTGCGCACGCGCGTGAGAGTGTGTGCGTACGTGTGAGAGTGTATGCGCGTGAGAGTGCGTGCGCGCGTGCACGTGTCTGAGAGAATGTGTGGGAGAGAGAGAGTGTGTATTGTGCTTCTTTCATTAAGGGGGAGCCGTATGCCATTTGTAAGGGAATGTGCGCATAATTTATACCATTGCGTTACTTGTACGAACTGGTATTTTGCTTTCTTTACCAAAAGGGATGTTCCTTTTCTCCCACAGTGAGGAAGTGCATTCCCGCAGCAGCACAATGATGACCAGGTGCCACAGTGAAATTGAGGGAGGGCCACCCATTCTGCTTCAACATCTAGTTGTAGATTTTTATTTGCTGGATTCCTGGTAGTAGATTTTGCACAATTGGCCATACCACCATGCTGATAGTTAACCAGAATCTCCTTTTGATGTTATGGTCAGTTCTTGTTCCTTTATGAGTATAATAGCCGACGACAGGATTTGACAATTATTGCTTCCGATGACCTTTAGAACCGGGAAATAATATTCGTAACGTTATTGGCTCCTTGACTTGGGAACCGGTTATCCATTTTTGATCAGAATAGATTTTTAAACATTTGACTATAGTTTAACACACAATCAAACCACTGCCAGTCAGTCAGAATTTTGTAAAGATTTGCCATTTATGATTTACATAGGATTACATTAGATATACGGCACAGAAACAGGCCATTCGGCCCAACCAGTCCATGCTGGTGTTTATGCTCCACTCGAGCCTCCTCCCGTCTTTCCTCATCTAAATCTATCAGCATAACCCTCTATTCCCTTCTCCCTCATATGCTTGTCTAGCCTCCCCTTAAATGCATCTATACTATTCGCTTCAACCACTCCCTGTGGTAGTGAGTTCCACATTCTCACCACTCTCTGGGTGAAGAAGTTTCTTCTGAATTCCCTATTGGATTTCTTGGTGACTATCTTATATTGATGGCCTCTAGTTATGCTCTTCCCCACAAGTGGAAACATTCTCTCTCTATCCACTCTATCAAAACCTTTCATAATGTTAAAGACCTCTATGAGGTCACCCCTCAGCCTTCTCTTTTCAAGAGAAAAGAGCCAGCCTGTTCATCCTTTCCTGATAGGTATACCCTCGCATTTCTGGTATCATCCTTGTAAATCTCTGCACTCTCTCCAGTGCCACAACATCCTTTTTAATATGGTGACCAGAACTGTACGCAGTACTCTAAGTGTGGTCTAACCAAGGTTCGATACAGGTTTAGCATAACTGCCCTACTTTTCAATTCTATACCTCTAGAAGTAAACCCTAGTGCTCAGTTTGCTTTTGCTATGGCCTTGCTAACATGTGTCGCTACTTTTAGTGATTTATCTATTTATACTCCCAGATCCATTTGTTCTTCTATCCCAGTTAGAGTCGTATTTTCCAAGTAATAAGTGACCTCGCTATTTTTCTTACCAAAATGTAATATCTCACATTTATTCTGTGTTGAAATTCATTTGCCAATGATATGCCCATTCTGAAAGTTTATTAATGTCCTGTAATTTGTTGCAGTTCTCCTCAGTATTGACTATCCCCCCACAATTAGGTGCCATCCACAAATTTAGAAACTGTGTTTTTGATTCCAAAGTCTAAATCGTTGATATAAATTGTGAACAACAGTGGTCCCAGCACTGATCCTTGTGGAACACCTTCTGCCACTGTGAATAGCTACCCTTTACTCCCACTCTCTGCTTTCTGTCTTGAAGCCAGCTGGCTATCCATTCTGCTCCTTGTCCCCTGACTCCTCATTCTCTGACCTTGTTCATCAGTCTATTATGGGGAACCTTATCGAAGGCCTTATGAAAATCTAGATAAATTACATCGACTGCATTACATTGTTACCTCCTCAGAAAATTCAATGAGGTTGGTCAAGCAAGTCTTTCCCTTTTGAAATCCATGCTGACTATTCATTGCTATATTTTTGGTTTCTAGATCTTCTTCTATTCTCTCCTTTAGTAGGGATTACATTATTTTTCCTGCCACTGTGTTAAGCTGACTGATCTATAATTCCCTGGACATATTCTATCCCCCTTCTTAAATATAAGTATTACGTTGGCTATCCTCCAGTCCTCTGGCACTACACCTTTTTCTACCGAATTATTGATTATGTGTAGTAATGCCTCTGATAATCTCTTCCCTAGATTTACAAAAAAGGTCTAGATGTAACCTGTCTGGACCAGGGGTTTTATCCCCTTGAGTTTGATTCGTTTATTTTATATTTCTCCTCTCTTTATTTTAAGTGCAGTTATCTCATGATGTCATGTCCACCTGTTCTGTCTTCCTGGCAAATACTGAAGCGAAATAATTATTTAATATTTCTGCCATCTCTCTATTGCTGCCTGGTTTTCTGTCCGTACATTTGCAGTGCTGATTTTTGTCTTCCTTTTAATTGCTCCATTATATTCTTTGCGTTCTTAACCATTTTTGGCTGTAAGTTGCTTTTACGTTTTAAATTTTTGCGAAATACATTTTGGAAACAACAGTCCGATGTATATTAAACTTCCCTGTGATCAGTGTTTTAATGTGTCAGCCAGAGTGCTCAGTGGGTAGCACTCTTGCCTCGGAGTCAGAAGGTTGTGGGTTCAAGTCCCAATCCAGAGACTTGAGCAAATAAATCTAGGCTGACACTCCCAGTGCAGTACTGAGGTAATACTGCACTGTCAGAGGTGCCGTCTTTCGGATGAGACGTTAAACCGAGGCCCTGTCTGCCCTCTCAGGCGGATGTAAAAGATCCCACGGCACTATTTCGAAGACGAGAACGTAAGAAATAGGAGCAGGAGTAGGCCATTTGACCCCTCGAGCCTGTTCCGCCATTTAATAAGATCATGGCTGATCTGATCATGGACTCAGCTCCACTTCCCTGCCCGCTCCCCATATCCTTTCACTTCTTTATCGTTCAAAAATCTGTCTACCTCTGCCTTAAATATATTGAATGACCCAGCCTCCACAGCTCTCTGGGGCAGAGAATTCCACAGATTTACAACCCTCTGAGAGAAGAAAGTCCTCCTCATCTCAGTTTTAAATGGGCAGCCCCTTATTCTAAAACAATGTCCCCAGTTCTAGATTCCCCCACGAGGGGAAACATCCTCTCTGCATCTACCCTGTCAAGCTCCCTCAGTATCTTAGATTCGGGGAGTTATTCCCGGTAACCTGGGCAATATTTATCCTTCAATTAACATCATTAAAAAAAAATTGCTGTTTGTGGGAGCTTGCTGTGCGCGCATTGGCTGCCCTGTTTCCCACATTACAACAGTGACTACACGCCAAAAGTACTTCATTGGCTGTAAAGCGCCTTGGGGTGTCCTGAGGCCATGAAAGGCGCTATATAAATACAAGACTTTCATTTTTTGTAACCTCATGCAAACATCTCCCAATCCCTCAACTGTGGGAGCTCAGCAATAATTACAGTCAAGGCCAGTTAGCAGATTAAGAGAATAAAATGTTTAAGAGAATAAAATCTCCATGCACTAATCCCTTTTCTATCTTTTTCAACGATAGCTGTCCCTGTTAAGCGAATAACCGTTTAAATAACTAAAATGTTGAAATTAATTGGCAAAGTCTGGGGGGGCTGAAATTCAGCGGCCAGTAAGGCCCGTTACTGCCCGTTTGTGGTGGCCATGCGACAGAGTCGAGCGGTGGAATGGCCGCCACAAGCTAAATTCAGCACGGGGGGGGGGGGGGGGGTGGGAGGGGGTTTCTGCTGCCCCCCACTTTCACTCCGCCGCTGCTGACCGGCCGTGAGAGCGTCATCGGTACGCGCACCGCCGGGAATCCCCACCTCCCACGGAATTTAGCCGTCAAAATCTTATTGCCGCCGAGCGGTGCCCCTCGACAGCTTCTTCTGTCGGCGCGCCTGTGATTCTCTCCGTAAGCCTTGGCTGCGCGGCGGCCATTAAAGGCGAGGGCCCACTGCCGCGGCCGCCATTTTAAAAAAAATAATTTTTTTTTTGACAGCCGACTTCCCCTCTTGGGCGCCAGGCCGCTGGCCCGGCCGACACCCTCCCCGGCGGCCCAGCTTTTCCGATCGCGACACGATCACGCGTCTGAGGGACGATTCCCTCCCCTTCAACGGAGGCGAGCTACGCGGCGACGCAGGCGCACAGTGGCGTCGCCACCGCTCCGCCGCTGAGCGACAGCGGCGGAGAATCCACTTTCGCCCCTCGCCAGCACTTACCACCACACTTCCACCCCCAACATGACCGGCTTCCGGGCCGATTCAAAAAAAAAACGGACCAAGAGCTGAATTTCACGACCGAAACAGCGGGACAAACTCTTTTATAAAAAAAAAAGATCAGTAGGGGCGCCAGCTTTCCGGCGGGATTGATTCTCGGCCCCTGGGTGTATTCATTTCAGCGCTGCCTTGCCTCACTAAAGCCGATGCATTGAGCCCCTTTTTGCCAATCAGTGTGTTGAGCTCGTTTGACAGGCATATTGGTCCAGATGCGAAAATCGGCTGGTAACCAGTGCAGTAGTATTGCAGAATCATTCCCAACTCATCGGCTGCTGGGACTCGTGCACTTTTGGCAATCAATTGTTTAGGTGTGAAAACAGGCTCGTTGGGTGCTGCTGCTCAAACATCGTGACGCTTAGAACTAGCGGATGTTCTCGTGGCGCTCAAACACTTTGGCGACAAGCTGTGGCAGGAACTCTGCCTCTCTGAATAAAGAAAACTCCCACTGCTAAAGGAGAAGGTCCCTTCTCTGGCTCGTGGGGTGAAAGTCATTGCCAGGCTGGATGGGCCGAAATGCCTCCCAGAATGAAATTGCCAAACCCTTCGGTGCATCATAGCCAATGACCCCCCCGCCCCCTCCCGCCGTAAGCCGCACTGTCTCCGCACAGCCTTCTGTCCCCCACTGCCCGGCCCATTCAAATGTCGGCACATGCGCGATATCTACAATGGAAAAGCCAGTGGGCGGCTTGCGCTAGACCCTGCACATGACTGCGCGGACTCTCAGCTTCACGGGAACATTGATCACAGCCTCCTGCTTTTGTGAGCCACCCAGTTAGAACTGAGACGAGGAGAAATTTCTTCTCTCTGAGGTTGGTAAATCTGTGGAATTCTCTGCCCCCAGAGAGCTGTGGATGCTAGGACATTGAATATATTTAAGGCGGTGATGGACAGATTTTTGAACAATAAGGGAGTGAAGGGTTATGGGGAGCGGGCAGGGAAGTGGAGCTGAGCCCAAGATCAGATCAGCCGTGATCTTATTGAATGGCAGAGCAGGCTCGAGGGGCCAATGGCCTACTCCTGCTCCTATTTCTTATGTTCATAAAGGTTTGTTGTAATGTGTATATTGTAATGAAGCAAATGGCAAAAATACACTTTCATAGGAATGTAGGAACAGGAGGAGGCCATACAGGCCCTCCAGCTTGTTCTGTCATTCAATTAGATCATGGCTGATCTGTATCGTATCTCCATCCACCAGTCTTGGTTTCATATTCCTTAATATCCTTACCGAACAAAAATCAATCAATCTCAGTTTTGACATTTTTAATGGACCTTGCCTCAGTTATCCACATCAACTGTGTGACTGTTTTATTTTCAGTACTGTAATTGCAATCTAGGTTGCATTCCCCTGTTAGCTTCTTGCCAAACTTGATACATCAGGTTAAAAGGGTAACAGGACAGAACGGTTAAGTGAATAACATTACTTGGCAAAACCATTGTTCATTTAACAACATTTCTTTGCACTGCTTGTCACAACCGAGCAGAATTCAGAGAAGGCAATGAGCCCAGTCACCGAAGAGGGATGGTTTGCGGCTTGGGGGCTGTCCCGAGGTTTTCCTTGATATCCAGGCTGCCGGGTTGGGGATGTTGGAGCTCAGGAAATGGAGTAGTTGCCTTCTAAGCAAAGAAGAGGAGACGCCAGCCATGTTGCCAGCAGTAGACCTGACTCCGGTGGTTGTGTTGTGGAGCGCCGTTAACGTGCAGGATGACAAGGTGGGCTTATTAAAAGGGATGTCAAGGTCGCAAATGATTACATTCTTGCACGGGGTGAAGGTAACGTTTGCAACATCTTTGTGCTTCACACAGACCCAGGCGGTATTTTGCATAGAAGCAGCAATGAGCATAAGTTTCCAAGTTCTTTAGTAGGTGGCAGTGGCATTGAAGAAGCCTGTTATTTCTTCCCAAATGTGCTTTGTAGCAGATGAGGAACTCCTGCCTGGACTGACACGGGCTCTGGTTAGCAGCTCCTGGATGATGAAGAAACCCGCCTTTCTTGTTTTCGCAGTCACAGTTTGAAGGTTTCCGATCAATACATCAGGTTTACCAGACAGATTATATCTCTTCTGTAATCGATAGTGTCAGCTGTGGCTCCGTGGGTAGCACCCTCGCCTCTGAGTCAGAATGGTTGTGGGTTTTTAAGTCCCACTCCAGGGACTTGGGTGCATAAATCTAGGCTGACACTCCAGTGCAGTGCTGAGGGAGTGCCGCACTGTCGGAGGTGCCGTCTTTCATTTGAGATGTTAAACTGAGGCCCCGACTGCTCTCGGGTGGACGTAAAAGATCCCACGGCACTATTTCGAAGAAGAGCAGGGGAGTTATCCCCAGTGTCCTGGCCAATATTTATCCCGCAAACAACATAACAAAAACAGATTATCTGGTCATTATCACATTGCTGTTTGTGGGAGCTTGCTGTGCGCAAATTGGCTGCCGCGTTTCCCACATTACAACAGTGACTGCACTCCAAAAGTACTTCATTGGCTGTAAAGCGCTTTGAGACGTCCGGTGGGTTGTGAAAGGTGCTATAGAAATGCAAGTCTTTCTTTATAGAGGTTTGGCAACTCATTAAAGTTACAGCTAAGATACTTACCCACAATTATCACAGCTGACTGGCTGGCTTTACGAGCAGAATGGTGACTATCACCTTGCTGTTTCTCAGGAGTTGCTGTGTATTGGGATGTGTGACTCCACGAACAATACCTCTGCAAGGAACCCAGCAGCCCTCCTCCACTCCTTCGTGACATTATGAGGGCAAAATTATGGGACACCTTTGATCAGACACCGAGTTTTCAAATACCAACCGTGAGCCGGAGGAACAGTGATTTTTTTTGTTTAATTATGCCGTTGAAGTAATCTTTTGCTTAATATTTTTGGAGAAGTAGGATTATTTTTTTAATGAAATGTTATTAATCTGGTAACAGTTTTGGAACGTGCTAAGTGGCTGGTTTACTCTCTCTTGCCTGGACACTGTTTTTCGTGACATTTGCACATTCGGTGGCGAGATGCATTTGCAGACAGTTTAGAAAGTCGCACAATAATGTGTTGGTCCTGTCAGACAGACCTTCCCAAACAGCAGCAATTATGCTTCAGGTTTAAAGGATGTCTTCAATTTGAGTGGCTCAGTTGGCCATCTGTGTGGAACTGTCAGCATCTTTTAATACTATTTATGCCCTCAAAAAAACTCGATTTAAAAAAAAAAGGTTTGAATTGCTGAAGATCTCATAAACTAAATATCCTTTTTTTTTTAAAAAAAGAAAGGATTAAAGCCGTACGATTTCTCGTTCCGTATGGAGGTAGTAAAAAGGAACGGTAATTGTTCAAATAATGGGGGAAACTCTTCAATCTCAACAGTCAGCCCATGTGTCAGCCCATGTGGCCCGAAAACTGTCCCACTGATGGTCGTACCGCTCGTTGTTGGGGAAATGAGGTTACTCTGCAGGTGGTGAGAATATACAGATGGAGTCTGCTTCACCTCTGCACATTCAGAATGGTGGCCTAGGGGGTTGCCAAAAGGACTGCTTTTTCATTATTTTTTTAAAAAAATCCATATTTCTGGATGAATGTCCGTGCCACTCAAAATGAGCGTTGTGGAATTGAGTAAGTTTTCTTCTTCATCTGTTTGACATCCAGTGTCAGCACCAAACAACGCCCTAGAAACAAGTAAAGCTCCATTGACTCCCACAGTCAGCAGCATGGCTTGAGCTGGGATCTGGGGAACCGAGCAAAATAGGAACAGGAGTAGGCCATTCAGCCTCTGCAGCCTGTTCCGACGTTCAATTAAATCACGGCTCATCTGTTTGTCAACACCATTTAGCCACCTTTGCTCCATACCCCTTCATACCTTTACCCAACAAACATCGATCAATCTCAGTCTTGCAAGCTCCAACTGACCCCCACCATTCAAAGCCTTTTGGGGGAGAGAGTTTCAGATTTACACTACCCTTTGTGTGGAAAAACTGCTTCCTGATTTCACCCCTAAATCGCCTAGCTCTAATTTCAAAATTATACCGCCTCGGTCTGGATTACCCCTCCCAGAGGAAATAGTTCCTATCTATGGGCTGGAATTTCCCTAACCTGTTTTTCTGGCGCCCTCACTCAAGGTGCGCCGCTTTTGTCTGCCTCCGAGCGCGCCGAAAAAAAGACATCGGTATTCTGGCCGCTCCCCAGCCTCTCCTCGGTCGTGGCACAGCGTGGCCCAGTGGATTGGGGGCGGAGCCAGGTCCCGGCGCTGAAAACCGTGCCGGGACCTCTGCACATGCGCGCTGGAGTCTGTGCGCATGTGTAATAGCTCCTGGCAGGCCGTTTCTACAAACGCGTGCTGCAGGCTGTGTGGGAGGGGCCCAAAGCACGCCGTCCCTAGCCCTGACCGAATGGGCTCCCTCATCGGCGGCTCGCTGCGTTCCCTAAGGTAGGACTTCTATTTTTTTATTTGTCATTTACTGATTGATTTTGGTGCTTTAGGTGCAGGGTTCCTACTATTTTTTATTTTTTATTTATTGATTGCTTATTACTTTGGTCTTGGTGCTTTAGGGGCAGGGGTCCTTCTATTTTATTTGTTAATTAATTGCTTTGTACTTTTTGTGCTTTGTTTGGTGCTGGGTGGTGCTTTAAATGTAGTTCCTTAACTGTAAGTAAGGTCCTTCTGTGGGGACAGAAGTGGCAACATACGCTGGCCTAAGTTAGTTTGGGGCAACTATTTGCTGGCCAAATGCCTAAAACAGGGGTAAGTGGCTGGGAACGCCCCCTTTTGGAAAAAAAAAGCTGAACTTAAAAAAAAAACTAATTAACTCACGCAAATTAAATGGCCAGAATTGCAACTAAAAAGATAGTCCAGAAAAATCAAGTTGCTCCAAAAAAAGAGGAGCAACTCCTGGGGAAACTTGGGCCCAATAAACTGTGTTGAGCCGCCCCGCCCTCCCGCCCCCCCTCCCCACCTCCCGCCCCCCCCCCCACCTCCCGCCCCCCCCGGACCCACTTTACATGGAGAGAGAGTAAACTTTGCTCTCATCACTCTGAATTCGGTTGAAACCTCGGTTCAGGTTGAGGGAACAGCGCGTATGCCCCCCAAGTGTCTCCTATTCTTCGAATCATAGAATATTACAGCACAGGGGGACATTTGGCCCATCCTGCCTCTACCAGCTCTCGGAAAGAGCTTTTCACTTGGTTCCATTTCCCTGCCCTTTGCCCATATCCATTTAAATTTTCCTTTTCAAATATTTATCCACTTCCCAATTAGAAACTGCTATGGATTGTAATTCCATCGCTAAATTCTGGTCGGGCATCCCATGCCCTAACAACCTCCTGCACAAAGATGAGCCCCCCGAGCCCCTTACTTTGATCTCTGGATGATCCTGAATTTATCCTCGCTTGTTGCCAACTCACTAACCAGTGGAGGTAATTTGTTTCGCAAAACTCCGCATCATTTTGAACAACACGACCAAAACGCTTGTTCACCATCTGTGTTCTGGTGGACACAGCTCCAGTTCTCTAGCTTCGAGCTGCCTAACCCACTGAAGTCACGTCATGCTCCCTTTCACAGTTGGCCATGCTCTTGATATAGAAACATAGAAACATAGAAAATAGGTGCAGGAGTAGGCCATTCGGCCCTTCTAGCCTGCACCGCCATTCAATGAGTTCATGGCTGAACATGCAACTTCAGTACCCCATTCCTGCTTTCTCACCATACCCCTTGATTCCTCTAGTAGTAAGGACTTCATCTAACTCCTTTTTGAATATATTTAGTGAATTGGCCTCAACAACTTTCTGTGGTAGAGAATTCCACAGGTTCACCACTCTCTGGGTGAAGAAATTCCTCCTCATCTCGGTCCTAAATGGCTTCCCCCTTATCCTTAGACTGTGACCCCTGGTTCTGAACTTCCCCAACATTGGGAACATTCTTCCTGCATCTAACCTGTCTAACCCCGTCAGAATTTTAAACGTTTCTATGAGGTCCCCTCTCATTCTTCTGAACTCCAGTGAATACAAGCCCAGTTGATCCAGTCTTTCTTGATAGGTCAGTCCCGCCATCCCGGGAATCAGTCTGGTGAACCTTCGCTGCACTCCCTCAATAGCAAGAATGTCCTTCCTCAGGTTAGGAGACCAAAACTGTACACAATACTCCAGGTGTGGCCTCACCAAGGCCCTGTACAATTGTAGCAACACCTCCCTGCCCCTGTACTCAAATCCCCTCGCTACGAAGGCCAACATGCCATTTGCTTTCTTAACCGCCTGCTGTACCTGCATGCCAACCTTCAATGACTGATGTACCATGACACCCAGGTCTCTTTGCACCTCCCCTTTTCCTAATCTGTCACCATTCAGATAATAGTCTGTCTCTCTGTTTTTACCACCAAAGTGGATAACCTCACATTTATCCACATTATACTTCATCTGCCATGCATTTGCCCACTCACCTAACCTATCCAAGTCGCTCTGCAGCCTCATAGCATCCTCCTCGCAGCTCACACTGCCACCCAACTTAGTGTCATCCGCAAATTTGGAGATACTACATTTAATCCCCTCGTCTAAATCATTAATGTACAGTGTAAACAGCTGGGGCCCCAGCACAGAACCTTGCGGTACCCCACTAGTCACTGCCTGCCATTCTGAAAAGTCCCCATTTACTCCTACTCTTTGCTTCCTGTCTGACAACCAGTTCTCAATCCATGTCAGCACACTACTCCCAATCCCATGTGCTTTAACTTTGCACATTAATCTCTTGTGTGGGACCTTGTCGAAAGCCTTCTGAAAGTCCAAATATACCACATCAACTGGTTCTCCCTTGTCCACTCTACTGGAAACATCCTCAAAAAATTCCAGAAGATTTGTCAAGCATGATTTCCCTTTCACAAATCCATGCTGACTTGGACCTATCATATTACCTCTTTCCAAATGCACTGCTATGATATCCTTAATAATTGATTCCATCATTTTACCCACTACCGATGTCAGGCTACCGGTCTATAATTCCCTGTTTTCTCTCTCCCTCCTTTTTTAAAAAGTGGGGTTACATTGGCTACCCTCCACTCGATAGGAACTGATCCAGAGTCAATGGAATGTTGGAAAATGACTGTCAATGCATCCACTATTTCCAAGGCCACCTCCTTAAGTACTCTGGGATGCAGTCCATCAGGCCCTGGGGATTTATCGGCCTTCAATCCCATCAATTTCCCCAACACAATTTCCCGACTAATAAGGATTTCCCTCAGTTCCTCCTCCTTACTAGACCCTTTGACCCCTTTTATATCCGGAAGGTTGTTTGTGTCCTCCTCAGTGAATACCGAACCAAAGTACTTGTTCAATTGGTCCGCCATTTCTTTGTTCCCCGTTATGACTTCCCCTGATTCTGACTGCCCGAGTCCAGGTCATTTATATAAGTTGAGAAGAACACTGGTTCCAACACTGACCCCTTGGAGGAAACACACATTTCAGTGTGAAATACATTCAGTAATCATCACTTTTTTGTTTTTTTGTCCTTTAACCAATTTCTGATCCGTGCTGGTACATTCCCTTTAGTACCATTCACCCTCATTTTATTTACAAGCCTCCGATGTGGCACATTATCAAACACCTGTTTAAAAAGTCCAAATAAACACCATCCACTCCATTTCATTTATCAACACCTTGAATGTTTCCTCAAAGAACTCTGTTAAATTGGCCAGACGTGAATTGTCTTTTTTGTTCAAATCCATGTTTGCTGTCCTTAATCAACCCAAGTCTTTCTAAGCGAGTATTCATTTTATTCTGTATTATGGCTTCTAGAAGCTCACCCACTAACTTAGGCAAGGGTATTAAGGGTTCCCGAACCAAGACGGGTGGATAGAGTTAAGATCTAATTGAATGGCGGAACAGGCTCGAGAGGCTGAATGTCCTCCCCCTCTTCCTATCTTCTTCACGATTATTCGACTGACTGGTCTATGGTTACCTAATTTATCCCTTTCTCTCTCAGGGGAACGGTAGCATAGTGGTTATGTTACTGGACTAATAGTCCAGAGGCCTGGACTAATGATCTGGAGTCGTGAGTTCAAATCTCACCACAGCTTGTTCAATAAATATGGAATAAAAAGCTTGAATCAGTAATAGTGGCCATGAAACTATTGGCTTGTTGGAAAAACTCAACTGTTTCACTAATGTCCTTTAGGGAAGGAAATCTGCTGTCCTTACCTGGTCTGGTATTACCCTATATGTGCTTGACTCTTAACTGCCCTCTGGAATAGCCCAGCGAGCCACTCAGTTGTACCAAACTGCTCAGCACTGTGGGAGTACCTTCACCACATGGACTGCAGCAGTTCACAAAGGCATCACCTTCTCAAAGACGAATGCTGGCCTTGCCAGCGACGCCCACATCCCATGAATGAATACATTTTAAAAAACGTCCATAATCCAAGATTGTGGTCAGAGGCTCCATTAGTTTCTCTCTGCTTCTTCCTCCAGCATTATGGAAGGATGCACACCATCAGCCTCCTGTGCCTTCAAAAGGTGGCTTATTTAGCAGATTAGCAGTAGAACCGATAAGCTTCCGATACAACGCTTCACAATGTTATTAGCAGTAGAATCGATAAGCTTCCAATACAACGCTTCACAATGTTATTAGCAGTAGAATCGATAAGCTTCCAATACAACGCTTCACAATGTTATTAGCAGTAGAATCGATAAGCTTCCGATACAACGCTTCACAATGTTATTAGCAGTAGAATCGATAAGCTTCCAATACAACACTTCACAATGTTATTAGTAGTAGAATCGATAAGCTTCCGATACAACGCTTCACAATGTTATTAGCAGTAGAATCGATAAGCTTCCAATACAACGCTTCACAATGTTATTAGCAGTAGAATCGATAAGCTTCCGGTATAACACTTCATAATGTTATCAAACAACTTTTTGAAAATCCATTACACTGACAAAACAAATGTGAAAATATAAACCATCCAGATCCTCTGCAAAAGTCGAATGCAGTCTTTGTATGAATTATGTAATCCTCGGCTTATGGAGCTCAATTGATCTTTGTGCGCTGCAGCAAAACTAATCGAATTGAACCATAGTTGGTAGTTCTATGACCAGGATGCACCTTTTGGATGTAAAAGCCATTTCCTCAAAGACCTGCGGTTATATCGCACCTTTCACGACTGCCGGATATGTTTTCAAGTACTTTTTAAAAGTGTAGTCACTGTTGTAATGCAGCAGCCAATTTGCACACAGCAAGCTCCCACAAACAGCAATGTGATAATCATAGAATCATAGAACGGTTACAGCACAGGAGGTCGTCTTTTGGCCCGTCGAGCCCGTGCCGGCTCTCAGCCAGTCCCACTCCCCCGCCCTTTTCCCGTCGCCCTGCAACTCTTTTTCCTTCAGGCTATCCAACTCCCTTTTGAAAGCCACGATTGAGTCTGCCTCCAGCACCCTCTCAAGCAGTGCATTCCAGATCCTAACCACTCGCTGCGTAAAAAAAGATTCCCCTCATGTCGCCTTTGGTTCTTCTGCCAATCACTTTAAATCTGGGTCCTCTGGTTCCTGACCCTTCCGCCAATGGGAACAATTTCTCTCGATCTACTCTGTCCAGACCCCTCATGATTTTGAACACCTCGATCAAATCTCCTCTCAACCTTCACTTCTGTAAGGAGAGCAAACCCAGCTTCTTCAGTCTGTGCACGTAACTGAAGTCACTCATCCCTGGAATCGTTCTCGTAAAATCTCATCCCTGGTATAATTCTCGTAAATGACCTAATAATCTGTTTTAGTGAGGGATAGATATTGGTCAGGACACCAGGGATAACTCCCCTGCTCTTCTTCAAAATAGTGCCATGGGATCTTTTACGCCCACCTGAGATAGCAGACGGGGCCTCGGTTTAACTTCTCATCCAAATGACGATAATTCTCAGCAGTCTTCCCTGATGTGATTGTAGGATAAAAATACGCTTTACAAAACAAACCAGCAAACTGCAATCTGGCAAATTCAATTGATGGATCCTTCCAGTTTAAATTACATGGAAAAATCTAGTTGAAACATGATTTGATACTTCTATTGAGAAAAGAAAATACATCTTTGTAATGCATTCTAAATGGCCGCAAAGAAACCACTGGCACTGTTGATCACTCGTGTTATTACTCATGGGTGTTGTCAATAGAAAAATAGCAGTTGTTATTATTTGAAATGTGAAACCTGCCTGCAATAAAGCTTTGGTAAATGTAATCATTTGGGTTGTTCCAAAGGTGGTCATTTCCGTTCACAAATGGGGTGGTAGCGAAGCCCGAATCATAACTGGAATAGAGGCGCTGACCTTTAACCTTCATTGTCCAGCCATTCTGATCTTTAGACAAAGGTTGATTTTAAGTGGCCAGAGCTCCCAGTGGAAATGGCCAATGGCCCCATGAATAAATGCCGATCGGGGTCAGGTGACACGGTCACGAACACCACTGCCATTTTTGTCCCCAGCAGCGTTGCTACTGACGACTCTTGATGCCGCTAACCAAAGATGGGAGGCGGCCATTTTGAGTGCACTTTGAAGGGATCTTTCCATTCTTTTCAAATCTCTCCCTGGCCTCGTCCCTCCCTATCTCTGTAATCTCCTCCAGCCCTACAACCCCCTCAGATATCTGCGCTCCTCTAATTCTGGGCCTCTTCTACTCGACTTCATCACACCCCATCAACATATCCTTCGATTCCTTTCTCCCTCGTGTGTTTATCTAGCCTCCCCCTTCAGTGCCTCTCTGCCACTCACCTCACCTACTCCCTGTGGCAGCGAGTTCCACATTCTCACCGCTCTCTGAGTAAAGAAGATTTTCCTGAATTCCCTATTGGATTTATTAGTGACTATCTTGCATTTTAATGGCCCCTAGTTCTGGTCTTGCCTGCAAATGGAAACGTCTTCTCTAGGTTTACCCTATCAAACCCGTTCATAATCTTGAAGGCCTCTGTTAGGCCATCACTCATTCTTCTCTTTCATAGAGAAAAGAGCCTCAGTCTTCTCAAACTTTCTTGGTCGGTACAATCTCTCAGTTCTGCTATCATTCCATTAAAAATTATTGCAACTTCTCCAGTGCCTCTATATCCCTTTTCTCACAGGTCGGGGCCTTCACGCTGTCCAGGGGCAACACATCCATCAGCGGCAGATCGGGACCATAAAAGGAGCGGCGTGTGGTGGCCGCTGGACAGCGTGGAGGCAGGCCACGGCAGGGTACAGCGCGAGCTGGTGCTGGCGGGCGACAGCAGCGAAGAGTGACGTCAGCAAGGTCCAGGTCGGTGATTGGAGCGTGGGCAGATGCAGCAGGAGCGGCGAGAGACTGTGGAGGGACGTGATCGGGGGCCCGGGGGGGAGGCGTGAGTTCGGGGCCTGGGGCAGCACGGGGCCGGCCCACACTGTGCGATATGTGTGCGTACTAGGTCCGTGCAGCGGAGCTTGGTCTCCAGTTAGTCTTGGTTAACCCTTGCCACTGGACCAAGACCTAGCTCTGTCAAGCCCGTGTGGTGGCTGGTGTGCAACGGCCACCACGTGTTAAAAAAATCCACACACAGGCATCTTCGATCCTTGAGGATGTAGTTCGGGACCCGGAATATTAGATCCTTCATTGAAACGCCTAAAAACTCATCCTTTTTTTTGGCATGGAAACAAATCATCCTCGATACGAGGGACTGCCTATGATGATGAGGACGTCCTTTTTATAATATGGAGACCAGAACTCTTCACAGTACTCCAAGTGTGGTCTAACCAAGGTTCTATTCAAGTTTAACCAAAATTCTCTACTTTTCAATTCTGTCGCTCTAGAAATGAGCCCCAGTGCTTTGTTTGCCTTTTTTATGGCCTTTTTAACCTGCGTTGCTACTTTTAGCGATTTATGTTTCTGTATCCCCAGATGCCTCTGTTCCTCTACCCCATTTAGGGATTTATTTCCAAGGAGGATATGGCCTCCTTATTCCTGCTACCAAAATGTCCCATCTCACACTTATTTATATTGAGGTTTATTTGCCAATTACACACCCATTCTGCAGGTTTACTAATGCCTTCCTGCATTTTGTCACAGTCCTCCTTTATTAATTACACCCCCCCCCCCCCCCCAATTTGTGTCATCCGCAAATTTGAACTTCCGATTCTCGAGTCCAAATCCTTTATGTAAATGGTGAATAGCAGTGGTTCCGGCACTGACCCTTGTGGAACATCACTGCCCACCTTCCACCAGTCTGAGTGACGACCTTTAACCCCCGACTCTGTTTTGTAGCCAGCTTGCTATCCGTTCTGCTCCTTATCCCTTAATTGTCTGACCTTAGTGCTGTGTCTGCTACGTGGTACTTTGTCGAAGGCCTTTTGGGAATCCAAATATATGGGGGTGGAAATTTTGGTCGCGCCTGTGTGGCGGCGTTAACCCCAGGAGGGGGACGGTAAATTTTTGCGTCTCCAGCTGCAAAATTCAGCAGCTGGGCCCTGAGCGTGGGGAGGGGCGCTAAGGGAGGTGTTCCACACCTCTGTTAGGGCGCTAGGCCGGCTGAGCAACTGAAAATCCCGAGCTAAAGAGCCGGCCTCGGAGCGCCCGAAGAGAGGAAAAAGAAATCTGAGAAAAAAAAAACATTCCCAATTCATTATTGACACCACATCAACATTAATCGCAAAAATAAAAAAATAAATAAAAACCAATCACACTTACCTCAGGTTGACATTCCTTCCCTCACTGCGGCCGGCACAGCTCGGACTGCCCACTTTCACAGGCGGTCCCGCTGCGGGGCGCTGCGGGGGCGATACGGATCGGGCGACAAATATCGAGCCGGTGTCGCAACCAGGGGGCGTAGCACACCGGTTCGCCTCTCCCCGGGCGGTACTGCTCCGCGCCCCCCGCAAACCCGGCACCGAATGTCCCGGCGGAGCACTGGGAGCTGGCCGCCTGCCTGGAAATGCTCCCCGCCGCCATTACCGCCCCTCCGGGGCGAAAACAGAGACGGCAGCAAGCCAAAAATCCAGCCTATTAGGTCTACTGCATTACATTTATCTACCCCTTCTGTTACTTCTTCAAAGAATTCAATAATGTTGGTTAAGCGTGACCTTGAAATCCCTTTTGAAATCCTTGCTGACTACTCTTCATTATATTTTCAGTTTCTAGATGTTTTTCTATTACATCTTTGAGTAATGATTCCATTATCTTTCCTACCACCGACGTTAAACTAATTGGTCTATAGTTCCCTGGACTTGTTCTGTTGTCTTGTTTAAATATAGGAATCGCATTAGCTATCTGCCAGTCCTCTGGCACTATTCCCTTTTCTAATGAATTTTTAGTTATATGCAATAAAGCCTCGGCTATCTCTTTTAACTTTTAATATGCACAGATGCAGTGCATCCGGAACAAGGGTTTTAGCCATGTTTCAGTAATTCCTACTACATCTGGTTCCTCACTACGGAATATTGCCTCCAATTCCCCTGTTTTATTTCGGGTGCTGTGTACATTGCAGTACAGGCAGCTTAATTTGCCTTTACTAGTTGTTCTTTTTATGTTATTTTTTCGGTTTTATAACTGTGTTTGTTCCCTGACCTTTTATGTTACCCCTGTTTCTTACCTTGGCCTGACCTTCACTCCCCATCTCCTATTTCTTTTATCGTAAGACTTATGTTATTTTAATTCGATCCCTCCCCAATTCTTACTGGTTTAAAGTCCTAGCCACAGCCCTATTTGCCCCTTCCGCTGGGACACGTGTCCTACTCTGTTTGGTGGAGCCCGTCCCAGCGGTACAGGAAGGCGAATGGAATGTGGGCCTTCATTGCGAGAGGGATGGGGTACAAAAGCAGGGAGGTCCTGCTGCAACTGTGCAGGGTATTGGTGAGGCCGCACCTGGAGTACTGCGTGCAGTTTTGGTCACCTTACTTAAGGAAGGATATACTAGCTTTGGAGAGGGTACAGAGACGATTCACGAGGCTGATTCCGGAGATGAGGGGGGTTACCTTATGATGATAGATTGAGTAGACTGGGTTTTTACTCGTTGGAGTTCAGAAGGATGAGGGGTGATCTTATAGAAACATTTAAAATAATGAAAGGGATAGACAAGATAGAGGCAGAGAGGTTGTTTCCACTGGTCGGGGAGACTAGAACTAGGGGGCACAGCCTCAAAATACGGGGGAGCCAATTTAAAACCGAGTTGAGAAGGAATTTCTTCTCCCAGAGGGTTGTGAATCTGTGGAATTCTCTGCCCAAGAAAGCAGTTGAGGCTAGCTCATTGAATGTATTCAAGTCACAGATAGATAGATTTTTAACCAATAAGGGAATTAAGGGTTATGGGGAGCGGGCGGGTAAGTGGAGCTGAGTCCACGGCCAGATCAGCCATGATCTTGTTGAATGGCGGAGCAGGCTCGAGGGGCTAGATGGCCTACTCCTGTCGCTAATTCTTATGTTCTTATCTTATGTTCTACAGCCCCTTCCTGTCCCAGTCCTGGTGCCAGTGTGCCCTGAAATGGAACCCCTCCTTCACACACCACTCTTTCAGCCACACGTTCACTTTCCTGATCTGCCTATCCCTGTGCCAATTACCTCGTGGCTCGGGTAGTAATCCCGAGATTACCACCCGCGAGGATCTGTTCTTTAATTTAGTTTCTAATTTCTGATATTCCTTTAGCAGGACCTCCTCCCTTTTCTTCCCTGTCATTGGCTCCAACATGGACCGTGACAGCTGGATCTTCCTCCTCCCTTTCCAAGGTCCTCTCCGCTTGCTGCGAGATAGCCTTTACCTTTTGCAGCAGGCAGGCAACACACCCTTTGGGACTCTCAGTCGCGACTGCAGAGGATGCTATCTATCCCTCTAATTATCGAATCCCCTAAGACTACTGTAATGTATTTGCTTCATGGGTTCAAGCTTAAGAATTCATAGCAACACATTGCTATTAAGAACTAGTTGGTATATGAACAAATGTTTAACAATCACACTACACATTACCAGTTCATCCACTAGGCTCACAACTGCATACCTCATCGTGGATGACCTAGACCCAACTGACTGGGGTTTTATTGAGTCTTGTGAACATCACATGACTGGCTAAGCCACTCACAATGCAACAGCTCTACAAGTATTTTTGTTGCAAACATTAAAACGTGCCCCCCTGATTAAAAGGGGTGGGGGGGGGCACTAAAACGGACACATTAAACAAATTACATTTTTGCCAGTAAACTTAAATCAAATTAAAATTTGGTTGCTGGGAGTGATGCACTCCAGTCCCTCCGGCGCCCACCTCTCGCGGAAGGGTGCGAGCATACAGGTGGACACCGCGTGCTTCATCTCCAGGGACACCCTGGCTCGGATGTAACCGCGGAAGAGAGGCAGGCAGTCGGGCTGAACGACCCCCTCGACCGCCCGCTGCCTGGACCGGTTGGTGGCCCTACGAGGAGGCCTTCCGATCTGCCCACTCAACAGCTCCACAAATCTGTGAGCATACTCACAGGTGCATACATTACAACTACAACCTTTCCATTCTGCCCTCTCTCTCTCTCACCCCACCAGGACAGCCTCCTGCTCCACGTTGCCATGGTAAGCATTCGGACTGTCTACCCTGCAGCCGGCGTCCTTATCCTCGCAGGTGGCAAGTATATTGTACCCGTTGGACAGGAGCAATGTCTGCGGGAATCCCCTTTCTCTATCTCCCCTTGGGTTCCCCCTTACCCTGCTTACTAACGGTCTCACTCTTGCCCTACCTGCTTCCCCTGAGGTATGACTTCCTGGTTTGCTGTTAGCTGGCAGATTAATGCAAGAAATCCAAACAACCTGGGTCGGGAAACTGTACCACAGGCTTCAGAAGTTAAGACGCTGGGTTTTGAGAAGGGAATTGGTGACTGCTAACAATGTGCACACCCAGGGCAGGTGGTGTTACCATCCAGTTCGGAGCTCCACTCTGTTTATTTTGTGATTTGAGCCACATCAGAGGCCTGGACTACTGATCCGGAGTCGTGAGTTCAGATCCCACCACGGCAGCTGGGGAACTTAAATTCAGCGAATTAAATAAATCTTGAATAAAAAGCTAGAATCAGTAAAGCTAGAATTAAACTATCAGATTGTTGTAACAACCCATCTGGTTCACTAATGTCCTTGAGGGAAGGAAATCTGCTGCCCTTACCTGGTCTGGCCTACATGTGACTCCAGACCCACAGCAATGTGGTTTGACTTTTAACGACCCCACTAAAAAGGCCTAGCAAGGCAGCTCTTGCAGAGGGCGACTCACCATCACCTTCTCAAGGGCAATTAGGGACGGGCAATAAATGCTGGCATTGCTGGCGATGCCCACATACCATGAACAAATAAATTAAAAAAACATTAAGCTGGGAGTCATTGAACGAGAATGTTAAGAAAAGGAAGGAAGTTTTCTGCTTGTACAGCTTCTGGCACCTCCCCTACTCGGGACATCGGCAGTTGAGGGAAGAGACTGCTTGCCCACGCCCTCTGTTGTAAGGCAGAGATGAAAAGAAACATTACAATCAAACAAAAATGTTGTGTCTTTGGGTGGGGGTTGGGGGGTGGGGGGGGAAGGGGAGGCATGCAGCGGACATACCCACAGGGAAACGAAAGTCATCTCAAGGCTCCAATGAAATGTGTCCTTATTGGCCTGTACAGTGGTCTAGTACATGCGACCGCTCGTGGTCACACTGTCCCCCAAGCTACGTGGGCGGGCAATCAGCCCGTTTCCCCCCGCCCGCCCCCGTGTGAAACCAGATCCCACTACTGCCAGGCGCTGTACATCCCTGTAACAAATCATGTTTGATAAATCTGTTCAGAGTTTTTTGAGGTTGTAACTAGTAGAATAGATAAGGAGGAACCAGTGGTGTATTTGGATTTTCAGAAGGCATTCGATAAGGTGCCACACAAAAGGTTATTAAACAAAATTAGTGCTCATGGGATTGGGGGTAATATACTAACCTGGATTGAGGATTGGTCAGTGGACAGAAAACGGAGATTAGGAATAAACGCGTCATTTTCGGGTTGGCAGGCTGTAACTAGTGGGATACCGCAAGGATCGGTGCTTGGGCCTCAGCTATTCACAATCTATATCAATGATTTGGATGAGGGGACCAAATGTAATATATCCAAGTTTGCTGGTGATAGAAAGCTAGGTGGGAATCTAAGTTGTGAAGAGAATGCAAAGACATTTCAAGGAGATATAGACAGCTTAAGTGAATGGGCAAGAACATGGCAAATTGAATATAATGTGGAGAAATGTGAAGTTATCCACTTTAGTTGGAAAAATAGAAAAGCAGAGTATTTTTTAAATGGTGAGAGATTGGAAAATGTTGGTGTTCAGAGGGACCTGGGTGTCCTTGTACACGAATCACTGAAAGTTAACATGCAGGTCCAGCAAGCAATTAAGAGAGCAAATGGTATGCTGGCCTTTATTACAAAAGGATTTGAGTATATGAGTAAAAACATCTTACTGCAATTATATCGGGCCCTGGTGAGACCGCACCTGGAGTATTGTGCACAGTTCTGGTCTCCTGACCTAAGGAAGGATATACTTGCCATAGAGGGAATGGAATGAAGGTTCACCAGACTGATCCTGGGATGGGGGGGATCGTCCTATGAGGAGAGATTGAGTAGACTAGGCCTATATTCTCTAGAGTTCAGAAGTATGAGAGGTGATCTCATTGAAACATACAACATTGTTACTGGGCTTGATCGGGTAGATGCAGGGAGGATGTTCCCCCCTGGCTGGGGAGCCTAGAACCAGGGGTCACGGTCTCAGAATAAGGGGTCGGCCATTTAGGACTGAGATGAGGAGAAATCTCTTCACTCAGAGGGTGGTGAAATCTTTGGAATTCTCTACCCCTGGGCTGCGGATGCCCAGGGACCGAAATTCAGCTTCCCAAAATGGCCGCTTACCGCCGGCAGTGAAATTCACCTCGGTACTCACTCCCGCCCCGCTGCTGCCGACCCCTCCTAAGTGTGTCATCAAAGGGCGCACCTCAATCGATATTCAGCACAAAAAACCTTCGGGCCGCTGAGCAGTTCCCCCGACAGCTTCTGTACTGAAGCAGAAAGAGGTCTGCGGAGAATAAATTGTAGTGTGAACAATACAAGCTGGAGCTCAAAGTTCCCTTGCACAAGTCCCGGATTGTCCATCAGATGTCTGTTGTGGAACACCACTCCAGATTTTTAAATTGATCCTGTATAATTAGGAAACATCCTTACTTGTGGGCAGAGCATTCACTCGCATTGCTGCAACGTAGGAGAAATCTACATTGATTAAAAACTTGCTCCTTATCTGACAATTTGACCTGATCCCAATCTTTTTTGTTCATTACCTGGAGCCCTTATTAAAGAAAGCTTAAGACTTGATTTTCAACCCTCTTGTGTGTTGCTGTTAAATTGCATAACCAATTAACACCGTGCTTTAAAACGCATGCGCCTGGATTCTCGTATCGATGTTGATAAATTATGGATGGCCTGGACAAGTGTTTGACTTCATCTAAGATTGTATTCAGATAAGTCACTTTTTAAATGTAACACCTCCCCTATCATTTCCAGGTGTGTAATATGTCTCAATAAGCCGAAACAAATGCAAATGCATGAAAGACGAAATAAAAAGAGAAAGGGCTCGAAATACATAACCAGGCCTGTCACCATTTGTGGAGTGAGAGGAGCTGGGAGATGTTTGGGGCTGATGGAGGGTCACCGCCCAACCATTGGCCCAGCTTTTAGATACTGAAACTGTCATGTATGTAGACCATGTATACTAACTGTATAGTCACATAAGGTGTGCCACCAGAGAGCACTGTGGTGGGAGACCTGAGTGTCACCTGCATAGGTGTGCAGGGCCCAGTATAAAAGGCTTGTGCCTCACTCTGGAGTTACAATAAATGGGACTAAGGTCACAACAGCTCAAGTACAATACTAGACCTCGTGGAGTCATTCATAAGAGTATTAAAGACATATCAGAAACACCTGTGTTTCCAGCAAAAGCCTGTCTTTTATTTTATGCAATATGTATTTTTCTTTATTCACTCTGTCTTCTATGTACTGTATGTAATTTTTCTTTAAAAAGAAAAAATAGGCTCCCTAGGTAGTTGAAGCCAATGCAATCTTGAAGGCTGATGAGATTAAGAGAGAAAATGAACCTAGCTAATTAACAGGACACTTGGTAAATGTTTATCGATACAGATTGCCTGAAAGGTTGTTAAAAAGGCTTCCTTCAAACCACTCCCAAATGTGGCTCAAGTCTTCTATTTAATCTCCCATCACATTAGCACAGATCCTTTTAATTTTTCTTTCTGCCCGTTCATTCTTTAAGGCTGTTCAAGTACCTTTCTGGTCGATGTTGTTTTTCTGCACTCACCTGTCAGACGGTCGTTGACTTGAAGGTTGCCCTCGCATTTTTGAGCACACGTTTATCAGACGGAGTGTTTATTAGCGCGGTTTAGTGTGACACTGGGCCTGCCTACGGTGTGCGTGTGTGTGCATGTGTGTGCTTTTTTTATTCATTCCGGGATGTGGGCGTCACCAGCATTTATTGCCCATCCCTAATTGCCCTTGAGAAGGTGGTGGTGAGCCGCCTTCTTGAACCGCTGCAGTCTGTGTGGTGAAGGTGCTCCCACAGTGCTGTTAGGGAGGGAGTTCCAGGATTTTGACCCAGCGACAATGAAGGAACAGCGATACATTTCCAAGCCAGCAAGGTGTGTGACTTGGAGGGGAACGTGGAGGTGGTGGTGTTCCTATGCGCCTGCTGCCTGTGTCCGTCTAGGTGGTAGAGGTCGTGGGTTTGGGAGGTGCTGCCGGAGAAGTCTTGGCAAGTTGCTGCAGTGCATCTTGTAGATGGTACACACTGCAGCCACAGTGCGCCGGTGGTGGAGGGAGTGAATGTTTAAGGTACTGGATGGGATGCCATCCATACCATGTTCCATACCTCTGGAGCCTACTATCAGCAAGGGCAGACATCGACGACAAAGTCCAACACCGCCTCTAGTGTGCCAGTGCAGCCTTCGGTCACCTGAGGAAGAGAGTGTTTGAAGACCAGGACCTCAAACCTGGCACCAAGCTTATGGTCTACAGAGCAGTATTGATACCCACCCTCCTATATGGCTCAGAGGCGTGGACAATGTACAGTAGACTCCTCAAAGCGCTGGAGAAGTACCACCAATGCTGTTTCCGCAACATTCTGCAACTACCCTGGGAGGATAGACACACCAATGTCAGCGTCCTCGATCAGGCCAACACCCCTAATATTGAAGCACTGACCACACTCGACCAGCTCCGTTGGGCGGGCCACATTGTCCGCATGCCTGACACGAGACTCCCAAAGCAAGAACTCTACGTGGAACTCCTACAAGGCAAGCGACCCCCAGGTGGGCAGTGGAAACATTTCAAGGACAGCCTCAAAGCCTCCTTGATAAAGTGCAACATCCCCACCAGCACCTGGGAATCCCTGGCCCAAGTGGAGGAAGAGCATCCGGGAGGCCACTGAGCACCTCGAGTCTCATCGTCGAGAGCATGCAGAAATCAAGTGCAGGCAGCGGAAGGAGCGTGCAGCAAACCAGACTCCGCAACCACCCTTTCCTCCCACCTGTGACAGAGACTGTAATTCTCGTATTGGACTGTATAGTCACCTGAGAACTCGTTTTTAGAGTGGAAGCAAGTCTTCCTCGATTCCGAGGGACTGCCTATGATGATGATGGATGGGGTACCAATCAAGCGGGCTGCTTTGTCCTGGATGGTGTCGAGCTTCTTGAGTGTTATTGGAGCTGCACTCATCCAGGCAAATGGAGAGTATTCCATCACACTCCTGACTTGTGCCTTGTAGATGGTGGAAAGGCTTTGGGGAGTCAGGAGGTGAGACACTCGCCGCAAAATACCCAGCCTCTGACCTGATCTTATAGCCATAGTATTTATAGAAACATAGAAACATAGAAAATAGGTGCAGGAGTAGGCCATTCGGCCCTTCGAGCCTGCACCACCATTCAATAAGATCATGGCTGATCATTCACCTCAATACCCCTTTCCTGCTTTCTCTCCATACCCCTTGATCCCTTTAGCCGTAAGGACCATATCTAACTCCCTCTTGAATATATCCAATGAACTGGCATCAACAACTCTCTGCGGTAAGGAACGCCACAGGTTAACAACTCTCTGAGTGAAGACGTTTTTCCTCATCTCGGTCCTAAATGGCTTACCCCTTATCCTTAGACTGTAACCCCTGGTTCTGAACTTCCCCAACATCGGGAACATTCTTCCTGCATCTAACCTGTCCAATCCCGTCAGAATTTTATATGTTTCTATGAGATCCCCTCTCATTCTTCTAAGTTCCAGTGAATATAAGCTTAATCGATCCAGTCTTTCTTCTTATGTCAGTCTTGCCATCCCGGGAATCAGTCTGGTGAACCTTCGCTGCACTCCCTCAATAGCAAGAATATCCTTCCTCAGATTAGGAGACCAAAACTGTACACAATATTCCAGGTGAGGCCTCACCAAGGCCCTTCACAACTGTAGTAAGATGTCTCTGCTCCTATACTCAAATCCTCTAGCTATGAAGGCCAACATGCCATTTGCCTTCTTCACTGCCTGCTGTACCTGCATGCCAACTTTCAATGACTGATGTACCATGACACCCAGGTCTCGTTGCACCTCCTCTTTTCCTAATCTGCCGCCATTCAGATAATATTCTGCCTTCCTGTTTTTGCCACCAAAGTGGATAACCTCACATTTGTCTACATTATACTGCATCTGCCATGCATTTTCCCACTCACCTAACCTGTTCAAGTCACCCTGCAGCCTCTTGGCATCCTCCTCACAGCTCACACCGCCACCCAGCTTAGTGTCATCTGCAAACTTGGAGATATTACATTCAATTCCTTTGTCTAAATCATTAATGTATGTGGCTGGTCCAGTTAAGTATCTGGTCAATGATGATTCCCAGGATGTGTATGAATGTGTGTGTGCGCGGTTTTTTTTGTTTTGCCTTCAGGGATCTCTGATCACTGCGTCACAGCCTTCCACAGATGTGCAGTAAAAAAAAAAGGGTGATGCTCTTTTGATAATGTTAGTCATTGAACAGACGGATTGTGTGTAGATCGAGATCATTCCTGGAAGCTATTTGTTCTGATAACCTGGTTTAAGTGCAGAGGATGGATTTAATACTTGTCAGGGGACTTGCAGCATTTTATATGGCGCTGGGTTAAATAGTTGAGGTGTTTCTCAGCCTGCCATGTCTGAGGATTTGACATATGCAGCTGATGCTGGGCATTACCATCCATTCACTGCTGATTCTCTGCAAAGTGCATTGATTGATTTGTAATTATTTTCCTCTCTCTTATAAAAGGCGAGTAGGGTAATGCAAGACTCTAACTAGGCCCCAGTTGAGACACTTCAATTGGTGCGAGGGTTGATATTCTGACAATTATCCAATGACAACTACTGGAATATATGCATACATGGATATCAGGTAAGGGCAGGACTGGGTTCAGCTGTATGATCTCTACATTCAGCCTGCTGACACCAATTGTTTTGGTTTCCCATCCTTCAACACACTACATTTAAAATCTTCATCTTTATCTTCATATCCATCCATCCTGTGGGTGCCTGGAAGGCCCTATAGCAAACAGGTGGAGAGCAGTGCTGCCCATCGCTGGTTATTGAAGCGCAAATGGACAACCGTCTCTGTGGGCCATCGTGGACCATCTCAGTCAGGGCCCTCCTGGTGAGACGTGGCTTCCTCAAGCACTGCTCATTTGTCATCCCTCAGCCGTGTCTTTCTTACCTCCAGACTTGACTATTCCAACGCTCTCCCGGCCAGCCTCCCATCTTCCCCCCTCCATAAACTTCAGCTCATCCAAAACTCGGTTGCCCCGTGTCCTAACTCGCACCAAGTCCCATTCACCCATCGCCCCTATGCTCGGCTGACCTACATCGGCTCCCGGTCCGGCAACGCCTCGATTTTAAAATTCTCATCCTCGTATTCAACTCCCTCCATGGCCTCGCCCCATCCCTATCTCTGTAACTTCCTCCAGCCCCACAACCCTCTGTGATCTCTGCGCTCCTCCCATTCTGACCTGAGCATCCCCGATTTGAATCGCTCCACCACCGGCAGCCGTGCCTTCAGCTGCCGAGGCCCCAAGCTCTGGAATTCCCTCCCTAAATCTCTTCACCTCTCTTCCCTCCTTTTAAGACGCTCCTTAAAAGCTACCTCTTTGACCAATGTTTGGTAACCTGTCCTAATATCTCCTTATGTGGCTCAGTGCCAAATTTTGTTTGATAACGCTCCTGTGAAGCACCTTAGGTCTTTTTAAAAGAACATATTTACATTTATATAGCACCTTTCACAACCTCAGGACGCCCCAAAGCGTTTGCAGACAATTAAGTACTTTTTGAAGAGTAGTCACTTTTGTAATGTACGAAATGCAGCAACCAATTTGTGTACAGCAAGCTCCCACAAACAGCAATGAGTTAATAACCAGATAATCGTTTTATTAATTATGTTGATTGAGGGATAAATATTGTCCAGGAAACCAGGGATGGGAGATGTGGTGGGGGGGTGACTGGGGGGGGAGGGTAACGGGTTGGGGTGTGATGGGGTGACGGATGGGGTGGGGGAGTAAAGGGGTGGGGTGTGAAGGGGGGATGTGACCGGGGGGGGGCGTAGTCTAACGGGAGGAGTATGTATAGACCGAGGGGGGTTGGGGGGGGTAACGGCGGTGGGGGGGGGGGGGGGGGGATGACGGGGTGCTGTGTGACGGGGGGGGTGACTGGGGGATGTGATGGGGTGGTGGGGTGTAACGGGGGTGGGGGGGGGAAGTGTGACGGGGGGGCGGGGTGTGACTGGGGGATGTGATGGGGTGGTGGGGTATAACGGGGGTGGGGGGGGGAGGTGTGACGGGGTGCTGTGTGACGGGGGGGGTGTGACTGGGGGATGTGATGGGGTGGTGGGGTGTAACGGGGGTGGGGGGGAGAAGTGTGACGGGGGGGCGGGGTGTGACTGGGGGATGTGATGGGGTGGTGGGGTATAACGGGGGTGGGGGGGGAGGTGTGACGGGGTGCTGTGTGACGGGGGGGGTGTGACTGGGGGATGTGATGGGGTGGTGGGGTGTAACGGGGGTGGGGGGGAGGTGTGACGGGGGGGGTGACTGGGGGATGTGATGGGGTGGTGGGGTGTAACGGGGGTGGGGGGGGAGGTGTGACGGGGTGCTGTGTGACGGGGAGGGTGTGACTGGGGGATGTGATGGGGTGGTGGTGGTGTAACAGGAGGAGTATGTATAGACCGAGGGGGGTTGGGGGGGGTAATGGCGGGGGGGGGGTGTGACTGGGGGATGTGGTGGGGTGTAACGGGGGTGGGGGGGGAGGTGTGACGGGGTGCTGTGTGACGGGGGGGGTGTAACGGGGGTGGGGGGGAGGTGTGACGGGGTGCTGTGTGACGGGGGGGGGGTGTAACGGGGGTGGGGGGGGTGACGGGGTGCTGTGTGACGGGGGGGAGGGGGTGACTGGGGGATGTGATGGGGTTGTGGGGTGTAACGGGGGGGGGGCTGTGACGGGGTGCTGTGTGACGGGGGGGTGACTGAGGGATGTGATGGGGTGGTGGGGTGTAACGGGGGTGGGGGGGGGAGGTGTGACGGGGGGGGGTGACTGGGGGATGTGATGGGGTGGTGGGGTGTAACGGGGGTGGGGGGGGGGAGGTGTGACGGGGGGGGGGGTGACTGGGGGATGTGATGGGGTGGTGGTGGTGTAACACGAGGAGTATGTATAGACTGAGGGGGGTTGGGGGGGGTAACGGTGGGGGGGGGGGGGGTGGTGGTGTGACGGGGTGCTGTGTGACGGGGTGGTGGGGTGCAACGGGGGTGGGGGGGGAGGTGTGACTGGGGGATGTGATGGGGTGGTGGGGTGTAACGGGGGTGGGGGGGGAGGTGTGACGGGGTGCTGTGTGACGGGGGGGGGTGTAACGGGGGTGGGGGGGAGGTGTGACGGGGTGCTGTGTGACGGGGGGGGTGCAACGGGGGTGGGGGGGTGACGGGGTGCTGTGTGACGGGGGGGAGGGGGTGACTGGGGGATGTGATGGGGTGGTGGGGTGTAACGGGGGGGGGGGGGGGGTGTGACGGGGTGCTGTGTGACGGGGGGGTGACTGAGGGATGTGATGGGGTGGTGGGGTGTAACGGGGGTGGGGGGGGGAGGTGTGACGGGGGGGTGACTGGGGGATGTGATGGGGTGGTGGGGTGTAACGGGGGTGGGGGGGGGGAGGTGTGATGGGGGGGGTGACTGGGGGATGTGATGGGGTGGTGGGGTGTAACGGGGGTGGGGGGGGAGGTGTGACGGGGTGCTGTGTGACTAGGGGGGTGTGACTGGGGGATGTGACTGGGTGGTGGTGGTGTAACAGGAGGAGTATGTATAGACCGAGGGGGGTTGGGGGGGGTAACGGTGGGGGGGGGGGTGGGGTGGTGGTGTGACGGGGTGCTGTGTGACGGGGGGGGGGGGTGACTGGGGGATGTGATGGGGTGGTGGGGTGTAACGGGGGTGGGGGGGGGAGGTGTGACGGGGGGGGGGTGACTGGGGGATGTGATGGGGTGGTGGGGTGTAACGGGGGTGGGGGGGGAGGTGTGACGGGGTGCTGTGTGACGGGGGGGGGGAGGTGACTGGGGGATGTGATGGGGTGGTGGTGGTGTAACAGGAGGAGTATGTATAGACCGAGGGGGGTTGGGGGGGGTAACGGTGGGGGGGGGGGGGGGGGTGGTGGTGTGACGGGGTGCTGTGTGACGGGGGGGGTGTGACTGGGGGATGTGACGGGGTGGTGAGGTGTAACGGGGTGGGGGGGGGAGGTGTGACGGGGGGGGGGGGTGACTGGGTGATGTGACTGGGTGGTGGTGGTGTAACAGGAGGAGTATGTATAGACCGAGGGGGGTTGGGGGGGGTAACGGTGGGGGGGGGGGGGTGGTGGTGTGACGGGGTGCTGTGTGACGGGGTGGTGGGGTGTAACGGGGGTGGGGGGGGAGGTGTGACGGGGTGCTGTGTGACGGGGGGGAGGGGGTGACTGGGGGATGTGATGGGGTGGTGGGGTGTAACGGGGTGGGGGGGGGGAGGTGTGACGGGGGGGGGGGGTGACTGGGGGATGTGATGGGGTGGTGGTGGTGTAACAGGAGGAGTATGTATACACCGAGGGGGGTGCAGGGGGAGGTGTATAATGGGTGGGCCAATCCACCACTGCTCACTTCAGCTACGTTGAAGGTTGAAATCAGCCCTAATTATTTCTACTGCCCCTTGGCTGACACTATGATGTTTCCTGAAGCGTTTCAGCTTATAATCAGTCGGGGAAATTGCTCAGCGATGTGTAAGAACATTAGAAATGCATTGAAAATGAAGACATTAGTTGCACACAACAAGCTGAGCAAGTCTTCCTCCTATGCAATCGCACTATGTTAATTTAGAAAGTGCAAAACTGTTTCTATCTTATGCCTCATCCCGGATCTGGCTCTGCTCTCACTCTAAAGAGTTATTACATCTGTAGATTTTGCAGTGTCGCCTGTGTTGAGGCTTCCCTCCACGCTCAGGTTGGTTGCTGCTCTCTGAAACCCTCTCCTCTGGGCCCTGGCATCTCCACTTGGAGCCCGTGCCTGGGAGACGGTCGCGGTGACAAAACCTCGGGCTTGGGAGGTGTGAGTGCAGTTCAGAGAAGGTTCACTCGGTTGATTCCGGGGATGAGGAGGTTGACTTATGAGGAAAGGTTGAGTAGGTTGGGCCTCTACTTATTGGAATTCAGAAGAATGAGAGGCGATCTTATCGAAACGTATAGGATTATGAGGGGGCTTGACAAGGTGGATGCAGAGAGGATGTTTTCACTGGTGGGGGAGACTGGAACTAGAGGGCATGATCTTAGAATAAGGGGCCACCCATTTAGAATTGAGATGAGGAGAAATTTCTTCTCTGAGGGTTGTGAATCTGTGGAATTCGCTGCCTCAGAGAGCTGTGGAAGCTGGGACATTAAATAAATTTAAGACAGAAATAGAGTGTTTCTTAAACGATAAGGGGTTATGGGGAGCGAGCAGGGAAGTGGAGCTGAGTCCATGATCTTCTTGAATGGTGGAGCAGGCTCGAGGGGCCTTATGGCCTCCTCCTGCTCCTGTTTCTTATGTTCTTAAAATCTGTGGCTGGGAGGTATGGTGCTGACACCAGGAGTGTGGAGCCAATGGAGGCATACGAACTTGGAAGAAGGGACCGAGTGTAACGTAGCCAAGTTTGCTGATGATACAAAGATGGGAGGAAAAGCAATGTGTGAGGAGGTCACAAAAAATCTGCAAAAGGACATAGACCGGCTAAGTGAGTGGGCAAAAATTTGGCAGATGGAGTATAATGTTGGAAAGTGTGAGGTCATGCACTTTGGCAGAAAAAAAATCAAAGAGCAAGTTATTATTTAAATGGAGAAAGATTACAAAGTGCTGCAGTACAGCGAGACCTGGGAGTCCTGGTGCATGAAACACAAAAGGTTAGTATGCAGGTACAGCAAGTGATCAGGAAGGCCAATGGAATCTTGGCCTTTATTGCAAAGGGGATGGAGTATAAAAGCAGGGAAGTCTTGCTACAGTTGTACAGGGTATTGGTGAGGCCACACCTGGAATACTGCGTGCAGTTTTGGTTTCCATATTTAAGAAAGAATATACTTGCTTTGGAGGCAGTTTAGAGAAGGTTCACTCGGTTGATTCAGGAGATGAGAGGATTGACTTATGTGGAAAGGTTGAGTAGGTTGGGCCTCTACTCATTAGAATTCAGAAGAATGAGAGGTGATCTTATCGAAACGTATAAGATTATGAAGGGGCTTGACAAGGTGGATGCAGAGAGGATGTTTCCACTGATGGGGGAGACTAGAACTAGAGGGCGTAATCTTAGAATATGGGGCCCGCCCATTTAAAACTGAGATGAGGAGGAATTTCTTCTCTCAGAGGGTTGTGGATCTGTGGAATTCGCTGCCTCAGAGAGCTGTGGAAGCTGGGACATTGAATAAATTTAAGACAGAAATAGACAGTTTCTTAACCGATAAGGGAATAAGGGGTTATGGGGAGCGGGCAGGGAAGTGGAGCTGAGTCCATGATCAGATCAGACATGATCGTATTAAATGGCAGAGCAGGCTCGAGGGGCTGTATGACCTAGTCCTGCTCCTATTTCTTATGTTCTTATGTAACATCAGAAATAGGAGCAGGAGTAGGCCATTTGGCCCTTCAAGCCATTCAATAAGATCATGGCTGATCTGATCTTGGCCTCAACTCCACTTTCCTGCCCGCTCTCCCCATAATCCTTGATACCTGTGTTGTTCAAAAATCTGTCTATCTCAGACCTTGAATATATTCATTTGCTTTTTGTGGTATACATCAATGACCTAGACTTGAATGTAGGGGCTATGATAAAGAAGTTTGTTACTAAAATCGGCTGTGTGGTTGATAATGAAGAAGAAAGCTGCGGACTGCAGGAAGATATCAATCAACTGTCAGGTGGGCAGAACAGTGGCAAATGGAATTTAATCCAGAGAAGTGTGAGGTAATGCATTTGGGGAGGGCTAACAAGGAAAGGGACTACACATTAAATGGTAGGATACTGAGAAGTGTAGAAGAACAAAGAGACCTTGGAGTGCAGGTCCACGGATCCCTGAAGGTAGCAGGCCAGGTAGATAAAATGGTTAAGATGGCATATGGAATGCTTGCCTTTATTAGCCGAGTCATAGAATACAAGAACAGGAGGAATTATGCTTGAACTGTATAAAACACTGGTTAGGCCACAGCTGGAGTAGTGCGTGCAGTTCTGGTCACCGCATTACAGGAAGGATGTGATTGCACTGGAGAGGGTACAGAGGAGACTTACGAGGATGTTGCCGGGAGTGGAGAATCTAAGCTATGAGGACAGATTGGATAGGCTGGATTTGTTTTCATTGGAACAGAGGAGTCTGAGGGGAGACCTCATTGAGGTGTATAAAATTATGAGGGGCCTAGATATAGTGGATAGAAAGGGCTTATTTCCCTTAGCAGAGGGATCAACAACCAGGGGGCACAAATTTAAAGTAATTGGTAGGTTTAGAGGGGATTTGAGGGGAAATGTCTTCACGCAGAGGGTTGTGGGGGTCTGGAACTCACTGCCTGAAAGGATGGTAGAGGCAGAAACACTCACCACATTTAAAAAGTGCTTGTATGTGCACCTGAAATGCCGTAACCTGCAGGGTTACGGACCTAGAGCTGGAAAGTGGGATTAGGCTGGATAGCCTCTTGTTGGCCGGCACGGACACGAAATGGCCTCCTTCCGTGCTGTAAACTTCTATGATTCTATGATTCAATGACCAAGCCTCCACAGCTCTCTGGGGTAGAGAATTCCAAAGATTCACGACACTCTGAGAAGAAGAAATGACTCATCTCCGTTTTAAATGGACTTATTCTGAAACTATGCCCCCTAGTCCCAGATTCCCCAATGAGTGCAAACATCCTCTCTGCATCTACCCTTGTCAAGCCCCCTCAGAATGTTTCAATAAGATTACCTTTCATTCTTCTAAACTCCAATAAGTATAGACCCAACCTGCTCAACCTTTCCTCATAAGATAAGCCCTTCATCTCAGGAATCAACCTAGTGAACCTTCTCTGAACTGCCTCTAATGCAAGTATATCCCTCCTTAAATAAGGAGCAGACTTTGAGTCGATGCTGGGAGGGTGCTGCCTGGGATTGAGTGAGGGCTGGGATGGGAGTGGGGGGGAGGTGGGATCGAGCCCTGGGAACCACACGAATAACAATGCACCAACGGTCATAGGGTGCCCACAGACGAGTGAACTCCCGAGCAGCGATATAGGACACACACTTGGTTGAAATTATAACTTCTTATCAACAAATTAATTGGCGCCAACAAAGCATTCCAGAGAGAGTGGGAACGATTTTTGACTTAGGCAGAGATTGCATCATATAGAAGGTCACCGTTGTTGTAGATAACACTCGGTCTATGTGATCTCCTGGACTGGTTTTGACCGGCCGAGGGGATCGGAGAGGAATTTTCCACAGTATTTTTTTCCCTTGTTGGTCCTGGGTTTTCCTCTCTCTCTCTCTCTCTCTCTCTGTTTGTCTCTCCGAGGAGGTTTCATGGCTGCACACGAAGCATTTAGTCCCAATGCTCTGGCCATCATGATGTGTGGGGCAGGCTTGATGGATCAGCTGGTCTTACCCTGCCTGTCAATTTCATATGTTCGTAGAGTTTTTCAGTTAAAGTAATGCATGGCAGAATTGTATCACTAATACAACTCTGATGCTGGCTGTGTCGGTTGTGGCTCTCGCCTCTGAGTCAGAAGGTTGTGGGTTCAAGTCCCACTCCAGAGACTTGAGCACAAAAATCTAGGCTGATACTCCAGTGCAGTGCTGAGGGAGTGCTGCACTGTCGGAGGTGCTGTCCTTCAGATGAGATGTTAAACTGAGGCCTTGTTTGCTCTCTCAGGTGGATGTAAAAGATCCCATGGCGCTATTTCGAAGAAGAGCAGGGGAGTTCTCCCCTGTGTCCTGGCTGATATTGATCCCTCAATCAACATCACTAAAAACAGATTATCTGGGTCATTATCACATTGCTGTTTGTGGGAGCTTGCTGTGCGCAAATTGGCATTTCCCACATTATAACAGTGACTACGCTCCAAAAGTACCTCATTGGCTGTAAAGCGCTTTGAGATATCCAGTGGTCGTGAAAGGTGCTATATAAATCCAAGTCTTTCCGCTCCTCTGTAAGTGCTGGGCTGGTGTTCCTCCCTATGCTGCACTGCGCTCTCTGTGACTTTATGCCCCATTTGATGCCAGCCACCTTGCCATATTGACTCCTTCCCTGGCTGCTTGGTTACAGTATCACATGTCTAAAACTGAAAATGGTTCTCAAAATCCCTCATGACTCCGTGATAATTGTCGATCCATATGCACTTGGAATAGTGAAAACTGCAAGTCAATATTTTGGTATTTTCATCTTAATGAGCTTATTGGGCTCAATTTCCCCAGTGATTGGCATCGTTTCTTTGGAACAGGCTGCTTTTTTTCCCCTAAGTTTTAAAAACCACAGTTCCCCGATCAATTTGCACCATCATCACCATCACAGGCGGTCCCTCGAACGAGGATGACTTGCTTCCACGAGTTCACAGGTGTTTCGATGAAGGACCTGATGTTCCAGTACCTGAACTCCAGTTGAGGGGGTGGAAGATGCCTGTGCGTGGATTTTTTTAACGTGTGGTGACCGTTGCACACCAGCCACCACATGGGCTTGACAGAGTGAGGTCTTGGTCCAGTGGCAAGGCTTAACCAGGACGACTGGAGACCTGCTCTGCTGCATGGACCCAGTGCGCGCACACATCGCAGTGTGGGCTGGGCCCGTGCTGCCCCTGGGCCCTCGGCTCTGCACCAGCATAACTCAGTTAGTTACGATTTTTTTTAGGTACTTTTTCTTTTCAGCCAAAGGGGTCGTAACCTGTCACCCGCGCCAATTCTGGCCATTTAGGCAAAGTTTGGCCAGCTGAGAGTTACTCCAGTTCTTCTTACGCAGCTGAGAGTTACTCCAGTTCTTCTCTGCAAAAAAAAACCTTCTGGAGAGTTAAGGAAATCGGCGCAGCTAAGTGCAGCAGATGCCCGGACAGCAGCAACAGGAGAAAGGAGTGGAAAGCCTTTCGGGTATAGATAGGTGCCGTGGACCAGGAGAGAGGAGACCGTTTGCCCTGGATAGGGCTGGGAGAGCAGACCGGCAAGCCACTCGGCCTGGGCTAGGGGTGGGGAAGCAGACCAGGAGGCTCTTCGGCCTGGGATAGGTGCAGGGATCGGCATCGGGGTGGGGGAGGGGGGGGGGGGTTGCCGGGAGGGCTGTGGGGGGGAGGGACTTTAATAATTTCATGCCGATTCGTCGCTGCTATGTATTTTAATGTGTTTTTAAGTTGATGCAATGTATTTTAATGTGTTGGGAGCTGGCTGTATGTTTCACTTTCCAGCCTCAGCCCGCATTGTGTCCCTGGTTACCATGGCAAGCCGATCTTTTTGGCGCAGATCAAGGCTCCACCCCCAAAACGAAAGGACAGGTTAGGCTGCGCCAAAATGAAGAAATGAAGCGGGGAAACTTAGAACATTTTTTTTTGTGTACTTGTGCCCCAAAAAACGGGCGTAACTCTTCAAGTACGCCAAAAAAAAGCTTTCGGGAAAATTGTGTGGTAGATCAGATTGCAGTTTTGTTTTGAGGTAGACGCCAGCGTACTCCTAAGTGCATTGTTTCTAATCAATGAAGTTCATTAAGTGTTCTGTGGACTGGAAGGGAGATTTACCAGTACAGTGCCAGAATTTTTCTCACTTTACGCATTACTCTGTATTGAATTGCTGCTACTGTCTGCAATAAGGCAATTTAACCAGTGATTGTATACCAAATAAAATGATGCATGTGGTTTAAAAAATAATTATTTAATTAGTGGTGGGTTAGCATGCCCTCTGGTGCTGCTACTTTGGTTGTTGGTACCGAGATCAGATTGACTGGAAACAGTGACGGACAGGAAAAGACGATCTCGTCCATCTAATCTGTGCCACACGATTGTGATATCTTCTGTGTCACAACATATACACTCCCCACCCTATCCGAAACCATGTGATCTCCTGGGAGAAGCAACAAAAAAAATCTGGTTTAAAAAAAACCCCAGCCTGACCTTATGGCTAAAGGGATCAAGGGGTATGGAGAGAAAGCAGGAAAGGGGTACTGAGGTGAATGATCAGCCATGATCTTATTGAATGGTGGTGCAGGCTCGAAGGGCTGAATGGCCTGCTCCTGCACCTATTTTCTATGTTTCTATGTATTTCCAGGGAGTTCATGACCAGCTGCAATAGACTCATTGTATTTATATTCCCAATTGATGTGGAGTTGGAGTAGAGGTCGGTGGGATCCATCTCGGTAAACATCTGCGGAATGAAGGTACATTAAATTACATTTCAAACTACCAAAACGTGCTTCTTTTGTGTTGGAGCCTGGCATTGTGCAGCACAATTTACGTATGGCATTGTTCTGACCACCGTTTTAATGAAGCTGCTCAACAATTTTAAATAATTAAGGATTTGAATTTATACCGCGCCTTTTACGACTTCAGGACCTCCCAAAGCACTTTACAGCTAATTAAGTACTTTCGAAGTGTAGCCACCACTTTAATGCAGGAAATATGGCAGCCAATTTGCACACAGCAAGGCCCCACAAACGGCAATGAGATAATGAACAGATACTCGGTCCGAATGTTGGTTGAGGGATAAATATTGACCAGGACACTTGTGATAACTCTTCTTCGAAATAGTGCCGCGGGATCTTTTACATCCACTTGAGGACTTTGACAGATCCAAGGGTTGGCACCTCTGACAGTGCAGCACTCCCTCAGTACTGTACTAAATGTCAGTTCAGATCATGGGCTCCAATCTCTGGAGTGGCACATGAACCCACAGCCTTCTGACTCAGAGGCGAGGGTGCTACCCACTGAGCCACAGCTGATACCTAATGGACAAATGAGTTTTGTTTGATTACATTAACTGCCTGGTTTCCCTGAGGAATGATTACAATTGGCTTGGACACCTCACCATCTCAGGAATGTTCTGGGTAAGCGCAATTCCCAAAGCAACCCAGACAGTTATCCTGAAACAAACACCCAGCCAGAGTGCTGTAGATTTGTGAGTCAGTCTTAATATTTAACTAATTGTGTGTATGATTAATGTTTATGACATTGCAACATTGCACTTTTCCCTCTTGACACATTTTGGAAATTTGTCCTGACGTTTGTAAAGATGACATTACACGCTGAACAAATGATGCATTTCACCTTCCAGATGGCTGGGCTATAAATAATACGAATGTTTTAAATTTACCTTGTTGCCAGCCAAGATAATGTTACCATGTTCAGCTCATTTTAGTGGCCCTGAAATTCTGGTCGGAGGCTTCTTTCGGGCGAGCGCCTCCAACCGGAGAATTTTTCCGAAAGTATCTGGTGGTCCCGGGAAGAGTGTGGGATTGCGGTGGGGAGGCCTTCTCTTCCTACGCTCCGAAGCGCGCTCCCGTCCTCCAGGTTCCCACGCAAAAGGTGCAGTCACGTATGACTGCTCAGCCAATCAGGTACAGTACAGTATTCTCAATTAATAGCAATGGGAACTCCGTATCTACCAGTTCTCATTTCTATTAATTGAGAAAAAAAAACAAACACAATAACACCAAATAAAAAAAAAAAAACGCACCTCACATAATTAAAATTAATTGCAATTAAAGTTAATAAATATCTTGGAGAAAATGTTTTTTCCGAGTTTTAAAAATGTTTTTTTAATTATGGTTTTAAATAAATTTAACGTAGTGGGCAGGGTTTTTAAAAGTAAAATGTGTATTTTTAATTTTATTTTTTATGTTTTAAGTGTGTTTTAAACTCTTGCGCCTGTAACAATAGGCTATGCGCCTGCTTTTATCAGGCGCAAGAGTTTTGAGGACATTTGCTGGGCAAGATATGGGTAATCTTGTCCAAGCAAATGTCCTCGCTCCTGATATGCGGATGATCGGTCAAGCTGGAGCTTGACAGGCCGGAAAAGCCGGTTTTCAGCGCATGCGCATTGTGCCTAGCTTTTGCGATGCCTTCCTGGGTCCGTACACACTCCGTACACACTCCATACGGACCCGGGAGGCCGGGATTTCTGGGCCATGATTATTTAATTGATAAGTTGTTAACAGCATGGTGTATTTTTGCAGCTGATATATTTGTCGACTCAACATGACGGCCCAGAAATTGGGGTCGGAGGCTTCCCGCGGGCAGATGACTCCGACCGCAAACAAAATTACAAAGTACCCAGTGGTCCTGGAGGAACAGACAGAGGCCCACGCATCCCAGGAGCGTAAGGCCTGCTTTTACCAGGTGTAAGAGTTCGAAGGACATTCGCTGGGCAGGAGTTGGGCAAATAGCCCGACTCTCTGCCCGCGGAGGCCTTTTACCCTTGTACTTTCGCATTTGTACAATCTGCCGAAATAAATTTTGACAGATCACAAGTGCCGGGTTTGGGCGCATGCACAGTGCACGACTAAACCCAGATCTTTGCGGAGGCCGCTTCAGGCGCGTGCACAACATCGTAAGCACAATGTCGTACGCACAACATCGGACGCACCCGGAGAGGCCGCAAGTTACGGCCCAATGGTTTTTTTTTTAAAGTTTAAGGACTTGTTTCATAAATAGTTTGTTACTTTTTATGGTCTCCAGTCTTGTATTGGTACAATTCCTATTGTCTAGATTATGCACCAGAGGAATTCTGTTGCACCCAGATCAGTTGTTAATAATGTAGTCATTATTCTCTTGTTGGGAAAGGCGCAGGAGATTTTGGGCTTGGATATTCCAATGTTCAGTGAGCTGTGGGACAACTGATGAGTGTTCCTCCCCATGGAAGTTGTACAAATCATCCTCTTGCACATCAGCCATTTCCTGTGCCACACTGTCTTTAAACAACACATCATTCAGGATAGAGTACTGAGTCTCTGGAATACAGCACCAGGCTGGTGTGGCGAGCGCTGACACTCTTCATGCCTTCAAGAGTAGAACTGGGCCAGTTCCTGACTGGGGCTAAAGGTAAGTATCTTTACAGAAAACACTTGGTCCATGTGACCTCCCGGCCTGGTTTCGATCGCCTGATGGGGGGGGGAGGAAGGGGTGGTCAGAGCAATATTTCAGAGTAATTTTTCCTTATTGTGTCAGCTGTGGCTCAGTGGATAGCACACTCTCGCCTCTGAGTCAGAAGGTTGTGGGTTCAAGTCCAACTCCAGCAACTTGAGCACATAAATCTAGGCTGACACTCCAGTGCAGTGCTGAGGGAGTGCTGCACTGTCGGAGGTGCCATCTTTCAGATGAGACGTTAAACCGAGGCCCCGTCTGCTCTCTCAGGTGGATGTAAAAGATCCCATGGCCACTATTTTTTGAGGAAGAGCAGGGGAGTTATCCCCGGTGTCCTGGATCAATATTTATCCCTCAATCAACATCACAAAAAACAGATTATCTGGTCATTATCACATTGCTGTTTGTGGGAGCTTGCTTGTGCGCAAATTGGCTGCCGCGTTTCCCTACGTTACAACAGTGACTACACTCCAAAAATCCTCCGTTGGCTGTAAAGCGTTTTGAGATGTCCGGTGGTCATGAGAGGCGCTATATAAATCCAAGTCTTTCTTTTTCCTTTATTGGTCCTGGGGGTGGGGTGGGGAATGGAGAAAGGTGTTGTGGGGGGGGGAAGAATTATGTAGTCATGGTGCTCTAGCCTCAGGTTTCGTTACATTCTCTTTCCCCAAGCTTTATCTCCATTCAGCCTTTCCCATAAGACAACAGCTGTTAACATATAACACCGTGTGTGTATAATACTGAGTGCACACCGAGGTCCCATTACGATGTGGTGCTGTGCACTGTTGTTTTAAGCTGCCGCATCAGTGTACTGCCATTTAACTTTTTATTTTAACCGTGTATAAAGTGCAGAATTCATTTCCGATCATATGATATTGGGCCAGAAATTGCGGTCGGAGGTTTCCTGCGGGCGGATGCCTCCAACCAAAATTTGTTTTACGAAAGTACCTGGTGACCCCGGAGGAACGGACACTTGCACTCCGAGGCCTAGCAAGCCCAGCGCAGAGGACCACGTATCCCAGGAGTGTACGGGGCATCCTGGGATCACATGGGCCTGGACCACCAATGAACATGGAGTGTTCTCATTGATAGTAATGATAAGTTCTGTTTATACTGGGCTCCCATTACTAGCAATGAGAATACCTCCCAAAAACACAAAGTATTAATTTTTTAAAAACTCACATATTTAAAATTAATTGAAATTGAATGAAATTAAATGTTTTAGAAAAAAAATATTTTTTTGTATTTTTTTTTATATATGTTTTAATCATAGGCGGTCCCTCTAAAGAGGCTGACTTGCTTCCACATGAGTTCACAGATGTTTCAGTGGAGGACCTGATGTTCCAGTCCTGAACTCCAATTGAGGGGGTGGAATATGCCTGTGCGTGGGTTTTCTTAACGTGTGGTGACCGTTGCACACCAGCCACCACACGGGCTTGACAGAGCTAGGCCTTTATCCAGTGGCAAGGGTTAACCAGGACGACTGGAGACCTGCTCTGCTGCACGGACCTAGCATGCACATATATCGCAGTGTGGGCTGGTCCGTGCTGCCCCAGGCCCACGCCTCTTCTGGGCCCTGTACCCTCATCTGCCGCACCTCTGCCACGATCTCTTGCTGCTCCTCTGCCATAAACATTCACCGCATCTTGCCACAAACACTCGCCGCTCATCCGCCCCGAGCTTATGTTTTAATCGGGTAAAAGTAAACTTAATGGACAAGGTTTTTAATATAAAACTTAGTGATAACATTTAATTTTTCTATCTTCTCACGCTGGTGAAAGCAGGCCTTACGCTTGCTTTTACCAGGCGTAAGAGTTTTAAGGACATTCATTGGGCAAATAGCCCAAATCTCGGCCCGCGAAGGACCTTCTCCCGAGGATGCGTGCGATCTGTCAAAAGAAATTTTGGCAGATCGCAAGTGTTGGATTTCAGCGCATGTAGTTCACGCGCCTAAATCCAGAACTTGCAGGCAGGGCCGGATTAAGGACCTGATGGGCCGGGGGCAAACGGATCCCAATGGGCCGATAGTTATGTTTGTTCATGTTCATTACATGATGTATATGATTCTGATTCTGAGTATGAAAATATAGGCCAGTATATTCAATAATGAAAGCATATATTCTGTATCAAGTAGGTATATATTCTGCTTCTGATAACATTGCAATACTAGATTCCTATACATATATGCAAATTTCTCTCAATAACGTGAAATAAAACAGGCTAGTGCATATTCTGTTCTGTATATCGGCACATCAGTGTATATCGCTACTTCTGTATATAGGTATAAACAAGTGAATCTAGCCTGTATAAGCAAGTATATATCCTGTCGATGCTTTACAAGATAACATTGCGAGACTTCCTATATGCGAATTTCTCAATGATGTCTCTGTTTCAATAGTAGCCAACAGGTCATGTTCAATACACAGAAGTGAAAGGGCATTCAGTCGGATTTGGCCCATCGTTAACCAAATTTGACTTTTCATTCTCTTGAGCACAGAAAGCAACTGTTGGTGGGCCTATGTTCTTTGGTGGGCCTGGGGCTGCCGCAGCCCATCCGCCCCGTGGTTAATCCGCCCGTGTTAATCCGCCCCGTGGTTAATCCACCCGTCCGCCCCGTGGTTAATCCGCCCCGTGTTAATCCACCCGTCCGCCCCGTGGTTAATCCGCCCCGTGGTTAATCCACCCGTCCGCCCCGTGGTTAATCCACCCGTGGTTAATCCGCCCCGTGTTAATCCACCCGTGGTTAATCCGCCCCGTGGTTAATCCACCCGTCCGCCCTGTGGTTAATCCACCCGTGGTTAATCCGCCCCGTGGTTAATCCACCCGTCCGCCCCGTGGTTAATCCACCCGTGGTTAATCCGCCCCGTGTTAATCCACCCGTGGTTAATCCGCCCCGTGTTAATCCGCCCCGTGGTTAATCCACCCATCCGCCCCGTGGTTAATCCACCCGTGGTTAATCCACCCGTGGTTAATCCGTCCCGTGGTTAATCCACCCGTGGTTAATCCGCCCCGTGGTTAATCCACCCGTGGTTAATCCACCCCGTGGTTAATCCGCCTGTGGTTAATCCGCCCCATGGTTAATCCACCCCGTGGTTAATCCACCCCGTGGTTAATCCGCCTGTGGTTAATCCGCCCCATGGTTAATCCACCCCGTGGTTAATCCACCCCGTGGTTAATCCGCCCGTGGTTAATCCACCCCGTGGTTAATCCGCCCGTGGTTAATCCACCCCGTGGTTAATCCGCCCCTGGTTAATCCGCCCGTGGTTAATCCGCCCGTGGTTAATCCACCCGTGGTTAATCCGCCCCGTGGTTAATCCGCCCCGTGGTTAATCCACCCCGTGGTTAATCCGCCCGTGGTTAATCCGCCCGTGGTTAATCCGCCCCATGGTTAATCCGCCCGTGGTTAATCCGCCCCGTGGTTAATCCGCCGCTGCTTGCAGGGCCTCATCGGGCGCGTGCGCACATCGAATGCGCCTGGAGAGGTCGCACTTTACGGCCCACTGCTTCACCGTCTATGGCAGTGCGTATTCTTCTGACTGATTAGGGATATGGAGATTGGGCGGGAAAGTGGAATTGAGGTAGAAGATTGGCCATGGTCTCATTGAATGGCAGAGCAGACTCGTGGGGCGAACGGCCTACTCCTGCTCCTATTTCTGATGTTCTTATGATACGTTCCAGCAGCAAAGGACTGTAAATAGTTGTGTTCTGAGGTGAGGCACTCCTGGCCAATAATGTCACTAAAGTGCCTCAACTCCTTTTTAAAGAGGTGCAATGTATTGGAGCACGGAGCTTATTGTTTTGAGAAGAGTTGTTCCAGGTTACAAGCCCTGTCTTTTTGTTTGCTGCAGATTGTATATAGTTTTCTCCAAATTGGTGTACCAGTGTGTATTTGCCATGTAGATGCAGTACCTTAGTCTCCAAAGACTTTATTCAACAACAACAACAACAACAACAACTTGTATTTATATAGCGCCTTTAACGTAGTGAAATGTCCCAAGGTGCTTCACAGCAGACAGAAAATTTTACACCGAGTCACATAAGGAGAAATTAGGGCAGGTGACCAAATGCTTGGTCAAAGAGGTAGGTTTCAAGAAGCGTCTTGAAGGAGGAAAGAGAGTTGGAGAGGCGGAGAAGTTTAGGCAGGGAGTTTCAAAGTTTGGGGCCTCGGCAGCAGAAGGTACGGCCACCAATGGTTGAGCGATTATAATCAGGGATGCTCAAGAGGGCAGAATTAGAGGAGCGCAGACATCTCAGGGGCTGTTGTGGGGCTGGAGGGGATTACAGAGATAGGGAGGGGCGAGGCCATGGAGGGACTTGTAAACGAGGATGAATTCAGTTTGCCCGAAGAGTCCACCGTCTCCTTGAGCCGAGCTCCAGCTCCGAGTATTTTGACCGATCAAACAGGCGACCTTGAGGCAGATCGGTAACCAGGAATTCATTGCAGTTTGCTGCCAAAAGGAACGTATCATGAGTCCAAAGTTATCCAGCCTTAAACTGGACTCGAGATTGGAAGCCATTTTTCCCCTCTTTATAGAGATTGATAATGAGGATAGACGCCCAGCGAAAGTTTTAATGACGAACAGATTAACTCCTTTAAAAACAAAAGAAGCGCTAATTAAGATTTAAGGTTATCTGGATCAGGATCGGCGCAGATCAAATAGTTTGTGGAATCAGAGAGCTGCAGGGGTGATGGATGAGTCATTTGTGGAATGAAGCTGGTCAGAGTTGAGTAGGTGGCTTCTGAGATTGAATTAATATCCTGGAATTCCACATGATTGACTTTGAAGGTCAGGGAGAAATGTAATCTACTGTGTACTGCTGTAGTATATGAGCAGTGGTCCTTAGCATCCATTCAAAACCAGAGAGGATATTTTTGTATTTGTGGTATAAATAGAATATCTGCAGCTTGCAGGATATAAACTATTTGAGGCACAGACCTCTGTGATCTGGGTCTGCCATCACTCAATGGGGTTATTCAGTCGACAGTTGTATGTTTATGTCTGTCCTTCATCACTGAAGAGCTCGCTGGTCATTAACCTCCAGCACTTAGGAGGTTTTAAAACCTGCATTGCTCGCTGTGCAGTGTGATTTAATACGCTGTGGTGCAGCAGACATGTGTTGGTATCCAGAAGCAATATTGGAATCACAGGGAACTCCTTAATTCCTTTCTAACCTCCAAGCCCTGATTCCGTGCTCCCGTGTTCCCAGTGGGAGCAGGACTCCGAGCAACAGAACCCACGGGAAATCGCAGCCAATGATTTGCCATCCATCGGATTTAATCCTCATGATTTAAATAACTTTTTTAATTGTAAAAGAAAATGAAAGACTTGCATTTATATAGCGCCTTTCACGACCTCAGGTCATCTCAAAGCGCTTTACAGCCAATGAAGTACCTTTTGGAGTGTAGTCACTGTTGTAATGTGAGAAATGCAGGCAGCCAATTTGCGCACAGCAAGCTCTCACAAACAGCAATGTGATAATGACCAGATAATCTGGTTGAAGACCGAGGGCTGCAGACCTGCGATGTGCCCCCTGCAAGCACTGCCCCCTGATGGGAGCGTAGACACTGCCTCTGCTGTCTGATTCCTTCTTAACTCCTTAACAAATGAATGAAGTCAACTCCAATTATCCAAGGACTGCTGTGAACATAAGCTGCAGTTTTAGCCATTAACATTACATGGTGCAGAAAGAGTCCATAAACAGGTTTATGCTCCACTCGAGCCTCCTCCCGTCTTTCCTCATCTAAATCTATCAGCATAACCCTCTATTCCCTTCTCCCTCATATGCTTGTCTAGCTTACCCTTAACTGCATTTATACTATTCGCTTCAACCACTCCATGCGGTAGCGAGTAATTACTGTAATAAAATTGATATCAGTGTGAAAATACGTTTGCGATTAAATAATTGTACTTGTATCTTGGATTATGAAAGGACGAGGCAAAGGGGAATACTACATCTGAAATTGTATTTCTGGTTTTCTAGCTATGGTACAGCTTTGGCTCAGTGGGTAGCACTCTCTGAGTCAGAAAGTTGTGGGTTCAAGTCTAACTCCAGAAGACTTGAGCACTGAAATCTAGGCTGACACTCCAGTGCAGTGCTGAGCGAGTGCTGCACTGTCGGAGGTGTGGCGTCTTTTACATTGAAACAATAAAGCAAAACCCCGTCTGCTCTCTCGGGAGGACGTGAAAAGATCCCATGACCTTATATCGAAGAAGAGCAGGGGTGGGGGTTACCCCAATGTCCTTTTACATCACTAAAAAAAACAGATTATCTGGTCATTATCACATTGCTGCTTGTGGGAACTTGCTGTGTGCAAATTGACTGCTGTGTTTCTTACACTACAACAGTGACCGCACTTCAAAAAATACTTAATTGGCTGTAAAGTGCTTTGGGACATCCTGAGGTCATGAAAGGCGCTATATAAATGCAAGATCTTTATTTTTCTTCATTTTGAAAATGATTTCAATGACGAAGGTATAAATGTTTACCAAATTCAGCATGTGGAAGGGTTAGTTTTGGTGCACTGGTTAACACAGTTACATTATATACTGGAATGCACTATTAAGTAGGATATCAATTGTGTTAAAGAAAATAGTACACAATGGAGTTTTAGATGAATCGGCTATGGGAGAAAGTTAAACCCCAAGGAGTCCTGGATCCTGGATGGGTAAGTGGGGGAAGCACTGAGCAGGGTTAGGTGCTTGCCAGCAGAAACACTTTCTGGTAAACGCCCCATGAATAAAAACCAGCAGAGGCTTGCAAGCAGGTCCCATTGGCAGCTTCTCTTCAATGGCGAAGAGCATGGGGTGGGAAATGCAGCGATGGGAATGAGGAAGTTACAAGTGTGAAAACTTGCTCCACAGTATTCACGACAGTGGCTGATCCGATGCTTAACTGCACATGTGCCGTCTGTGCATCAGAAGATAATTAAGCTTCTGTCTTGCCTAACTATGGCACAAAATGGCCAAACCTGCCTCCAAAATATGTTCGGACAACTAGTCCATCTATTTCCTTGTGTATGTTGTACTTTTCTCTGCTGTTCTTGGGATGACCTTCCTTTGTTGTGCTTGAAGGAGAATCTTTGCAGATAAGGAAGGTCTGGTGCGATGCTGATAACCTGCATTCACGGTTGGCTTAATGCGGGAGACCAAATAAAATTAAAGCATTTTATAAGGGGAACTTGATGGCAGTTGCAACTGAGAAATTCCTCTCTGCCTCCTTCTAGCCCGGATTGTCTTGGTGTTATTCTAACATCTGTTGTCCAGATAATGGACTTTGGCTGCCAATGTCGATAGGCTTGAGGAATTTCTCTTGTGTTGTCATCCAATTCTGCCAGCTCTGGTTACAAGAGAGTGTGTTTTTAATTTACGAAGCAATTAGAAACCTGCGTGAAGTGATGAGCCAGTCAGAACACCCATTAATGCGCAGCAATCAACCATTGATGACTTTCCTGCTTGAACTCTAACCTGTATGTTTGGAGTGTCACCGATGTTACGCCCAGGTAGTGTGAGAGTGAGTAACGATAGTAATCTCTTTACTCTGTATTTTTGAGGAAATAAAGTCAGAAGATTTGCATTTATATAAGCGTAATTTCACATCCCCAAGCGCTTTACAGCCAATGAAGTACATTTTGAAGTGCAGTCACTTTTGTAATGTAGAACCCCCGTGCTGCAGTTTAAAAAATATCTCTCTGCTGCATTTATCATAGAATCATAGAATGGTTACAGCACAGGATGGGGCCATTCGGCCCGTCGAGCCCGTACTGGCTCTCTTCAAGAGCACTTCAGCTAGTCCCACTCCTCCGCCCTTTCCCTGTCGTCCTGCAATTTTTTTCTTTCAGGTACTTATCCAATTCCCTTTTGAAAGCCACGATTGAATCTGCCTCCACCACCCTTTCAGGCAGTGCATTCCGGATCCTAATCACTCGCTGCGCAAAACAGTTTTTCCTCGCGTCGCTTTTGGTTCTTCTGCCAGTCGCCTTAAATCTGTGTCCTCTGGTACTCCACCCTTCCGCCAATGGGAACAGTTTCTCTCTATCTGCTCTGTCTACAGACCCCTTACCAAATCTTCTCTCAACCTTCTCTGCTCTAAAGAGAACAGCCCCAGCTTTTCCAGTCTATCCACGTAACTGAAGTCCCTCATCCCTGGAATCATGCTCGTAAATCTTTATTTTTGCATTCTCTCGAGGGTCTTCACACATCCCAGAATTGGACACAATACTCCAGTTGAGGCCGAATCAGTGTTTTATAAAGGTTCATCATAACATCCATGCTTTTATACTCTATGCCTCTATTTATGAAGCCCAGGATTCCAAGGCTTTTTAAATCGCTTTCTCAACCTGCCCTGCCATCTGCAACGATTTGTGCACATAGACCCCCAGGTCCCTCTGTTCATGCACCCCCTTTAGGATTGTACCCTTTGGTTTATATTGTCTCTCCTCGTTCTTCCTACCCAAATGTAATTTGATATTTGCCTTCTGCAGGTAGATTGGAAGCAAGCACTGGTGGTTCAGCTGCATGAAAGAAACTGCTTGGCTAGGAGCCTCTGTTCCACAGGAGAATGGTTTCTTCATGCCTCTTGTTGTAGTGTCAATTGGAAGTCATTTTGCATGCTCCGATGAGCAATCCAATTGTGGACCTCCAATTGATGGGAATTAATCAGGCTTACTGTAGCTCTGCTGTCATGTTTGCGCTCAAGGCCTCGGAGAAAATTCAGGCAGCACCATTCTTGTCGCCTCCTCCAGGATTGGAACATTCCTCGTTTACCAGAGCAACTTGGTAAAGGACGGTTTGTCTTTCAACAGTGAAGTGCTTATTAAACATGAAATGGATAGTGTAATGTGCATACACACAAGTTTGTCGAGCTGCTGCTGCACCGGTGCGCTCGCGGCCTTCCACGAGAGGTGGGCGCCGGAGGGACTGGAGTGCATCATCACCCCCGGCAACCAAATTTTAATTTGATGTTTTTTGTCTAAAGTTTATTTTGTTTATTGTGCCGGTTTAGTGCCCCCCACCCCCGGCCCCCCCCCCCACCACCACTTTTAGCCAGGGGGCACTTTTATAATTTGTGTGTTGGTGCCCTCAAAAAAAGCCCGCAAAAACCCCCAGAAAAACAAGGGGGCACCTGAAAAGTTTTTGGAGTGTGCCTCCCCCTCCCTTTAATCAGGGAACACTTGTTTATTGTCTTCCAACAAAATAGTTGTAGAGCTGTTGCATTGTGAGTGGCTTAGCCAATCATGTGATGTTCACAAGATTCAATAAAACCCCAGTCGATGAGGTGTGCAGATGTGAGCCTGGTGGCTTCAAACAACGTGAATCCAGTCCTTCGAGCATTACATATATATGCAAAAAATAAAGCATCTGTTCTTTGAAGTCTTTGCTTTTGCGTTCAGACTAACTGATGGAAATTTTAATTTTAATCTTTTTAAATCATGTGTAATGTGATTGTTAAACTTTTGTTAATAAACCAACTCATTCCTAAGAACAATGTTGTGCTATGAATTCTTAAGCAAAGAATCCGTGAAGCAAATACATTACAGATAACACTGCCACTATATCAGAACTTGTACAGAGCGTGTAGTAATTGGGCTAACGTTTCCCAATTTTGTTAGTGACAGGTACAGATAGTGAGTTCAATTTCATAGTTTCCTAGTGCGCAGGAATTGGCTCAGCTTCAAGGAACATGAATCCAGTCCTCCAAGCATTACATTTATATGCAAAAAATAAAGCATCTGTTCTTTGAAGTTTTTGCTTTTGCGCTCAGACTAACTAACTGAAATTTTAATGTTAATCTTTTTAAATCATGGAGCAACTCCTCTGAGGGATGTGGCGATTATCAAGACCTTAGGAAGAAAGCTAACACTAGGACTGATGTAAGGGTTCAAGGAAACTCAAGAGGACATGGGAAGATAGAGATCAAGGGTCCTGGGCTTCTCCCCCTGAAAATAGTTCCCCAAGTCAGTCTCCTGAGTCAAATAAGAATATAGCAAACGGGCATAGCCAGCCAATTGCCAAGAAATGGAGGTCAAAGCAGGAGGAAGCTAAAAGCTTAAAACAAGATGCTCAGATCATAGAAACATAGAAAATAGGAGCAGTAGTAGGCCATTCGGCCCTTCGAGCCTGCACCACCATTCAGTGTGATCATGGCTGATCCTCTATCTCAACACCTTATTCCCGCTTTTTCCCCATACCCCTTGATACCTTTTGTTTCTAGAAATCTATCTCCCTCTTAAATATATTCAGTGACTTGGCCTCCACAGCCTTCTGTGGTAAAGAATTCCACAGGTTCACCACCCTCTGAGTGAAAACATTTCTCCTCATCTCCGTCCTAAATTTCCTACCCCGTATCCTGAGACTGTGACCCCTTGTTCTAGACTTCCCAGCCCGGGGAAACATCCTCCCCACATTCAGTCTATTCAACCCCGTCAGAATTTTGTATGTTTCAATGAGATCACCTCTCATTCTTCTAAACTCGAGTGTTTACAGGCCTAGTCGACCCAATCTCTCTTCATACGACACTCCTGCCATCTCAGGAATCAGTCTGGTGAACCTTCGCTGCACTCCCTCTATGGCAAGTATATCCTTTCTCAGGTAAGGAGACCAAAACTGCACACAATACTCCAGGTGCGGTCTCACCAAGGCCCTGTGTAACTGTAGTAAGACATCCTTGCTCCTGTACTCAAATCCTCTTGCAATGAAGGCCAACATACCATTTTCCTTTCTAACTGCTTGCTGCACCTGCATGTTTGCTTTAAATGACTGGTGTACAAGGACACCCAGGTCCCCTCTGTACATCGACACTTCCCAAGCCATCACCATTTAAATAATACTTTATCCTTATGTTTTTCCTACCAAAGTGGATAACTTCACATTTATCCACGTTATACTGTATCTGCCATGTGTTTGCCCACTCACAACCTATCTAAATCACCTTGCAGCGTCTTTGCATCCTTCTCACAACTCACAATCCCACCAGTTTTGTGTCGTCAGCAAACTTGCAAATATTACATTTAGTTCCCTCATCCAAATCATTTATATATATTGTGACTAGCTGGGGCCCAAGCACTGATCCCTGTGGTACCCAACTAGTCACTGTCCGCCATCGGAAAAAGACGCATTTATTCCTACTCTCTGTTTCCTGTCGGTTAACCAATTTTCAATCCATGCCAATACATTGCCCCCAATCCTATGTGCTTTAATTTTGCACACTAACCTCTTATGTGGGACTTTATCAAAGACCTTCTGAAAATCCAAATACACTACATCCACTGGTTCTCCCTTATCTATTCTATCAGTTACATTCTCAAAAAACTCCAGTAGGTTTGTCAAACATAATTTTCCTTTCATAAATCCATGTTGACTTTGTTTAATCCCGTTGTCCGGCTAACTGGTCTGTAGTTCCCCATTTTCTCTCTCCCTCCTTTTTTAAATAGTGGGGTTACATTTGCCACCCTCCAATCTGCAGGAAACGTTCCATAATCTGTAGAATTTTGGAAGATGACAACCAATGCCTCTACTATTTCCATGGCTACCTCTTTTAGTACTCTAGGATGCAGATCATCAGGCCCTGGGAATTATCTGCCTTCAGTCCCATTAGTTTCTCCAGCACTATTTTCTTACTAATTATCATTTCCTTTAATTCCTCTTGCTCACTAGACCCTTGGTTCCCCAGCATTTCTGGGACGTTATTTGTGTCCTCTTCCGTGAAGACAGAACCGAAGTATTTATTTAATTGTTCTGCCATTTCCTTGTTCCCCATTACAAATTCTCCTGTTTCTGTCTGTAAAAGACCTACATTTGTCTTCGCTAATCTTTTTCTTTTTACATACTTGTAGAAACATTTGCAGTCAGTTTTTATGTTCCTTGCAAGTTTACTCTCATACTCTATTTTTCCCCTTTTACTCAATCTCCTGGTCCTTTTTTGCTGAATTCTAAACTGTTCCCAATCCTCAGGCTTGCTACTTTTTCTGGCAACTTTGTATAACTCCTCTTTGGATCTAATACTATCCTTAATTTCTTTTGTTAGTCATGGTTGAGCCACTTTTCCTTTTGTGTTTTTACACCAGAAAGGAGTGTATAACTGTTGCAATTCATGCATTCGTTCCTTAAATATTAGCCATTGCCTATCCACCGTCGTGTCTTTTAATGAGCCTTCCCAATCTATCATAGCCAATTCATTCCTCAAATCTTCGTAGTTTCCTTTGTTTAGATTTAGGACCCTAGTTTCGGATTGGACTACTTCACTTTCCAACTTAATAAGAAATTCAGTCATGTTATGGTCACTCTTCCCTAAAGAACCCCGCACAACAAGACTGTTAATTAACCCCTTCTCATTGCACAGTACCCAATCTAGGATAGCCTGTTCCCCAGTAGGCTCCTCAACATACTGGTCTAAAAAACCATCTCGTACACACTCCAAGAATTCATCAGCAGTCAAATTTGTAAAATTGTAATCATGATAAGTAATCTTTTGAAATATTGGATAAATACCTTGCATTAAAAGAAAAGGAGCCAATGTAATGTATGGACCTGTGAGTATGCTCACAGCTTCGTAGAACTGTTGCATTATGAGTGGCTTAGCCAGTCACATGATAATCACAAGACTCAATAAAACCCTAGTCAGTTGGGTCTAGGTCGTCCATGATGTGGTATGCAGTTGTGAGCCTAGTGCATGAACTGGTAATGTGTAGTGTGACTGTTAAACCTTTGTTAATAACCCAACTAGTTCTTAATAGCAATGTGTTGCTATGAATTCTTAAGCAAAGAACCCACGAAGCAAATATATTACAGTGGTGATTTTCTTGTACTGGTGTAAGCTGCTTCTTAAAAGTTAAAACCAATGCAAATCTCAGTAGATTTCTGTTGTTCTTATTATTGTCAGGCTCCATTTATTGTCCATCCCAGAATTGCAAATTGCAAATAGCAATTCGTGGTCCAGCAAACTTGCATAATTATTCACAGCTCCGTGCAGATTCAGACACAAGCAAGGGAGCACACTCGTGGTGGGAGTGGAGAATTCTAAGTGGGTGAAAATGAAAGTAATTAAAGGATGGGGGTAAGTAAAGGGGCAATTAACAGGAAGTTGCAGAATAGTGGGCCAAACATTCTTGGATCTTGGAGAGGCTCAAAAGGCATCTCAACCAGTTGGCTGCTTTTACTAAGGTTGAAAGGGGTGAGGGCTCAGAAATCAGTGGGAAAAATGTAAGGAAAGGAAACCCAAGGTGGCATGGTACGTGACTGAGCTGCTCAACACTCTACCCCCGTCTGTTGACGCAGAGATGGTGCTGTACGAGGTGGTTGCAAGGAAGGTGGCCCTGATTGCCACTCCAGAACAAAATTTCCCTTAGATCAGGATTGCAGCCACACACATACTCTGGCTACAAGAGCGGGTCAGAGGCTGGTTACTTTGCAGCGAGTGTCTCACCTCCTGACTCCCCAAAGCCTTTCCATCATCTACAAGGCACAAGTCAGGAGTGTGATGGAATACTCTCCACTTGCCTGGATGAGTGCAGCTCCAACAACACTCAAGAAGCTCGACACCATCCAGGGCAAAGCAGCCCGCTTGATTGGCACCCCATCCACCACCTCAAACATTCACTCCCTCCACCATCGGCATACCGGGGCTGCAGTGTATACCATCTACAAGATGCTCTGCAGTAACTCACCACAGCTTCTTCAACAGCAAACCCATGACCTCTACTACCTAGAAGGACAAGGGCAGCAGGTGCATGGGAACACCATCACCTGCAAGTTTCCCTCCAAGTCACATACCATCCTGACTTGGAAGCATATCGCCGTTCCTTCATCATCGCTGGGTCAAAATCCTGGAACTCCCTCCCTAACAGCACTGTGGGAGCATCTTCACCACACGGACTGCAGCGGTTCAAGAAGGCGGCTCACCATCACGTTCTCAAGGGCAATTAGGGATGGGCAATGAAAGCCGGCTTTGCCAGCGACGCCCACGTCCCGTGAACGGTTAAAGGTCATAACTGCCCGGTACTGTCACTGGCTGAATCAGCCCTACGGTGCATGTTAGCTGTAGGTGCTCTGTACCTGGCTCTCGACTGGCCTGGAGTCAGTGAAGACAGTTCCTCACTGTGATTGCCAGGTAGATGCGATAATTCATGCAGATACTGCCAATGACATCTTGGCAGCTGTGGGCAGTCAGTAAGGATCATTAAAATTGTTTGTCTTCTGACACTTGAATTTCACCCTAAAAAATTTGGATTCTGTTTTGGTAGATTGGGTGGTTAAAAACTGATTTCCTCCCCAGTTTGAATCCCCCCCCCCAAAAAATGACCATATTTTTCTTACCAAAAACTGGGTCCAGACATGCATACACATTGTATCCGTGATGTCAGCATGCACATTGTGTCATGTTATATGCCCTGCTATGATCCGTATCCCAGAGAACTCAACTTAAACCCGGCCTGCTCATTTTCGCTGCTACCCTGACAACCCAAGACCAGTCTTGGCCAAGCCATCTGGGGCTTCTGTCAGCGTCTCACTAAAGTGTGGTAGCTCTGATGCTGGCCACGAATCCTAGGCTGGTCTGTGGTTCTGAAAAGTCAAAATCATTGTTGCCTTGACGGTTTCGTATATTGCGTACATGCTTTTTCACATCTCTCTGGCAGGCATTTTGATAGCCTCATTTCTGCGCTTGCCGAGGAAGCTCCATCAGACTTCAACTCAGCACCCTTGCCGTACATCGTTTAGTCTTGGTTACAAACGATTTAAGGCAGAAACTGTTGTCAACTTGGAGATGAGAGGCAGATTGGCAGCTTGGTGCTGAGGTGCTGATGATCCCTCGGGGCCCAGAAGAATTAATATTCTGGAAGAACATGAACCTTGTATGAAAAATTCAAATATCATAAATCATTCTGCTTGTCGTGAGCAGTTTCAGTGATTGGACCCTGGTGCATTACGTCTAAAATGAACATTGCAGTCCTGTAATCGTCACGTTAAGTTGCTATTCTTCTGAATCCTCTGCTGTTGTTGCACTCAATGAAAGATCACCCACATATCTTGAGGACAATTTATTTTTCTGAATCTTAAAGCAACTAGTTGGCCTGAGTTTTATAATATAGGCCTTTTCTCTCCACTCTAGTCGTTGAACTAGGATTTAAATTTGCTTAAAGTTTCCCTGAGGTCACTAATGGTTACGTGCAAAGCCACTGTGTTTTACTGGAACCATTTTTTAGTTTCTCGCTTGTTTTACTGAATTTTAGTGATGTTCCAAATGAAAACTTGTGTTTCTCCAAAGTTGCCCAGATGTTTTGGGGTCCAATTCTCTCCTCCACCCCCATCCCATGCCGCCCCCCGCCCCAACCCCGATTTTTGACACTAACAACAGAACCTGTAAAAACTCAGGTTTTTAGACTTTTAGACTAGCAATACAAAAGTGACTTTAGTGATCCTCAGTAATTGGGTGATTATAGAATCATAGAAAGCCGTGATTGAACCTGCCTCCAACACCCTTTGAGGCTGTGCATTCCAGATTCTAAATACTCGCTGCGTAAAAATGTTTTTTCTTGTGTCGCCTTTGGTTCTTCTGCTAATCACCTTAAATCTGTGTCCTCTGGTTCTCCACCCTTCCGCCAATGGGAACAGTTTCTCTCTATCTATTCTGTCCAGACACCTCATAACTTCGGGCACATCTCTCAAATCTCCTCTCAACCTTCTCTGCTCTAAGGAGAACAACCCCAGCTTCTCCAGTCTATCCATGTAACTGAAGTCCCTGGAACCATTCTCTGTTGTTTCTGGCTGTTGGTCAGTGTGGCTTGCCTTCCGTGTAGTACCGCTGAAAGCACGACATACTCTGAGTGCGTCTGCAGACCCGTTCAACGGTATGCTAAGTCAGGCATTCTCGGCTTCTGTTTGGGAATAGGAGCCGTCATACACATTAACCCTCTGCCAAAAGTAACATTCGCCTCACACAAGTGCCTGGTAATGACTATCTCCAACAAGCGAGAGTCTAATCGTCGTCCCTTAACCATCGCCGAATCCCCCACCATCAACATCCTGGGGATCACCATTGACCAGAAACTTAACTGGACCAGCCACACAAATACTGTGGCAACAAGAGCAGGTCAGAGGCTGGGTATTCTGCGGCGAGTGTCTCACCTCCTGACTCCCCAAAGCCTTTCCACCATCTACAAGGCACAAGTCAGGAGTGTGATGGAACACTCTCCACTTGCCTGGATGAGTGCCGCTCCAGCAACACTCCAGAAGTTCAATACCATCCAGGACAAAGCAGCCCGCTTGATTGGCACCCCATCCATCACCTTAAACATTCACTCCCTCCACCACCGGCGCACCGTGGCTGCAGTGTGCACCATCAACAAGATGCACTGCAGCAACTCGCCAAGGCTTCTTCGGCAGCACCTCCCAAACCCGTGACCTCTACCACCTGGAAGGGCAAGGACAGCAGGCGCATGGGAACACCACCACCTCCACGTTCCCCTCCAAGCCACACACCATCCTGATTTGGAAGCATATCGCCGTTCCTTCATCGTCGCTGGGTCAAAATCCTGGAACTCCCTCCCGAACAGCACTGTGGGAGCACCTTCACTCATCCAGGCAAGTGGAGAGTGTTCCATCACACTCCTGACTTGTGCCTTGTAGATGGTGGAAAGGCGTTGGGGAGTCTGGAGGTGAGACACTTGCTGCAGAATACCCAGCCTCTGACCTGCTCTTGTTGCCACGGTATTTATGTGGCTGCAGCGGTTCAAGGGGGCTCACCACCACCTTCTCACGGGCAATTAGGCATGGGTAATAAATGCCGGCCTTGCCAGCGACGCCCACATCGCAGGAACTGATTTTAAAAATCGAGGTGTACTCACCTGTGCAGGTGGCTATGGGCGTGAGGGTAATGGCGGGTGAGCACAGAGCACCTCGGGTGCAGTCTGACTTCCCTGGCTTCCCTCTGCTAATTGCGGCAAAGCAATTGCCACAAAGGCTGCTGAAAACCTAAACGGCAGCAGGTTTTGATTTTTTTTTTAGCAGAAGAAATGGTGCAGAAGCCACCTTAAAATGTTTCCTCTAATCTTATGTTGCCCTTTAAATGAACTTCTGCCTTCAGCTGATCCCCTAGCAACGCAGAAAGTCCATTATACATGAATAGGATTATGATCTGCAATTGTACCTTGTAATGGCTGGAAAAAGACTCAGAGGTGTTATTCCACTCCCGCGTTGTGAGAATATTATCACCACAATGAAATTCCTTCCAGCCTCCTGAGCAGCTGTTACAATTATTTTTAAGGATGTGCATTAAGTCCATCTTAAGGCTACCGTGAGTTTAAAATAATGCGGTACATATATACAAGATATATCGATCTCAAACCTATGTCTGTCGCATCTTAATCAAAACTCACATTATCATGGGAACACCACCACCTCCCAGTCACACACCATCCTGACTTGGAAATATATCGGCTGTTCCTTCATCGTCGCTGGGTCAAAATCCTGGAACTCCCTCCCTAACAGCACTGTGGGAGCACCTTCACCACACGGACTGCAGCGGTTCAAGAAGACGGCTCACCACCATCTTCTCAAGGGCAATTAGGGATGGGTAATAAATGCTGGTCTTGCCAGCAACGCCCACATCCCAGGAACTAATAAAAAAAAATAACCCAGTAGTTGATTGGTCATTTAACAAATAATGTATCAAGATGATCTGAATATGACAGAAAGTAGATTACAATTCCCATTGAGTCACTGGAATCGTTCACTGACTTGGCCTGTGTTAGATTTCTATTGAGATGCAGGGCATGGATTAAACCTAGAATTCTCCAGCCTCTACATTATATTGGAGAGAGTCTACCAGAGTTAGGCAAAGCTGCCCCAATTTTCCCTTCCTCCCTGTGACAAAGCATCGATCCCTCCCCTCTGTGTCTCCATACTGAGGTTAGATGCGGGAAGAATGTTCCCGATGTTGGGGAAGTCCAGAACCAGGGGTCACAGTCTAAGGATAAGGACCATTTAGGACCGAGATGAGGAGAAACTTCTTCACTCAGAGAATTGTGAACCTGTGAAATTCTCTACCACAGAAAGTTGTTGAGGCCAGTTCGTTAGATATATTCAAAAGGGAGTTAGATGTGGCCCTTACGGCTAAAGGGATCAAGGGGTATGGAGAGATAGCAGGAATGGAGTACTGAAGTTGCATGATCAGCCATGAATGGTGGTGCAGGCTCGAAGGGCTGAATGGCCTACTCCTGCACCTAGTTTCTATGTTTCTATGGTACTGGATCCAGTGACCTGTTGGGGAGCAACATATCTCCTGATCCGATGTCTCCCTTAAAACCTGTTAATTTGTTCATGCAGTCGGACTCTGCGGTCAGAGCTCAAGTTAATTGGCTAAGATTTTTAAAATGATGTACACCAAAAGTTTTAAACCAACTGCTGGAAATGTACAGCAGAATGATCATCATTTGAAAGCGAAAGGTTAATTTCAGATATGGCTCTTCACCACAATTTTTATAACACATCAGTACTTACTAAATCTGCACTTTCAGTTCTTTAAACAAAGTTGAAACCCATTGAATAAAAGGGAGAGTGACAGCATGGATACTGAATTGGCTAAGTGAGGAGATTTGATGGAGGTGTTCAAAATCATGAGGGGTCGGGACAGAGTAGAGAGAGAGAAACTGTTCCCATTGGCGGAAGGGTGGAGAACCAGAGGACACAGATTTAAGGTGATTGGCAGAAGAACCAAAGGTGACATGAGAGAATACTGTTTTACGCAGCGAGTGGTTAGGATATGGAATGCACTGCCTGAGAGGGTGGGGGAGGCAGACTCAATCAAATCCCACTTCAGAGAGTTGAGCCCATAAATCTAGGCTGACACTCCAGTGCCGTGCTGAGGCAGTGCTGCACTGTCGGAGGTGTCGTCTTTCGGATGAGACATTTAACCGAGGCCCCATCTGCCCTCTCAAGTGGGCGTAAAAGATCCCATGGCACTATTTCAAAGAAAAACAGGGGAGTTATCCCCAATGCCGGCCAATATTTATCCCTCAATCAACATAACAAAAACAGATTATGTGCTCATTATCACATTGCTGTTTGTGGGAGCTTGCTTTGCGCAAATTGGCTGCCGCATTTCCCACATTACAACAGTGACTACACTCCAAAAGTACCTCATTGGCTGTAAAGCGCCTTGAGACGTCCAATGATCGTGAATGTATTCTTCCTTAGAACCTACCTCTTTGACCAAGCTTTTGGTCACCTGCTCCTTATGTGGCTCGGTGTCAAATTTTGTTTGACAATTTCTCCTGTGAGGCGCCTTGGAACATTTTATTACATTAAGGGCACTATATCAATGCAAGTTGTTGTTAAGATTGCCCTTCCCATCACTTGGCACTTTGCCCCAAAAGCTCCTTTGCAATTGGAAATTCATTGCGTGATGCTTTGCTACTCTAACACGCTCTCACAAGTGTGTTAGAGTGGCAATATCTTGTAGCCTTCAACCGGGGACAAAACTACGAGAACTCTTTTTGCAAAGGTTTCTATAATTCCTTCCAGGAGTTACACTAAGTGGATCACTTAGCTGTGTTTGGACCCTCACCGCACACTGCATTCAACGACATTCCTTACCAAATTAATGGCAGCTCTCTTACCAGTTGCCATGAAAACCAAAAGGTCACTCAAACCAAGTCACTAAATTTAGTTTGGGCCTGAGGCATGCAGAATGTAGAAAAACATGATACTGTGTGTCTGGCTTCCAGATCGCCAAGGATCATACAAAGACTTGATTGCTCTCCATTGTCCGCTCCCCAGTAGTTGAACAGTGCTGGGGCTCGGGCTTCATTTCATTGATGAGCTGTGCTCTGTAGTAAACTTTAAAATCACAGACAGAGCCGATTCGCATCAAGTACATCTTCTGAGTGGCGGAGGTTCCTTACAATGTCATGCATCTTGAATAACTGAAGAGCCATTCAGCAGTGGCAAGACTGGTTCCTGTTGCTCAAATTGGTCCGAATTGTGTCAAATAGCCAATTTGCCTTTTGTCAGAATTCGATCTTCCTTCCGTAATGGTTCAGCTGGCATAAAGGGACAACAATTCCGTGGTATTATGTGACACCTTTGTTGAGAAAAACAATTCTTTGTTGAAAGTTAAGCAGCAAGGATATTCTTCCCATGGTTTCTCTGGATGTTGAGTGGTCTGAGCAGCAGCTATTGACTGAAAGGAGGGCAAGAACGAATGACATAGCTCTTTCAGAGAGCCGGCACATAATTGGATCGCTCTTTCAAAGAGCCGTCGCAGACACGATGGGCCGAATAGCCTCCGTCTGTGCTGCATGATTTGGGAACAGTAGCACAGTGGTTATGGTACTGGACTAGTGATCCAGAGGCCTGAGTTCAATGTGCATCACCAAGGGTGGCTTGGTAGCACCACTACTGCTCAGGCTGGCCGGGTCCTGAAGGACATAGCTGCCAGACTGGGCTTGCGGCAGGTGGTGAGAGAAGCAACACAAGGGAAACACTTACTTGACCTCGTCCTCACTAATCTACCTGTAGTAGATGCATTTGTCCATGACAGCATTGGTAGCAGTGATCACCGCACAGTCCTTGTGGAGACAGAGTCCCCGAAGTTCAGCGCCGCCAGAAAGCTGGTAATGTGAAGAGCTTTTTGTTGCTTTGGAGAGGATGCCCGCGGCTCTGCAAGAATCGATGGAGCATCTGAGTGCTGTCATATCTGGTGGCTTTCAGACTGTGGCTTCTCGCATGGATGCCCCTCCCCCCGAGACCTCAGTGCTGCTTTTGCGGCTGGGTCTACCACGGGCCACGGGGGGAACCTTCCGGTGTGGAGCCACAGCACCGACCTGAGCTCCCTCAGATTGGTGGTGGTGGTATTGTGCCCCCCCCCCCCCTCGGTGAGTTACTCAGGCTCCTCGGGCCAGGGTCCGGGTGATGTGCTCCCTCCGGCTCGCAGCATTGCTGACCCCAACACTTTGTCGCTCTGCCAGTGACTCCACGCATGGCCTCGCCCGAGCCAAGCCAGACTGAACCGTCCCAGAAGGGTCTCCAACCGGCCCTTCCAGGCCCAAAGCTACTCGAGGGCATCCTAGAAGGACATCTGCAGCTTCCACACAGGGAGCACAGACCCATGAGTCAGCCACAAGGGGAGACACTGTGGCGAAGTCGCAGGTTAGGCTCGTGTAAGAGGGGTTATAAGGAAATGCACAAGGGTGGTAAATGATGTTTATATGGGTATTTTTGCACTGTTTATTGTTCAGGTAGTTGTTTGGAGCTATATTGATTATGTATTAAATCATTATTTTTCGCACCTATATCTGGGCTGCGGTATAATGTGAGGTGAGCATCATCATCATAGGCAGTCCCTCGTAGTCAAGGATGACTTGCTTCCACTCTAAAAGTGAGTTCACAGGTGACTGAGGAGTCCACTACGGGAATTACAGTCTCTATCACAGGTGGGACAGACAGTGGTTGGAGGAAAGGGTGGGCGGGGAGTCTGGTTTGCCGCACGCTCCTTCCGCTGTCTGCGCTTGATTTCCGCATGCTCTCGGCGACGAGACTCGAGGTGCTCAGCGCCCTCCCGGATACTCTTCCTTCACTTAGGGCGGTCTTGCGCCAGGGATTCCCAGGTGTCGGTGGGGATGTTGCACTTTATCAAGGAGGCTTTGAGGGTGTCCTTGAAGCGTTTCCTCTGCCCACCTGGGGCTCGCCTGCCGTGTCGAAGCTCCAAGAAGAGCGCTTGCTTTGGGAGTCTCGTGTCGGGCATGCGAACAATGTGGCCGGCCCAACAGAGCTGGTCGAGTGTGGTCAGTGCTTCGATGCTGGGGATGTTGGCCTGATCAAGAACACTGACGTTGGCGCGTCTATCCTCCCAGTGGATTTGCAGGATCTTGCGGAGGCAGCGTTGGTGGTACTTCTCCAGTGCTTTGAGGTGCCTGCTGTACATAATCCATGTCTCTGAGCCATACAGGAGGGCGAGTATCACTACTGCCCTGTAGACCATAAGCTTGGTGCCAGATTTGAGGTCCCGGTCTTCAAACACTCTCTTCCTCAGACGACCAAAGGCTGCACTCACACACTGGAGGTGCTGTTGGACATCGTCATCGATGTCTGGCCTTGCTGACAGTAGGCTCTCGAGGTATGGAAAATGGTCCACGTTGTCCAAGGCCTCACAGTGGATTTTGATGACCGGGGGGCAGTGCTGTGTGGTGGGGTCAGGTTGGTAGAGGACCTTTGTCTTGCGAATGTTTAGTGTAAGGCCCATGCTTTCGTACGCCTCAGTGAAGGTGTTGACGATGGCTTGGAGTTTGGCCTCCGAGTGTGCGTAGATGTAAGCGTCGTCTGCATACTGTAGTTTGATGACAGAGGATGGGACGACCTTGGATCTAGCCTGGAGGTGACGGAAGTTGAACAGATTCTCATTTGTTACCGCTCGGAATTACTGAGCTGGGTCAACAGTTCCAGTCTGAGCCCCTGGATTGAGATTCCCATTTTCTTTCTGTGAATCTCGGGATCTCTATTTCTCTCTCTCTCTCCCTAGTTTTTTTTCCCCTTTTCTCTTTCTCTATTCCTATTTCTCTCTCTCTCAATCAAATTTTCTCTTTCTGTTTCTCATTCCCTTTCCTCACTTCTATCTCTTTCTCTTTTGCTCCCTTCCCCCTCTCTCTCTATCTCTCTCTCCCCCTCTCTCCCTCCCTCTCTCTCTCTCACCTTCTCTCTTTCCCTCTCTCCCTCCCTCCCTTACTTTCTCCCTCTCTCTTTCTCCCTCCCTCTCTACCTCTCTCTCTCTCACCCTCTCTCTCCCCTTCTTTCCCTCTCTCTCACCCTCTCTCTCTCCCTCTCCCTCTCTCTTTCTCTCTACTTCCCTCTTTCTCTCTCCCTCTCTCGTTCTCTTCCACCCTCTCTTACCCTCTCTCTTTCCCTCTCTCGCCCTCTCTCTCTCACCTTCTCTCTCACCCTCCCTCTCTCTCTTTCTCTCTCCCTCCCTCTTTCTCTCTCACCCTCTCTCTTTCCCTCTCTGTGTCTCTCGCCCCCTCTCTCTCACCCTTTCTCTCACCCACTCTCTTTCCCTCTCCTTCTCTCTCTTTCTCTCTCCCTCCCTCTTTCTCTCTCACCCTTTCTCTCACCCTCTCCCTCTCTCTCTTTCTCTCTCCCTCCCTCTTTCTCTCTCCCCCTTTCTCACCCTCTCACCCTCTCTCTCACACTCTCTCTCTCTTTCGTACTCCCTCCCTCTTTCTCTCTCTTTCCCTCTCGATGTCTCTCTCTGCCTCTCTCTCACCCTCTCTCTCACCCTCTCTCTTACCCTCTCTCCCTCTCACCCTCTTTCCCTCTCCCTCTCTCTATCTCTCACCCTCTCTCTCACCCTCTCTCTCTCACACCCTCTCTCTTTCCCTCTCTCTCTCACCCTCTCTCTTTCCTTCTCCTCCTCTCTTTCTCTTTCCTTCTCTCTCACACCCTCTCTCTCACACCCTCTCTCATACCCTCTCTCTTTCCCTCTCTCCTCTCACCCTCTCTCTTTCCCTCTGCCCCTTTCTCTTTCTCTTGCCCTCTCTCTCTCACACCCTCTCTCTCACACCCTCTCTCTCACACCCTCTCTCTCACACCCTCTCTCTCACCCTCTCTTTCCCTCCCTCTCTCACCCTCTCCCTCTCCCTCTCTCCCTTCCTCCCCCTGACTGCGGATTCTGTGCTGAACTCCTCGGGTCCATTGAAGAGACTCCTGGATTTGTTGCTGAGCAATACGGAGCTGGCTCTGGGATCTCGCTGACCTCCCCCAGATGATCACCGACTGGACTTCTCTGCTGCTGACTCAGCTAAACTGGCTCCGCAATCTCTGCCACTCTGCACCAGCCCTAAAAGCTGGCAGGGGCACCGTCAGCTAAAGGCCGGCTTCTTAACGGTGAAAATGGATCTGGGGACGGAGCGGCGGCAATGCGCACTTTCAGCGCGTCACGACTGCCGCAAGCCCCACACCGCCACGAGAGTCACGGTGGCCCACACCACTGCAACACCTCCCGGGCCCAATCTACGTCGGGGCGGCCAGTTGAGCCCAAAGCAGCAGCCATTCAATTTTGACGAATGGCCACCGCAAACGGGCATTAACGGGCCTTCCCGGGACCGTGAATTTCGGGGCCAAAGTCCCATCTTCACTCTGAAGACATCCTCCATCGTGTTGTGTGGCACTATGACCGTGCTAAATGGGATAGATTCAGAACAGATCTAGCAGCTCAAAAAATTGGGCATCCAGGAGGCGCTGTGGCCCATCAGCAGAAACAGAATTATATTCCACCACAATCTGTAACTTCATGGCCCGGCATGTCCCTCACTCTACCATTACCATCAAGCCAGGGGACCAACCCTGGTTCAATGAGGAGTGCAGAAGAGCATGCCAGGAGCAGCACCAGGCGTACCTAAAAATGAGGTGTCAACCTGGGGAAACTGCAACACAGGACTGCATGCATGCTAAACAGCGGAAGCAGCATGCTATAGACAGAGCTCGGTGATCTCACAATTAACAGATCAGATCAAAGCTCAGCAGTCCTACCACATCCAGTTGTGAATGGGAATGGAAATCTGCCCAGGTATGTCCCGTCCACAAAATCCGTCCAATTACCGCCCCATCAGTCTACTCCCAATCATCAGCAAAGTGATGGAAGGTGTCTTCGATAGTACAGGTGCAGCGTCGATGTAATGTCTGTAAGCTTGTAATGCTTGTAGCTCCACACTGTGGATGTGGACGTATTGTGTACTGCAGCTGCATAGTTAATCATTAAACAACGGGCAGCTTTCCGGAGAGTTCCGAGAGAGCAGCCTGCATGTTAGGAAGCTGTGCGTGCTGTGCTCTGTGAAGATATCACAGTTGGCGGCGAGATGGGAGATTTTTCGGATGTGTAAAGCTTAAATTTTGTTGGTAAAGGATTCAGCCAGCCGACAGAAGACTTTGGAAGTTTCTGTCTTTGAAAAGAAAGCTACAAAATCCGAGGTAAAAAAACAGCACATGGTGTGAACAGCTAGAGATTAAAAATGGCAGGTGTAATCGGATATTTGGGTGAATATAGACACGACCAGGAACATTTTAAAGTGTATGTGGATCGGCTAGAAATGTATTTCATTGCAAATAACATAATCGAAGTTCCAGACAATGCGGTCCAGAACCAGGCTGTGTTGGAACGTAAGAAAGCGATCTTCTTATCAGTGGCCAGTCCGGCATTGTACGAAACCCTTGTAAGTCTGCTTGTGCCTGACGAGCCAAAGGACACAACACTTAAAGAGATTTTAACGAAGCTGGAGCAGCACTATAACCCCAAACCGTTAGAAATTGCTGAAAGCTATCGTTTCGGGATTCGGAATCAAAAGATGGATGAAAGTATCACTGATTACATCATAGCATTAAAAAAGCTATTGATGCACTGTAATTTTGGAAACTTTCAAAACCGATCATTACGGGATCGTTTTGTTTGTGGGGTGAAAAATGATGCGATCAGAAGGAAGTTATTGACGACGGATGACTTAACTTTTGAGATTGCTTGTCAGATAGCGAGGTCGATGAGCATGGCCGAACAATATTCCGAGAATTAAATAATGATTACGGTCGTCAGTCAACCGAGGTAAATCACCTACAGGTTCAAAGTAAAAGACAGCCATGGCCGAAAGTCTCAGAAACTGCAAATTCTACCAGAGTGTCGAAGTCATGCTATAGGTGCCTGGGACAACACATTGCTCAAAGTTGTCCATACGTGAAGGCAGAGTGTTTTATCTGCAGAAAGACTGGGCATCTTGCGAAGGCATGCCGACTGAAGGGTAAACCAGTTTTTAAAGCTATGAGTCCAGCATTCAAAGCTATGAGTAGAAATCCAAAGAAACTTCATAGCATGGAAGAACAACAACAGGACGAGGAGATGTTAGAGATACACGTCATCAGGAGCACGAGGTTAACGGATAACGATTCGGAAAGCATCAAAATCCACATAGATGTTGCGGGATTCAAGATACCAATGGAAATTGACACGGGTGCCTCCGTGAGTGTAGTACCGGAGTCACTATACCGCGACAAATTCCGTGATTTCCAACTGGAGAAATCCAAGATAGAGCTGCGAGGCTACTCGGGAGACAAAATTCCTGTGGTAGGTCATATCACCGTGCCGGTGAAATATAAAGATCAATTTCAGAACTTGCCTTTAATAGTAGTGAAAGGAGACAAGCCTGCCTTATTAGGAAGAAATTGATTGAGTTCACTGAAGCTGGATTGGAGTAAGATTTTCTGTGTGGAAGCGAGATTTTCATCAATGGATGAGGTTATCAAGCAGTATCCGAAGGTGTTCTGCGAAACGGGCAGTCCGATCCAAGGCTTCAAGGCGAGTGTCAGGGTACAGAAGGACGCTAGATCAGTTTACCACAAGCCACGTTCCATACCATATGCACTCAAGGAGAAAGTTGAGAAAGAACTCAAAAGACTAGAGACTAAGAACATTATTTGTAAGATAGATCGATGTAATTGGGCTACACCCATTGTTGTTGTACCTAAGTCTGATGGTAAGGTAAGATTGTGTGGTGATTATAAGGTAACCGTAAACCAAGTTCGAGAGGGTAATGTCCCCAATACATTGCTGAATATAGAAGATTTGTTCACAACACTGACAGGTGGTCAGATCTTCTCAAAACTGGATCTCACGAATGCCTACTTACAGCTTGAACTAGACGAGGAGTCCAAGTCATGTTTGACTATAAATACTCATCTAGGCCTATATCAGTTTAATAGGCTACTGTTTAGAGTGTCTTCCGCCCCTGCCATATTCCAAGGGGTGATGAACCAGATTTTGCAAGGTATTGAAGGGGTAGTATGTTATTTGGATGACATACTAATTTCAGCACCAAATAGGCAAATTCATAATAAAACATTGAATGAAGTCCTCAAACGGCTAGAGAAGCACAGAATATGAGTATCTGCTCGTAAATATATTCAAAAGGGAGTTAGATGAAGTCCTTACTACTCGGGGGATCAAGGGGTATGGCGAGAAAGCAGGAAGGGGGTACTAAAGTTTCATGTTCAGCCATGAACTCATTGAATGGCGGTGCAGGCTAGAAGGGCCGAATGGCATACTCCTGCACCTATTTTCTATGTTTCTATGTTTCTAAGTGTGAGTTATTTAGAAATGCACCCACTCCTAGGAATGTCACTGAACTTCGTTCATTCTTGGGTCTTTTGAACTATTATGGGAAGTTCCTACCAAATTTGGCTACAGTATTACATCCACTGGATGAACTTTTGAAAAAACAGGTCCAGTGGAAGTGGTCAAAAGAATGCGAAACAGCATTCAAGGAGTGTAAAATCAAATTGGTAGAGAGCACCATGTTAGTTCACTACGACATATCTAAGGAGATTAAGCTAGCATGTGATACCGCTCCGTATGGAGTTGGGGCAGTAATCTCTCATGTATTCAGTAGTGGGGAGGAGATACCAATTGCTTTTGCTTCACGCACTCTCAGTGCCAGTGAGAGAAATTATGCGCAAATTGAAAGGGAAGCTTTGGTATTAATTTTTGGGGTCAAGAAGTTTCACAAATACTTGTATGGTCGTAAGTTTACCATCGTTATGGACCATACGCCCCTAACAGCAATCCTCCATCCAAAGTCCCCAGTTCCAACATTAGCTGCAGCCCGAATGCAGAGATGGGCTTTGATTTTGTCAGCATATACATATGATATTGAATACAGACGATCAGCTGATCACAGTAATGCTGATGCAATGTCTAGATTGCCTTCCCCATCACAAGTTACACCCGATAGGGAAGAAGTGTTTTATTTTTCATACATTGATGAACTGCCAGTCACAGCTGAAGAGATTGGTAGAGTAAAAGAGACTCAGAATGAAAGTCTGAGTCTGAGTCAGGAAAACAAAGAGCCTGAAGTTAGAGTGAGTTCAAATGAAAATCAAGGAAATTCCGTGGAGGAAAATGTTCCTCAGGATGAGCCTCAAATGAGTGTGAAATCAACACCATGTTTGGAAGGTTCTGTTCGAGAGCGAAGGTATCCTCTTCGAAACAGAAAACAAGTGGTAAAGTTAAATTTGTAAATATGTATAAAAATGAAAGTTATTTATGATGTTTGTTATGATGGATTTTTCATTAAGGAGGGAGAAGTGTAATGTCTGTAAGCTTGTAATGCTTGTAGCTCCACACTATGGATGTGGACGTATTGTGTACTGCAGCTGCATAGTTAATCATTAAACAACAGGCAGCTTTCCGGAGAGTTCCGAGAGAGCAGCCTGCATGTTAGGAAGCTGTGTGTGCTGTGCTCTGTGAAGATATCACAGTCGAGAATCCGGAGTTCCGGAATCCAGACTCCGGACTGATCGGTGGCAGGGTTGTTCGGAATCTGTAAAATGTTCCAGAATCTGGACCCGACGAACCTGCCAACCTCGGGGGGGCCCCGCTGTTGCCCGACCTCGGGCCTCGCCTCTCCGCCACTCGCTCGCTCCCCACCGCCACTGCCCTTACCTCGGGGCCTCCCGATGACCTACTTGGCGGGGCCCGCCCGAACACCTCAGCGGGGTCAGCCCACCCGACAACATCCTCGGCAGGGCCCGCACAACGACATCTTCCTTGGTGGGGCCAGACGGCCCAAACAGCTCTTTGGCGGGAATTCCCCCCCTTTCTGACGTTCTGAAATCCGGAAATACCCCAACCTGGGCTTGGGTGTTTCCGGATTCGTGGCGTCAGAAGACAAATCAAAAGTCCAGAAAAGCCTGGAATCCGGAACGGCCTCGGTCCCGAGAGTTCCAGATTTTAGGCACTGCACCTGTACTACCAAGCGGCACTTACCAATAACCGGCTCACCGATGCCCAGTTTGGGTACCGCCAGGACCACTCGGCTCCAGACGTTATTACAGCCTTGGTCCAAACATGGATAAAAGAGCTCAATTCCAGAGGTGAGGTGAGAGTGGCTGCCCTCAACATCAAGACAGCATTTGACCGAGTGTGGCATCAAGGAGCCCTAGTAAAATTGAAGTCAATGGGAATCGGGGGGGAAACTCTCCGCTGGCTGGAGTCATACCTTGCACAAAGGAAGATGGCTATGCTGGTTGGAGGTCAATCTTCTCAGCCCCAGGACGTCACTGCAGGAGTTCCAACAAGCGAGAGTCTCACCACCACCCCATGACATTCAATGGCATTACCATCGCTGAATCCCCCACCCTCAACATCTTGGGGGTCGCCATTGACCAGAAACTTAACTGGACCAGCCACATACATATTGTGACAACAAAAGCAGGCCAGAGGCTGGGTATTCTGTGGCAACTGATTCACCTCCTGACTCCCTTTCCACCATCTACAAGGCACAAGTCAGGAGTGTGATCGAATACTCTCCACTTGCCTGGATGAGTGCAGCTCCAAAACACCCAAGACAAAGCAGCTCGTTTGATCGGCACCCCATCCACCACCTTCAACATTCACTCCCTCCACCACGGGCGCACAGTGCCTGCAGTGTGTACCATCTACACGATGCACTGCAGCAACTCGCCAAGGCTTCTTCAGCAGCACCTCCCAAACCCGCGACCTCTACCACCTAGAAGGACAAGGGCAGCAGGCGCATGGGAACACCATCACCTGCAAGTTCCCCTCTGAGTTACACACCATGCTGACTTTGACCCATCGTCACTGGGTCAAAATCCTGGAACTCTCTCCCTAACAGCACTGTAGGAGTACCTTCACCACACGGACTGCAGCAGTTCAAGAAGGCGGCTCACCACCACCTTCTCAGGGGCAATTAGGGATGTGCCATAAATGCTGGCCTTGCCAGCGACGCCCACATCCCGGGAATGAATTGGGAAAAAAAATGCCAAAGCAGAATTTGAGTCAACCTGGACGAGTATGATGGAAACATTCGAATTGGATACCAGTTGGCGGTCTCTACAATACAATCCTAGGGGTCTTGAAGAATGGGGAGAACATAATGAACGAGGGGAAAGGAGGTGTTTAAGTTTTCAAAAATAGTGCAAAGAAACTCGGCACAGGTGCAAAGCATGTGTGCAGTGAGGACTGGCATTCAGGAGGAGAGGGTGGAACCCGAGGGCCAGGCAATCCAGGCTACTCCAGCAGACTGGAAAATAGCATCTGACCCGAGCCCTCCACTGTGCCCACCAGGCAGTTTAGGTTAAAATCAGGACTTTTGTTTCTGTCACCGTGAAGAGGGAATAAGTTCGTTTGTGGAGAGAAAAACAGAGTTAATGTTTCAGGTCGACTCGTTGAGATTTCCAGCATTTTCTGTTTTTATTTCAGATTCCAGCATCCGCAGTATCTCCAATGCCTTTCCACCATCTACAAGGCACAAGTCAGGAGTGTGATGGAATACTCTCCACTTGCCTCAATGAGTGCAGCTCCAACAACGCTCAAGAAACTCGACACCATCCAGGACAAAGCAGCCCACTTGATTGGCACCCCATCCACCATCTTAAACATTCACTCCCTCCACCACCGGCGCACCGTGGCTGCAGTGTGTACCATCTACAAGATGCACTGCAGCAACTCGCCAAGGCTTCTTTGGCAACACCTCCCAAACCCTGTACCCACCCTCCTGTATGGCTCAGAAACATGCACCATGTACAGTAGATACCTCAAGTCGCTGGAGAGAAATACCACCAACAATGTCTCCACAAGATCCAACAAATCCCCTGGGAGGACAGACGCACCAACATTAGCGTCCTCGACCATGCCAACATCCCCAGCATTGAAGCACTGACCACACTTGATCAGCTCCACTGGACATGCCACATAGTTCACATGCCAGACACGAGACTCCCAAAGCAAGCACTCTACTTGGAACTCCTTCACGGCAAACGAGTCAAAGGTGGGCAGCGGAAACGCTACAAGGACACCCTCAAAGCCTCCCTGATGACGTGCAACATCCCCACTGACACCTGGGGGTCCCTGGCCCAAAACCGTCCTAAGTAGAGGAAGTGCATCCGGGAGAGCGCTGAGCACCTCGAGTCTCAATGCCGAGAGCATGCAGAAATCAAGCGCAGACAGCGGAAAGAGCGTGCGGCAAACCAGTCCCACCCACCCGTTCCCTCAACGACTATCTGTCCCACCTGTGACAGGGACTGTGGTTCTCGTATTGGACTGTTCAGCCACCTAAGAACTCATGTTAAGAGTGGAAGCAAGTCTTCCTCGATTCCGAGGGACTGCCTATGATGATGATGATGATTTTGCTTTTGAATAAGTTACTTTGTTTGGCCAAGCAATCAGCAGCCGCGTGTTCAAAAATAAGTGTTCGTGTCTTTCACCCATGCATATCTATTTTGTACATAAATCAAATGTAATGCTCGGTCCAAGAATAATTGCAGCAACATCTTTTAATCTCTGTGAACAGAAGGATAATCGTATCAAATCTGATTAATATTGGGTTATGCAGTCACATGGAAAGCAAATCCACAGTCCCAACAAAATATATCGCTAATACAGCGTGGAAATGAGTTATTATATTTACATTTTGATTTAGTTGAAGGTGGAAACAAGGTATGAAATGAGCATCTTTGACATGCATCGTCTCAAAACTGTGAAGTGCATGGAAAGTGATCATTGCTGGTGCCTGGCATCAAGACTGGATTGTTTGACAAGCAAGAACACTGAAAACTTGCCTCCTATTGCTCTTTATTTGTTCTTGGGATGTGGGCGTCACTGGCTAGAACACAGGTACAGCAAGTGATCAGGAAGGCCAATGGAATCTGGGCCTTTATTGTAAAGGGGATGGAGTATAAAAGCAGGGAAGTCTTGCTACTCTTATACAGGGTATTGGTGAGGCCACACCTGGAATACTGCGTGCAGTTTTGGTTTCCATATTTACGAAAGGATATACTTGCTGTGGAGGCAGTTCAGAGAAGGTTCACTCGGTTGATTCCGGGGATGAGGGGGTTGACTTATGAGGAAAGGTCGAGTAGGTTGGGCTTCTACTCATTGGAATTCAGAAGAATGAGAGGTGATCTTATCGAAACGTATAAGATTATGAGGGGGCTTGACAAGGTGGATGCAGAGAGGATGTCCCCACTGATGGGGGAGACTAGAACTAGAGGGCATGATCTTAGAATAAGGGGCCGCCCATTTAAAACAGAGATGAGGAGAAATTTCTTCTCTCAGAGGGTTGTAAATCTGTGGCATTTGCTGCCTCAGAGAGCTGTGGAAGCTGGGACATTGAATAAATTTAAGACAAAGATAGAAATTTCTTAACTGATAAGCGAATAAGGGGTTATGGGAAGTGGACCTGAATCCATGATCAGATCGGCCATGATTGAATTAAATGGCGGAGCAGGCTCGAGGGGCCATATGGCCTGCTCCTGCTCTTATTTATTATGTTCTTATATTCTCGGAGCAGGAGTGGGCCATTTGGCCCCTCGAGCCTGCTCGTTGCCCGGAGGGTGGTTACAGGTCAGTTGCAGCGTGTGTGGCTGGAGAAGGGGCGGAAGGACCTTGTCCCTGAAGGACATTGCAACAATCCAGCGTCTCCCACACAGGCTAGTCCATAAATGCCCAGATTTGCTGCATTCAGTCTGTAAAATTACCGTGATGGGATTTAAGTTTCTGACGACAAAAACAACTTTTATTTTTATATAGCGCCTTTAACATATTAAAACTGCCCAAGGCGCTTCAACAGGAGTGTCATGAGACCAAATATTTGACACCGAGCTGCAAAAGGAGAAATTAGGGCAGGTGACCAAAAGCTTGGTCAAAGAGGTAGGTTTTAACAACAACAATTTATATTTATATAGCGCCTTTAACATAGTGAAACGTCCCAAGGCGCGCCACAGGAGTATTGGACTGTACAGTCACCTGAGAACTCACTTTTAGAGTGGAAGCAAGGCTCGAGGGGCCAAATGGCCCACTCCTGCTCCTAGAACAGTGTTGTAATGTGGGAAACGCGGCCACGATACCAGGGATAACTCCCCTGCTCTTCTTCAAAATAGTGCCATGGGATCTTTTCATCCACCTGAGAGGGCAAACGGAGCCTCGGTTTAACATCTCACCCGAAAGACAGCACCTCCAACAGTGCAGCACTCCCTCAGCACTGCACTGGAGTGTCAGCCTAGATTTACGTGCTCCAGTCGCCAGGAGTGAGACTTGAACCCACAACCTCCTGACTCCGAGGCCAGTGTGCTACCCACTGAGCTGCAGCTGACACTATGGGAAAATAGGGAGGTGCAATGCACGAAAAAATGTCGTTAAGTGCAGCTTGAGGCCAAGGTGCTGCACCTAGTGACTCAACAGCAATAACAACTTGCATTCATATAGCGCCTTTAATGCAGTAAAACATCCCAAGGTGCGTTAAAGTAATAAAGACTTCATTTATATAGCGCCTTTCATGGCCACCGGACGTTTGCGCGCTTCACAGCCAATGAAGTACTTTTTGAAGTGCAGTCACTGTTGCAATGTGGGAAACACGGCAATCACTGCGCACAGCAAGCTCCCACAAACAGCAATGTGATAATGACCAGATAACCTGTTTTTTTTTGTGATGTTGATTGAGGGATAAATATTGGCCCAGGACACCGGGGGTTGTAACTCCCCTGCTCTTCAAAATGGTGCCACAGGACCTTTTACATCCACCTGAGAGAGCAGACAGGGCCTCGGTTTAACGTCTCATCCGAAAGATGACACCTCCGACAGTGCAGTACTCCCTCAGCACTGCACTGGGAGTGTCAGCCTAGATTATGAGCTCAAGTCTCTGGAGTGGGACTTGAGCCCACAACCTTCTGACTCCGAGGAGAGGGTGCTACTCACTGAGCCACAGCTGACACTGTGTTCCCCAAATATTTCAGACTGAGCCACATAAGGAGATATTAGGACAGGTGACTAAAAGACTCGGGCAAAGACTGATCATCCATCAGTTTATTAGATTCAAGCAGTCATTGGATTCCAACCTATAATCTCCGGCTTGTGACTGGGATTTGAACTCTTGTCTGGGGCATGGGAATCAAGTCATCTGCCTCAGATTGCAGCCGAGCGCTTTGTGAGATTTTACTGCATTTCATTAAAACCCATGCCGCAAGAAGACAAAAAACCTTGTTTCAGTAGTTAAATGAATTACTTATTGGCATCATGAAATGCGTAGTTTAACATTGTGCAGTTTGACAGTGACCGGCCTTTTAAAGGTAAAGCTTATTTTATGGCCTGAAAACACGAACACGCACTAAACCCATCAAATGCACTTAAACTTTTCTCCAAAATGGGGAAGTTGTCAACAATTCCTCAATAATCTACTTCCAGTTTTACATTGGGAATGCTCACAAGTCTGATTAGTTCAGTTATTGTTGCATTTTGGCTCGTAATTTATAAAAAAAATACTTTTTAATGAGAGTGTGAAAGAATGAGGAGGAAAGGCAGAAGGTTCTATTTAATTCAAGAGTCGAGGCCACTGGCCGACTCCTGCTCGCAGTCACCCAGGGCTCCCCTCGGGAGCCCACCTTCAGTACAGGTGATGTAAGGGGTAGTTTGCAGGGGGTCAGCTTTCTCTTCTGACCTTATATGAGTGGTTCCGAATCGCTCCCACACCCTTGGTTCTAGACACTGGAATTATGAAGGGACTGTGACAGACTTGGACAGACAATTGGTTTCAAGGTAGGAAGCAGGTATGTGTTTAAAAAGAAGCAAAAGGCACACCTTTAATAACACACACAGACCAATACACACTGAGGGGTACAACACATTGAATAAATTGACAAATTACAGCCTGTGGGGAAAAGAATGCAGCTTAAACTCTAAATGGGGTAAAGAGGAGAATGCAGATACATTTACACAAGTTATCCCAGCCTCCCCCCTCCCAATTCCCCTAACTAACTAAGTTATAGCTCTGGGGGTTCAGGGGCTATGCTCACCAATCCCTTTAGACAGTTTTCGGTGAATCACGGTTTTGGGGTTCGCTGCACTTGGCCTTCTAGGCGAGCCGTACCCTGGACGGAGGAGAGGACTTCGGACTGCGTAGTCTTCGGTTGGGGTGCGTCCGTTGATGCACTAAGTTGCGTTTTGGATGTATGGGGTAAGTACCCACTTTCTTTGGTTAGGAATAGTTTTAGTTAGTCCCTTTTGGTAATTTCTCCCCCGCTGGGTCGTTCAGAAGTAGATTGTAGAGTGGTTGTCAGTTTGGTTGCTGACAACCTTCCGTTCCGTGGGCCTCGTGCTCGGTCAGTTCCTGATGAGTTCTGGTAGTTTCCTTCACTATTCCATTTCTTCACTGTAGAGGAAGCAGGCTGCTTGTGTCTGTGTCTGTGTTCCTGTCTGTGTCCTTGTTCGAGTCTGTGCGAGTTCCAGTCTGTGTTCTGTTCGAGTCTGTGCGAGTTCCAGTCTGTGTTCTGCTAGTTTTTCCTTGTAAAACTGGGGGATAGATATATCCCAAAAAAAGGCTCCATTATCTCCCATCAAATCTCTTGGGTTCTGTTTAAACTGTTCTCTCCATTGATTTTCAAATGTCTCCTTTGTCAGCAGTAACTCGATTAGGGTGTGAGAATGTGCTATCACTGGTTTTGCATTGTTTTAGGATTGTCCAGTTTCCTGACCATTATTTCCATTGTGCTTGATTGGGTAATTCGATTATCTCTTAGGGGGTGAATAGCCTGGGATCCTTAATACTCGAATTTGCTTCAGAGGTTGGCCTCACCTCCTGTATTTGGTAACTCTTTTTCGCAGCCAAAATGTTGTAGAATCTTAAAATTGATATGCTCCTTCCCATAGATGTTTAGGGGATCTCAAGCTTCTGTAATTTAGGTCCATTTTGAATTCCCTTTCCTATGAGTCCAAACACTGGGGGGGGGGGGGGTCCTCCATGAATGCATCCCCTTTTATCCCCCGCAGGCTTTGTCTGCCCCTTTAAACTCATTTTGAAAGCCCAGAAAGGGATTCTTCTCCTCTGCAGGGGACAGGTACCTGGAATCTTTGCGAGATATTGGTAAATTCTACAGTGACTCCAACCCAACAACGTTGTCCAGTCTCGGGCAGCGGCAGGGCAGCAGGCAGAAGGTCCTTGCCTCTGAGTCAGAAAGTTTAGAACATAAGAACTGTAAAGTCCTGTCCCCTCAGTACAGATTCACACGAGGCATGTAGTGAAGTCAAGGTCACTCTGGACCTGCACCTTTATTTCACAGCTCTGGAATGCTGCACTTGCCTGAGACCTGTCCTTATATACCTGTCTCTTGCAAGTGCACCCCTGGTGGTAAGGTATGCTGGTGGTTACAGGTCATATCTTATTACAGTCATGTATAGCATGTTAGGATACAGTTACATATATAATAATGCAAGATACATGACATCACCCTCCCCCAAGGTCTTATTGTCTTTATAGGTTCAGTCTCTCAGGTGGTCTACGCTCTCGCGTGGAGCGTCTGAGTTGTGGTTCAGTTGTTTGCCTTGGTGTCTGTTTTTCTTTGGGTGTGGTTGCTGGTATCTCGCCTGGGCTGTCTGTTTCGATTGGTGTGATTGTTGTTGACTCGCCTGGGCTGTCTGTTGGGATTGCCCTTTCCTCAGGTTGTTCCCTCTGTCTGTCCACCAGGTGTGGTGCGAGTTCCACATTGTAGTCTGCCTCAGGTTCCGCAGTGTTGTTGGTAAATCTGCTTTTGACTTGGTCTATATGCCTCCGGCAGGTTTTGCCAGTGTCCATTTGTACTACCAGTACACTGTTTCCTTCCTTGCCCGTTACTGTCCCTGTAAGCCATTTGGGACCCCTGCCATAGTTTAGTACAAACACTTTGTCCCCTATCTCATTCCATCTCCCCCTCGAATTTCTGTCATGGTACTCAGTCAGCTTACGGCGCTTTGCCTCAACGATTTCGTGCATGTCTGGGAGGATTAATGAGAGCCTTGTTTTTAAAGTCCTTTTCATCAACAGTTGCGCGGGGGTGGAATCCCAGTTAGTGAGTGTGGACGAGATATGTATGCCAGCAGCAGTCACGACAGGCGACCCTGCAGCATGGGACCTTGGATTTTAAGCATGCCTTGTTTAATGATTTGTACTGCTCTCTCCGCCTGGCCATTGGAGGCCGGCTTGAACAGTGCCGTCTTGACGTGATTTATGCCGTGGTCAATTATAAAGTCTTGGAATTCTGCGCTGGTGAAGCACGGACCATTGTCACTGACAAATATGTCAGGGATTCCATGCGTTGCAAACATAGTTGCGAGGCTCTCCACAATGGTGGAGGTTGTGCTCGAGTTTAAAATGGTGCATTCGATCCACTTTGAAAATGCATCGACGAATACGAGGAACATTTTGCCCATGAATGGGCCCGCATAGTCTACATGCACCCAAGACAACGGTTTGGTAGGCCAGGGCCAGGGGCACAGTGGAGCCTCCCTGGGGGCATTGCTGAGTTGGGCACAAATGGTGCACCTTCGGACACAGAGCTCCAGGTCCGCGTCAATACCAGGCCACCAGACTTGGGATCTGGCTATGGCCTTCATGAGAACGATCCCCGGGTGCTCGCGGTGGAGCTCCCGGACAAATGCCTCTCTGCCTCGCAGAGGCATGACTACTCGGCTACCCCACATCAGGCAGTCTGCTTGTAGTGATAGCTCATGCATGCGCCTTTGAAAGGGTTTTAATTCCTCGGGGCAGGCATCGCGGGCCTCTGCCCAGTCACCGGTTAGGACACATCTTTTTACTAAGGATAACGTGGGGTCGCTTGCCGTCCAGGCTCTGATTTGGCGAGCCGTCATGGGCGAACCTGTGGACTCAAAGGTATTGATTGCCATGACTATCTCACAGTCCTGTTCGTCAGACCCTTCCGTGGTCGCCAGGGGTAGCCTGCTGAGCGCGTCGGCACAGTTGTCTGTGCCTGGTCTGTGCCTTATGGTATAGTCGTAGGACGCCAGCATGAGTGCCCACCATTGAATTCGCGCCGAGGTGTTGGCGTTTATTGCCTTGCTCTCGGATAGGAGGGACATGAGGGGCTTGTGGTCGGTTTCTAACGCGAACTTGGCCCCGAAAAAGTATTGGTGCATCTTTTTGACACCGTACACGCACACGAGCGCCTCATAGAAACATAGAAACATAGAAAATAGGTGCAGGAGTAGGCCATTCAGCCCTTCTAGCCTGCACCGCCATTCAATGAGTTCATGGCTGAACATGCAACTTCAGTACCCCATTCCTGCTTTCTCGCCATACCCCTTGATCCCCCTAGTAGTAAGGACCTCATCTAACTCCTTTTTGAATATATTTAGTGAATTGGCCTCAACAACTTTCTGTGGTAGAGAATTCCACAGGTTCACCACTCTCTGGGTGAAGAAGTTTCTCCTCATCTCGGTCCTAAATGGCTTGCCCCTTATCCTTAGACTGTGACTCCTGGTTCTGGACTTCCCCAACATTGTGAACATTCTTCTTGCATCGAACCTGTCTAAACCCATCAGAATTTTAAACGTTTCTATAAGGTCCCCTCTCATTCTTCTGAACTCCAGTGAATACAAGCCCAGTTGATTTAGTCTTTCTTGATAGGTCAGTCCCGCCATCCCGGGAATCAGTCTGGTGAACCTTCGCTGCACTCCCTCAATAACAAGAATGTCCTTCCTCAGGTTAGGAGACCAAAACTGTACACAATACTCCAGGTGTGGCCTCACCAAGGCCCTGTACAACTGTAGCAACACCTCCCTGCCCCTGTACTCAAATCCCCTCGCTATGAAGGCCAACATGCCATTTGCTTTCTTAACCGCCTGCTGTACCTGCATGCCAACCTTCAATGACTGATGTACCATGACACCCAGGTCGCGTTGCACCTCCCCTTTTCCTAATCTGTCACCATTCAGATAATAGTCTGTCTCTCTGTTTTTACCACCAAAGTGGACAACCTCACATTTATCCACATTATACTTCATCTACCATGCATTTGCCCACTCACCTAACCTATCCAAGTCGCTCTGCAGCCTCATAGCATCCTCCTTGCAAATCACACTGCCACCTAACTTAGTGTCATCCGCAAATTTGGAGATACTACATTTAATCCCCTCGTCTAAATCATTAATATACAGTGTAAACAGCTGGGGCCCCAGCACAGAATCTTGCGGTACCCCACTAGTCACTGCCTGCCATTCTGAAAAGTACCCATTTACTCCTACTCTTTGCTTCCTGTCTGACAACCAGTTCTCAATCCACGTCAGCACGCTATCCCCAATCCCATGTGCTTTAACTTTGCACATTAATCTCTTGTGTGGAACCTTGTCGAAAGCCTTCTGAAAGTCCAAATATACCACATCAAATGGTTCTCCCTTGTCCACTCTACTGGAAACATCCTCAAAAAATTCCAGAAGATTTGTCAAGCATGATTTCCCTTTCACAAATCCATGCTGACTTGGACCTATCATGTCACCTCTTTCCAAATGCGCTGCTACAACATCCTTAATAATTGATTCCATCATTTTACCCACTACCGATGTCAGGCTGACCGGTCTGTAATTCCCTGTTTTCTCTCTCCCTCCTTTTTTAAAAAGTGGAGTTACATTGGCTACCCTCCACTCCATAGGAACTGATCCAGAGTCAATGGAATGTTGGAAAATGACTGTCAATGCATCCGCTATTTCCAAGGCCATCTCCTTAAGTACTCTGGGATGCAGTCCATCAGGCCCTGGAGATTTATCGGCCTTCAATCCCATCAATTTCCCCAACACAATTTCCCGACTAATAAGAATTTCCCTCAGTTCCTCCTCCTTACTAGACCCTCTGATCCTTCTTATATCCGGAATGTTGTTAGTGTCCTCCTTAGTGAATACCAAACCAAAGTACTTGTTCAATTGGTCTGCCATTTCTTTGTTCCCCGTGATGACTTCCCCTGATTCTGACTGCAGGGGACCTACATTTGTCTTTACTAACCTTTTTCTCTTTACATATCTACAGAAACTTTTGCAATCCGTCTTAATGTTCCCTGCAAGCTTCTTCTCGTACTCCATTTTCCCTGCCCTAATCAAACCCTTTGTCCTCCTCTGCTGAGTTCTAAATTTCTCCCAGTCCCCGGGTTCGCTGCTATTTCTGGCCAATTTGTATGCCACTTCCTTGGCTTCAATACTATCCCTGATTTCCCTTGATAGCCACGGTTGACCCACCTTCCCTTTTTTATTTTTATGCCATACAGGAATGTGCAATTGTTGTAGTTCATCCATGCGGTCTCTAAATGTCTGCCATTGCCCATCCACAGTCAACCCCTTCAGTATCATTCGCCAATCTATCCTAGCCAATTCACGCCTCATACCTTCAAAGTTACCCTTCTTTAAGTTCTGGACCATGGTCTCTGAATTAACTGTTTCATTCTCCATCCTAATGCAGAATTCCACCATATTATGGTCACTCTTCCCCAAGGGGCCTCGCACAACGAGATTGCTAATTAATCCTCTCTCATTACACAACACCCAGTCTAAGATGCCTCTCCCCTAGTTGGTTCCTCGACATATTGGTCTCGAAAACCATCCCTTATGCACTCCAGGAAATCCTTCTCTACCATTCCGTACCCGCGCTCCGCCCGCGAAAGTGACCTGGAGGCATAAGCTATGGGTTGTAATTTGCCCACACTATTGACATGTTGCAAAACTCACCTGACCCCATACGCTGACGCATCGCATGTGAGAACTAGCTTTTTACCTGGGTCAATGAAAGTCAAAACACTGTTGGAACACAGAAGGTTGCGTGCCTTATTGAAGGCGCGTTCCTGGGCGTCTCCCCAAAACCAATCGCACCCCTTTCTGAGTAGCACGTGTAGAGGCTCCAGTAGTGTGCTTAAATTCTGCATAATGTTTCCAAAGTTCTGCATTAAGTTCCCAAAGTAATTGAGTAGCCCGAGAAAGGCGCGCAGTTCTGAGACATTCCGGGGCCTGGGTGCCAGGTGAATTGCTTCTGTTTTGGACTCTGTTGGGCGGATTCCATCAGCGGAAATCCTTCTGCCCAAAAATTCAACCTCGGGTGCAAGAAACAGACACTTGGATTTCTTGACTTGTAGGCCTACCCGATCCAACCGCTTTAGTACTTCCTCCAAATTACGGAGATGGGAGTCGGTGTCCCTGCCCGTGATAAGTATGTCGTTTTGAAATACAACCATCCCCGGGATGGACTTGAGCAGACTCTCCATGTTGCGCTGGAATATGGCAGCTGCCGACCTGATGCCGAATGGGCATCGATTGTACATGAAAAGGCCTCGATTGTGTGTTGATGGTGGTGAGTAGCTTGGATTCCTCGGTCAATTCTTGCATCATATACGCAGATATGAGGTCTAATTTTGAGAAAAGTTTACCTCCAGCCAATGTGGCAAATAAGTCCTCTGCTCTGGGCAGCGGGTACTGGTCCTGTAGGGAGACTCTGTTTATGGTAGATTTGTAGTCCCCACAGATTCGTACGGATCCATCAGGCTTCATGACTGGGACGATTGGACTTTCCCAGTCGCTAAATTCCACAGGTGATATAATGCCTTCCTGCAGAAGCCTGTCTAGTTCGTGTTCAATCTTTTCCTTCATCACATAGGGTACAGCTCTGGCTTTGTGATGGACCGGTCTAGCATCCTGTGTGATGTAGATTTTGACTTTGGCCCCTTTGAAAGTGCCCACACCTGGCTGAAATAGATGTTCAAATCGCTTTATAACTGTTGAGCAGGAGGTCCGTTCCTCTAATGACATGGCATGGACATCATCCCATTTCCAGTTTAGTTTTGCCAGCCAGCTTCTCCCCAGCAGTGCTGGGGGGTCTCCAGGGACAATCCACAGGGGAAATCGGTTCACTGTCCCTTTGTGTGTGACAGAGAGCATGGCGCTGCCGAGGACTAGTACGATTTCTTTGGTATAGGTCCTTAGTTTGGTGTCAACCCTTGTGAGTTTTGGTCTGTCTCATTTATGCGGCCACAGTTGTTCAAATTGTTGAGCGCCCAAGAGAGATTGACTCGCTCCCGTATCCAGCTCCGACCCATCCAATTCGTATACCAGCCGAGCTGCCGTTATTTTGCACGTGCAGGCCAAATGCCCTGTATATTCACAATTTCTGCAAACAGCCTGCTGAAAACGACATCCCCTTGACGAGTGCCCACCCCCACACCTCCAGCACAGACCTGTTCCATTGTTCAAAGAGTTTCCAAAGAATGAGCTGCGTCTGGCTGATCTCTCTTGAGCTTCTCTCAGTTTGTAGTTGATTGCTCGCATTGTGGGTTGATGAGGTATGAACGGCCGTTCCTGTGGCCCTTGATGGCTTCTGCCTGCTGTCGAGAACCTGTTCTCCCGGTTTTGTCTGTGTGTGGGGGTAGCAGCTTGTTTAGTGCTGTGAACTTCTTGTTCCAATATTTTGTTAGTTGTCGTACCTGCATTGTAAATCAACCTCGTTTCTTCTTCCCCTACCAAGAATGTCTGTGCAACCAGTGCTGCTGCCTCTAAGGTCAGGTTCTTGGTCGCTATGAGCTTTCGGAATATGCCTGCGTAGCCTATTCCTTCAATGAAAAAATCTCTCAGCATTTTTCTCCTCAGTTCATCGGAGAACTCACATAAACTAGCCAACCTCCGAAGTTCCGCCACGAAGTCGGGTATGCTCTGGCCCACACAGCGTCTGTAGTTGTCGAACCTGTGTCTGGCCATGTGTAGGCTGCTCGCTGGCTTCAGGTGGTCTCTTACCAGTGTGCCCAATTCTTCAAACGACTTGCTTGCTGGTTTCTCGGGTGCCAACAGATCCTTCATTAAAGCGTATGTTTTCGAGCCACAGCTAGTCAAGAGATGGGCTCTTCTCTTGTCTGCCTTATCATTACCTAACCAGTCTTTGGTTACAAAGCTTTGCTGGAGCCTTTCTATAAAGTCCTCCCAATTGTCTCCCGCATTGTACTTTTCATCTGATCCGTTGTTCGCCATTCTGTGGATTCTGTAATCCCGTAACCGGTCGCCACTGTAAAGTCCTGTCCCCTCAGTACAGATTCACACGAGGCATGTAGTGAAGTCAAGGTCACTCTGGACCTGCACCTTTATTTCACAGCTCTGGAATGCTGCACTTGCCTGAGACCTGCCCTTATATACCTGTCTCTTGCAAGTGCACCCCTGGTGGTAAGGTTTGCTGGTGGGTACAGGTCATATCTTATTACAATCATGTATCGCATGTTAGGATACAGTTATATATAACAATGTAAGATACATGACAAGAACAAAAGAAATAGGAGCAGGAGAAGGCCATATGGCCCCTCAAGCCTGCTCCGCCATTTAATACAACCATGGCTGATCCAATCATGGACTCAGGTCCACTTCCCTGCCCGCTCCCCTTAACCCCTTATTCCCTTATCGGTTAAGAAACTGTCTATCTCTGTCTTAAATTTATTCAATGTCCCAGCTTCCACAGCTCTCTGAGGCAGCGAATTCCACAGATTTTCAACCCACTGAGAGAAAAATTGTCTCCTCATCTCAGTTTTAAATGGGCGGCCCCTCATTCTAAGATTATGCCCCCTAGTTCTAGTCTCCCCTATCAGTGGAAACATCCTCTGTTGCTGGTTCAAGTCCCACTCCAGGGACTTGAGCACATTATTCTAGGCTGACACTCCAATGCAATGCTGAGGGAGTGCTGCATTGTCGGAGGTGCTGTCTTTCGGCTGAGACGTTAAGCCAATTACTGCTCTCTCAGATGGACATAAAACCTCCCGCGGCACTATTTCGAAGAAGAGCAGGGGAGCTATCCCCAGTGACCTGCGCAATATTTATCGCTCAACCAACATCACAGATCATCTGGTCATTAGCACATTGCTGTTTGTGGGAGCTTCCTGTGCGCAAATTGGCTGCCGCGTTTCCCACATTACAACAGTGACTACACTTTTTAAAAAGTACTTAATTGGCCGTAAAGTGCTTTGGGATGTCCTAAGACTGTGGAAGGCGCTATATAAATGCAAGTCTTTCTTTTCTCTTTAGGAGTCCCAATCCAAGCCTGTCGCAGACGGGAAAAGGAAAATTCAGCTCTTATATGTCAAGTGAAGCTTGAAAAGTAGGGGCAGGAGGACAAGAGTTTACATTGGCGAAAAGTCACTTCTGTAATGACTCAAGAGTCTGGTTACTGTAAACTCACTCAGGTGCAACCTGATCTATCTTTATTCCAGCCCAAGAGTGCCAGTGTGACAAAGACACGCAGCTTATATATAGGTGACCAAGCATACATGCCACATGCGTACAGCCCGATGACCTCTGACCACTGCGCCCAGGTCACCGGGGTTAGAAATAACGGGGGGCGATTTTAACCCTACTCGCTCAGCAGAAACCTGGGGGTGGCCAGTAAAAATCGCCCCGGGCTCTTACCCATCCGAAAACCGCCACGATCAAAACATCTGCAATTTTAACCTGCTCTCCTGAGTAAGCAGCAAGGACAGGCGCCTGGAGCCAACAGGGTCCTTCTTTACATAGGTATGTTGTGTCTGATGACATCATTGAGACCCGACTGTAATTTTAACCCGGGCCTGAGTGGGGAATCCACCTGGAGTTAAAATCGGGGCCGTTACAGTTATGTATGCAAACCTCACCAATATGTAAGACTTGTCACCGGGGGGAGCACACCTGTGGGAGGCCTAAGGGTCACCTGTGCTCCCTGGCAAGCAGGTATAATGGCAATCCACCATGCTGCTTCCTCACTTTGGAGTTACATTAAAGAGACCAAGGTCACAATGGTTTGAGCTTACAACACAGTTGTGGAGTTATTCTGAACTTAACAGTTTCTTCCAGCTGGGGTAGTGGAGACAAAATCACGAGGAAGATTGAAAAGGCTCAGTGGTATAGTGGGAGAGTTTCAGTGGCCTTGACTATCCTTCTCTTGTGTATTGGCGTTCACCTTTGTGCTGCATGAAGGAGCCATAACCCCTTTCAGCACTGCATTGTTCAGCGACCTCGAGAATTTGTACGCTGCCTGCCGTGACCGTGAGTAACAAACCTTTTAAAACGTCTGGACCAGTGCTGCAACTTAATCTCATTGAATTAGCAGCCAGTTGAACCCAACAGTAACAGCAGTGTTATTATGCTTGGCTTAAATCATCGCCTATTAACCTGAGCATACGTCGCAAAGAATGTGGAATTATCAGTATTCTTTACGTGTGTTCTATGTACATACGAACATATGAACTTGACAGGCAGATAAGGGACTTCAGTTACGTGGATAGACTGGAGAAGCTGCGGTTTGTTCTCCTTCGAGCAGAGAGGATTGAGAGGAGATTTCATCAAGGTGTTCAAAATCACGAGGGGTCTGGACGGAGTAGATCGAGAGAAACTGTTCCCATTGGAGGATGGGTCGAGAACCAGAGGACACAGATTTAAAGTGATTGGCAAAAGAACCAAAGGCGACATAAGAAAAAACTTTTTTTACGCAGCGAGTGGTTAGGATCTGGAATGCATGGCCTGAGAGGGCGGTGGGTGCAGACTCAATCACATCTTTCGAAAGGGAGTTGGATAAGTATCTGAAGGACAAAAATGTGCAGGGCTACGGGGAAAGGGCGGGTGAGTGGGACTGGGTGCTCTTGCAGAGTGTTGGCACGGGCTCGATGGGCCAAATGGCCTCCTTCTATGCTGTAACCATTCTATGATTGTAAGCCTGCCCCACACACCATGATGGTTGGAGCATCATCCACGGATTAGTGTTGTGTCTGAAATGTACTTATGAATGACTCCACGAGGCAATGTGTTGTACTCAAACTGCAGTGACCTTGGTCCTTTATTCATAACTCCACAGTGTGCGGCTCCCCTTTTATACAGCCCCTGTCACCAGGGCAGGAAACCCCGGTCTCCACCAGTTGCACCCTCTAGTGGTGCCAGCATGTATATACACAGTGTAAACCTTATTTATAGTACATCAGGTAAACAAGTCTCCATCTTATGCAACTATACAGTGATTACACAGAATATATCTATAGTCTGCATATATGACAACTAGTGCCCTTCCTCTCACCCCATATCCTGCAGTCATGCAATCTCTTGGAAGAGGCAAAAAAAAACGGGGAAAAACCCATAGTCAGTAAGGGACACAATATCCTGAAAAATTCCTCTCCTGCCACTCACTCGATCAAAACCAATCCAGGGCATCACGTGGACCAAGCAAAGAAATGGAGTGGATTTTGGCCTCTGGGTGACCAAGGCTAGGAGCGTGGCCACCGGTCACCCGTACCGCGGGCGGAATGGTGGTCATGATCTTGAGGCCGCAGGACGGCGAGCTCGCCAGATTAAGGTTGGCCAATATCGGGCCGCTCCCGCCGACGGCTTGCTAAGTTCAACGGTCGGGGTGGTGGTAACTGCAGAAGGGGGCTGGTGGAGAGGGGGCGTTGAAGGAGGTCGAGGTTCTGGTGTGTGGGGTGGGCCAGCCTAGATTATTTTTGTGGGGCCTGTAGCAATGGTACTGCTTCTCCCCGGTCCCACAAAAATAATTCCAAACTTAATGGTGTTGGGCCTCTCTGGCTCCATCGGCCGTGGAACCGGTCAGGGTGTGCGTGGTGCACCCGCCGACATAAAATGGCAGTCGGAGGGTCCTTGCACACTGATTTGCATATTAAAAGGGGCCTACTGCCTGATACAGCCAGGCGTTTTGGGCATCTAGCAGTGGGGTCCTCTCAAATTTGTGCCCGCTTCTGCGTCGGAGTGAACAGGGCGGTAAGGCTCCCCACTCCACTTTGAGACCTTTAATGATCCATATTTATGAAAGGATATACTTGTTTTGGAGGCAGTTCAGAGAAGGTTCACTCGGTTGAGCCGAGGATGAGGGGGTTGACTTATGAGAAAAGGTTGAGTAGGTTGGGCCTCTACTCATTGGAGTTCAGAAGAATGAGAGGTGATCTTATTGAAATATATCAGATTATGAGGGGGCTTGACAAGGTGGATGCAGAGAAGATGTTTTCACTGATGGGAGAGACGAGAACTAGAGGGCATAATCTTAGAATAAGGGGGCCACCCATTTAAAACAGAGATGAGGAGGAATTTCTTCTCTCTGAGGGTTGTAAATCTGTGGAATGCGCTGCCTCAGAGAGCTGTGGAAGCTGGGTTATTGAATAAATTTAAGACAGATATGGACAATTTCTTAACCGATAAGGGAATAAGGGGTTATGGGGAGCGGGCAGGGAAGTGGACCCGAGTCCATGATTGGATCAGCCATGATCATAGGCAGTCCCTCGGAATTGAGGAAGACTTGCTTCCACTCCTGAAGTGAGTTCTTTGGTGGCTGAACAGTCCAATACAAGAGCCACAGGTTCTGTCACAGGTGGGATAGATAGTCGTTGAGGGAATGGGTGGGTGGGACTGGTTTGCCGCACACTCTTTCCGCTGTCTGCGATTGATTTCTGCATGCTCTCGGCGATGAGACTCGAGGTGCTCAGCGCCCTCTCGGATGCACTTCCTCCACTTAGGGCGGTCTTTGGCCAGGGACTCCCAGGGGTCAGTGGGGATGTTGCACTTTATTAGGGAGGCTTTGAGGGTGTCCTTGTAGCGTTTCCGCTGCCCACTTTTGGCTCGTTTGCCGTGAAGGAGTTCCGAGTAGAGCGCTTGCTTTGGGAGTCTCGTGTCTGGCATGCGGACAATGTGGCCTGCCCAGCGGAGCTGATCAAGTGTGGTCAGTGCTTCAAAGCATTAAATGGCGGAGCAGGCTCGAGGGGCCATATGGCCTACTCCTGCTCCTATTTCTTATGTTCTTATGTTCTTAATGCCAGCCTATCGATGCCCTAGTGTGTGCAACTTCCTTATCGTGGCTGCAAAGCACAGAAAGAAAGAACGTGTTTATATAGCGCCTTACATGTCTTCAGGGTGGCCCAAAGAGCTTCATAGTCATTGAATTACTAACCAAGTGCAGCCGTTGTTGTTAGGGAGGCAACGCGCCAGCCAATTTACACACAGCACAGTTAATCTGTTTTAATGGTGTTGGGTGAGGGCTAAATGTTATCCGGGACCACTGGGAGAACTCCTCTGCTCTCCTTCAATTAGAGCAACACCATTTATTACATCTGCTTGAGCAAACATACAGGGTAGTGGTTTCACACCTCATTGAAACTGAGCACGTGCTAACAATGCAACGCTCCCTCAGCCCAGATTACGTGCTCAATCCCCAGAGTGTGGCTTGAACCTATGACCTTCTGGCGCAGAGGTGAGTGTGCCCACTGAGCCAACCTGACACTCCTTGTGTCATGTATCTTACATTATTACATATAACTGTATCCTAACATGCTATACATGACTGTAATAAGATATGACCTGTAACCACCAGCATACCTAACCACCAGGGGTGTACTTGCAAGAAACAGGTATATAAGGACAGGTCTCAGGCAAGTGCAGCATTCCAGAGCTGTGAAATAAAGGTGCAGGTCCAGAGTGACCTTGACTTCACTACATGCCTCGTGTGAATCTGTACTGAGGGGACAGGACTTTACAGTGGCGATGGGTTACGGGATTACAGAATCCACAGAATGGCGAACAACGGGTCAGATGAAAAGTACAATGCGGGAGACAATTGGGAGGACTTTATAGAAAGGCTCCAGCAAAGCTTTGTAACCAAAGACTGGTTAGGCGACGATAAGGCAGACAAGAGAAGAGCCCATCTCTCGACCAGCTGTGGCTCGAAAACATACGCTTTAATGAAGGATCTGTTGGCACCCGAGAAACCAGCAAGCAAGTCATTTGAAGAATTGGGCACACTGGTAAGAGACCACCTGAAGCCAGCGAGCAGCCTACACATGGCCAGACACAGGTTCTACAACTACAATCGCTGTGTGGGCCAGAGCATACCCGACTTCGTGGCGGAACTTCGGAGGTTGGCTAGTTTATATGAGTTCTCCGATGAACTGTGGAGCGAAATGCTGAGAGACTTTTTCATTGAAGGAATAGGCTACGCAGGCATATTCCAAAAGCTCATAGAGACCAAGAACCTGACCTTAGAGGCAGCAGCACTGGTTGCACAGACATTTTTGGGAGGGGAAGAAGAAACGAGGTTGATTTACAATGCAGGTACGCCAACTAACGAAATAATGGAACAAGGAGTTCACAGCATAAGACAAGCTGCTACCCCCACACACAGACAAAACCGGGAGAACAGGCTTTCGACAGCAAGCAGTGGCAACAGAAGCCATCAAGGGCCACAGGAACGGCCGTTCACACCTCATCAACCCACAATGCGAGCAATCAACTACAAACTGAGAGAAGCTCAAGAGAGATCAGCCAGACGCAGCTCATTCTTTGCAAGCAGTCTGGGCTGGAGGTGTGGGGGTGGGCACTCATCAAGGGGATGTCGATTTCAGCAGGCTGTTTGCAGGAATTGTGAATATACAGGACATTTGGCCTGCATGTGCAAAAAAATGGCAGCTCGGCTGGTATACGAACCAGATGGGTCAGAAAGCGGACCAGAAGACGGTGGGGACAGTACCCGGGACACTGATGTACAGCAGGTCAACACGATCAATGGCCGCTGCTCCTACGACAGGACGCCTCCTATAATGATGAGGATATCTGTCAACATGGAGCTGGATACGGGAGCGAGTCAATCTCTCATGGGCGCTCAACAAATTGAACAACTGTGGCCGGATAAAAGAGACAGACCAAAACTCACAAGGGTCGACACCAAACTAAGGACCTATACCAAAGAAATCATACCAGTCCTCGGCAGCGCCATGCTCTCTGTTACACACAAAGGGACCGGCTTCCCCTGTGGATTGTCCCTGGAGACCCCCCAGCACTGCTGGGAGAAGTTGGCTGGCAAAACTAAATTGGAAATAGGATGATGTCCATGCCATGTCATTAGAGGAACGGACCTCATGCTCAACAGTTATAAAGCAATTTGAATATCTCTCTCAGCCAAGTGTGGGCACTTTCAAAGGGGCCAAAGTCAAAATCTACATCACACAGGATGCTAGACTGGTCCATCACAAGGCCAGAGCTGTACCCTATGTGATGAGGTAAAAGATTGAACACGAACTAGACAGGCTTCTGCGGGAAGGCATTATATCACCTGTGGAATTTAGCGACCTGGCAAGTCCCATCGTCCCAGTCATGAAGCCTGATGGATCCGTACGAATCTGTGGAAACCACAAATCTACCATAAACAGAGTCTCCCTACAGGACCAGTACCCGCTGCCCAGAGCAGAGGACTTATTTGCCACATTAGCTGGAGATAAACATTTCTCAAAACTAGACCTCACATCTGTGTATATGATGCAAGAATTGACCGAGGAATCCAAGCTACTCACCACCATCAACACACTTCGAGGCCTTTTCATGTACAATCAATGCCCATTCGGCATCAGGTCGGCAGCTGCCATATTCCAGCGCAACATGGAGAGTCTGCTCAAGTCCATCCCGGGGACGGTTGTATTTCAAGACGACATACTTATCACGGGCAGGGACACCGACTCCCATCTCCGTAATTTGGAGGAAGTACTAAAGCGGTTGGATCGGGTAGGCCAACGAGTCAAGAAATCCAAGTGCCTGTTTATCGCACCCAAGGTTGAATTTTTGGGCAGAAGGATTGCCGCTGATGGAATCCGCCCAACAGAGTCCAAAACAGAAGCAATTCGCCTGGCACCCAGGCCCCGGAATGTCTCAGAACTGCGCGCCTTTCTCGGGCTACTCAATTACTTTGGGAACTTAATGCAGAACTTAAGCATGCTGCTGGAGCCTCTCCACGTGCTACTAAGGAAGGGGTGCGATTGGTTTTGGGGGGACACCCAGGAACGCGCCTTCAATAAGGCACGCAACCTTCTGTGATCCAACAGTGTTTTGACTTTCTTTGATCCAGGTAAAAAGCTAGTTCTCACATGCGATGCGTCAGCATATGGGGTCGGATGCGTTTTGCAACATGTCAATAGTGCGGGCAAATTACAACCCATAGCTTATGCCTACAGGTCACTTTCGCGGGCGGAGTGCGGGTACGGAATGGTAGAGAAGGAGGTGCTCGCGTGCGTGTACGGTGTCAAAAAGATGCACCAATACCTTTTCGGGGCCAAGTTCGCGTTAGAAACCGACCACAAGCCCCTCACGTCCCTCCTATCCGAGAGCAAGGCAATAAACGCCAACGCCTCGGCGCGAATTCAACGGTGGCCACTCATGCTGGCGTCCTACGACTATACCATAAGGCACAGACCAGGCACAGACAACTGTGCCGACGCGCTCAGCAGGCTACCCCTGGCGACCACGGAAGAGTCTGATGAACAGGACTGTGAGATAGTCATGGCAATCAATGCCTTTGAGTCCACAGGTTCGCCCATGATGGCTCGCCAAATCAGAGCCTGGACGGCCAGCGACCCCACGTTATCCTTAGTAAAAAGATGTGTCCTAACCGGTGACTGGGCAGAGGCTCGCGATGCCTGCCCCGAGGAATTAAAACCCTTTCAAAGGCGCGTGCATCAGCTATCACTACAAGCAGACTGCCTGATGTGGGGCAGCCGAGTAGTCATGCCTCTGCGAGGCAGAGAGACATTTGTCCGGGAGCTCCACCGCGAGCACCCGGGGATCGTTCTCATGAAGACCATCGCCAGATCCCACGTCTGGTGGCCTGGTATTGACGTGGACTTGGAGCTCTGCGTCCGAAGGTGCACCATTTGTGCCCAACTCAGCAATGCCCCCAGGGATGCTCCACTGAGCCCCTGGCCCTGTCCTACCAAACCGTGGTCGCGGGTGCATGTAGACTATACGGGCCCATTCATGGGCAAAATGTTCCTTGTAGTTGTAGATGCATTTTCAAAGTGGATCGAATGCACCATTTTAAACTCGAGCACAACCTCCACCACTGTGGAGAGCCTCGCAACCATGTTTGCAACGCACGGAATCCCTGACACATTGGTCAGTGACAATGGTACGTGCTTCACCAGCGCAGAATTCCAAGACTTTATAATTGACCACGGCATAAATCACGTCAAGACGGCACCGTTCAAGCCGGCCTCCAACGGCCAGGCGGAGAGAGCAGTGCAAATCATTAAACAAGGCATGTTTAAAATCCAAGGTCCCACGCTGCAGGGTCGCCTGTCGCGACTGCTGCTGGCATACAGATCTCGTCCGCACTCATTGACTGGGATTCCCCCCCGTGCATCTGTTGATGAAAAGGACTTTAAAAACAAGGCTCTCATTAATCCTCCCAGACATGCACGAAATCATTGAGGCAAAGCGCCATAAGCTGACTGAGTACCATGACAGAAATTCGAGGGGGAGATGGAATGAGATAGGGGACAAAGTGTTTGTACTAAACTATGGCAGGGGTCCCAAATGGCTTGCAGGGACAGTAACGGGCAAGGAAGGAAACAGGCTACTGGTAGTACAAATGGACAATGGCAAAACCTGCCGGAGGCATGTAGACCAAGTCAAAAGCAGATTTACCAACAACACTGCGGAACCAGAGGCAGACTACAATGTGGAACTCGCACCACACCTGGTGGACAGACAGAGGGAACAACCTGAGGAAAGGGCAATCCCAACAGACAGCCCAGGCGAGTCAACAACAATCACACCAATCGAAACAGACAGCCCAGGCGAGATACCAGCAACCACACCCAAAGAAAAACAGACACCAAGGCAAACAACTGAACCACAACTCAGACGCTCCACGCGAGAGCGTAGACCACCTGAGAGACTGAACCTATAAAGACAATAAGACCTTGGGGGAGGGTGATGTCATGTATCTTGCATTATTATATATAACTGTATCCTAACATGCTATACATGACTGTAATAAGGTATCACCTGTAACCACCAGCATACCTTACCACCAGGGGTGCACTTGCAAGAGAGAGGTATACAAGGACAGGTCTCAGGCAAGTGCAGCATTCCAGAGCTGTGAAATAAAGGTGCAGGTCCAGAGTGACCTTGACTTCACTACATGCCTCGTGTGAGTCTGTACTGAGGGGACAGGACTTTACACCCTGGATTGACCCTTCAGTGTTTGTTAAGTCACAGCAACATCTTTAAGCTTCAGTGACCTGGCAGCTCAGTCCCAACTCACTTTGCAATTGAGGCAATAATCTGCCTTCTCCAATTAGTGTTTTAACATTCCAAATCAAGCCGTCCTATCTGGGGCTGCCATCCTTTTTCGATGTCATGTAAAGAAAAAGGATTTCGGGGGAGTGAAATGGCCCTATGTCCGCTCAGGGCGCACAATATGAATCAAATGAATAGTTAGCACCTGGTGAGATGGGCCGCTAAATGTTGTTGAATTGGGGGTCTTTGTCTGAAAAAAATGCGCGGGCGGTATTGGGGGCAGGGTATCAGGGGTGGTATTGGGGGTGGGGTATCGAGGGCGGGGTATCGGGGGCGGTATCAGAGGTATTGGGGCGGGTATCGGAGGTATCGGGGGTGGGGTATCGGAGATATCGGGGGCGGTATTGGGGGCGTTATCGGAGGTATCGCGGCCGGTATCGGAGGCGGGGTATCAGGGGCGGGATATCGGGGGCGGTATTGGAGGTATTGGTGCGGGGTATCTGAGGTATCGGGGGCGGTATCGGGGGTGGGGTACCCGGGGCGATATCGGGGGCGGGGTATCGGGGGCGGTATCGGAGGTATCGGGGGCGGGGTACCCGGGGCCGTATCGGGGGCGGTATCAGGGACAGGGTATCAGGGGCGTTATCGGGGGAGTTATCGGGGGCGGTATCAGGGAAGTCATCGGGGGCGGTATCAGGGACGGGGTATTGGGGACGGTATCATCTCCGTGCGGCGTGTGTGGGGCGGGAGGCTCAGCGCAGTGCTCCGCTGATGACATCACAGTATTAAAGGGGACTCTGTAGCCACTTTCCTGGCACCCGCTGGGCCACCAGTGAAGGCCAAAGAGGGAGTGCCGGGCTGCAAAGCCGGCCGACAAAACAAAAGATGGCGGGTTGCATCGCAATGTCCCCCTCCTTTAAGGGTGGCCGGAGCCATGACAGTTTCACCACTCGAGAAGCTGTCCTTGGTATCGCCCCATGCCAATCTGGCGTCCCATGGGGCAATTTCCCTCACGGGACGCCAAGGGGTCGGCGCGAGGCGATAAACGTTCAGTGCGCGCGGCAATGACATCAATGCTGTGTGCGCCCCTGCCCGGGGTGAACAGTAAGGGGTGCAGCGCAAACCCGTTTTTGCCCGTGGCACCGCGGGGGGGGCAATTCCGGGCGGGTCGCTTCCACAGGAGTGTTTTAAATAACCAAATGGATGATGGTGCAAGACAAAAGCGGTTGGCAATAGGATAAGGAGGGAAACAAAGGATGGGTCTAGGGGAGCTGTACCAAGATGTCGTGGAGGGAACGCTCGCTTCGGAATACTGAAAGGTGGTAACATCACAAAATGGCGGAGGATGATCCGTCGAACGTGGAGGCTGGTAGGGTGAAAGGTGAGGACAAGGGGAGCCCTGCCGTGGTTCGGGGAGGGAGGGGAACGGGTGAGAGCATATATGAGCAATGAAGGTGAACAAGGTAAAAGAGACAAAACGGAAATCCCGTCGGAGAGAACGCCTTGAAGTTGGGCATTCCTGGAAGAGAAGTGGCAGTGAGTTAAACACTAATGCAATAAGCAAAGTACTGTGGTCGCTGGAAATCTGAAATAGAAATAGAAAGCTCCGGAAATACTCAGCACGTCTGGCAGCATTTGTGACTTGTCGCTCTTGTTCACAATTTAAAGACACAGCCCTCTGAAAGATCACCGACCGAAGAGAGATGATTGATGAAGCAATATTGCTGTTCGTCTCTTTGAGACCACTTTTGCTGGCTTTATGTTTTGTAATAGTATTGGTTTTGTACTGTGTCAGCTGTGGCTCAGTGGGTAGCTCCCTCGCCTCTGAGTCACAAGGTTTGTGGGTTCAAGTCCCGCTCCAGAGACTTGAGCACATAAATCTAGGGTGACACTCCAGTGCGGTGCTGAGGGAGGGCTGCACTGTCGGAGGTGCCGTCTTTCGGGTGAGAAGTTAAACCGACTGCTCTCTCAGATGGATGTAAAAGATCCCACGGCACTATTTCGAAGAAGAACAGGGGAGTTATCCCCGGTGTTCTGGCCAATATGTATCCCTGAATAAACATAACATAAAAAACAGCTAATCTGGTCGTTATTACATTGCTGTTTGTGGGAGCTTGCTGTTCGCAAATTGATTGGCTGCCGTGTTTCCCACATTACAACAGTGACTACACTTCAATAAGTCCTTCATTGGCTGTAAAGCGCTTTGAGGTGCCTGGTAGTTGTGAAAGGCGCTTTCGAAATGCAAGTCATTCTTAAGACAACAAGAATCAGTCTGCTGCCAGTTATGTACTTAAACGTAGTAAGTAGATTGTTTAGTAATGTAATTCTATGGAGATATTCACCATTCACAGAGCAAAATAAAAGATGACTCTTTATGAACTGATAAAAACACTTGATTGCTGTTACCACCCGCTGCAGTCAAAAAGTTGGCCTTAAAATTGCTGCTATGTGGACAGGGATCTGCTGAGAGAGCACCAACAGGTGAGGACATTAACTAAAGATACACCTGGGGACTTCTGCTGTTCGGAATCCAGTAATACTGAAGGCATTCAAAGGAAAGGCTTCACATCTAACAAATCAATACTGTCCAGAAACATTTTGGCCCTGAAATTCCGGTCGGAGGCTTCCCGTGGGCAATTGCCTCCGACCGGAGAATATTTCCCATAGTACCTGGTGGTCCCGGAGGCTCCCCAGATTCCGGTGGGGAGGCCTTCTCTTCCCGCACTGCCCGGAGCGCGCTCCCGTCCTCCAGGTTCCCACGCAGAAGGTGCAGTCACATGTGACTGCTCAGCCAATCAGGGACAGTATTCCACAGCTTTCTCATTAATAGCAACGGGAACTCCATATCTACCAGCTCTCGTTGCTATTAATTGAGAAAAAAAACCAAACACAATAACACCAATTAAAATATAAAAACACACCTCACATAATTAAAATGAATTGAAATTAAAGTTAATAAATATCTTAGTGAAAAATTTTTTTCAGAGATTTTCAAAAAAAATTTTAAATTATGGTTTAAAATAAACTTAACATAGTGAGCAGGGTTTTTAAAAATAAAATGTGTATTTTTAGTTTTTTGTGTGTTTTAAGACTCTTACGCCTGTAACAGTAGACTGTGCACCGACTTTTATCAGGCGCAAGAGTTTTCAGGACATTCGCTGGGCATGATATGGGTCAATCCCGCAATCTTGCCGGTGCAAATGTCCTCGCTCCCGAGATACAGAGGATCCGTCAAGCCGGAGCTTGACAGATCGGAAAAGCCGGTTTTCAGCGCATGCACCTTATGCACCGAAAACCGGCTTTTGCGATGCCTTCCCGGGTCCGTACACACTCCGTACGGACCCAGGAGGCCGGGATTTCTGGGCCTTTATCTTAAATAATATGTTTAGAAGTGGATTTAAATTTGAAAAATAGATACTGACTGCAGCTGTATGGATAATTATAGGTTGCTACGGGCCAAGGATTTTTGTGATTAAATCGATATTTTTTAAGAAGCAACCTCAAATCTAAGCTTTGTTGATGACAGAATTGAAGATTAATTCAAGGCCTGGACGATCAAATTAAACATATATAGTGCATAAGAAAATAAATCCACTTCACAAGATCATTTTATGATGCAGTTAAATCATTGGTATGCACTATAGTGATATGGCTGTTCTGTCAATAATAGTCTGTATTTTATTTTAAGATGGAATTCTCTAAGGCAACGTTGTCCAATAGAAATCACTGACAAGCCACAATTGTATCTACGGCAACATCGTTATAGCCACATCCACTAATTTTAGTGGAAGAACGCCTTGCACACAATACATGTCTATCCTTCCTTCTTCGACAGTCCGCCGGAGTCGAGGTTGACTTGCTTCCACACGAATATGAGTTCTCAGGTGACTGATGAGACCAATGCGAGAGCTACAGTCTCTGTCACAGGTGGGGCAGACGGTGGTTGGAGGGATGGATGGGTGGGGTGCTGGGTTGCCGTGCGCTCCTTCCGCTGTTTGCGCTTGGCTTCAGCGTGCTCCCGGAGAAGAGCCACCCGAGGTGTTTGGCGCCTTCCCGGATGCTTCTCCTCCACTTTGGGCGGTCCTGGGCCAGGGATTCCCAGGTGTCGGTGGGGATGTTGCATTTTTTCAAGGAGGCTATGAAGGTGTCCTTGAAGCGTTTCCTCTGCCCACCTGGAACTCGCTTGCCGTGTCAGAGCTCTGAGTAGAGCGCTTGCTTTGGGAGTCTTGTATTGGGCATGCGGACGGTCGCCTGAGGAACCGAATGATTGAAGCTGATGGTCTACAGGGCAGTAGTGATACCCGTCCTCCTATATGCTTCAGAGACATGGACTATGTGCAGCAGGCACCTCAAAGCACTGGAGAAGTACCACCATCGCTGCCTCCGCACGATCCTACACATCCATTGGCAGGATAGGCGCACCAATAGTGTTCTCGCTCAGGCCAACATCCCCAGCATCGAAGCATTAACCACGCTCTATCAGCTCCGATGGACAGGCCACATCGTCCGCATGCCCGATACATGTCTCTATTGACTTAACAAACATCTACTTCCATTTGGTAACAATGGAAGTAAAGTACACGTAACAATCAAAACCACTTGCGCGCACACACTCTCATCTTACCATTTTACACAAATGCACAAAAAGGCTAACGTACACATGCATACACCGTGCGAATATGAGTATTGAGATGACATGCCTAATGATGGTGTCTGGTATCATTTTTATTTGCTAATCAGATGGGCAAATAGCCACATCTGGATTCCCACTGAACCACATGTGGCTAACGTATTGGACAACACTGCACCGCTCAACATAACTTGTTTACCATTAACGTAATTCTAAAATTATTTATAACAATGTAATTAGAACATTCATGATTAGAATATACTAATTCTCTCTGAACAATATATATTTGAATTTGGCTCAAAACTTGGGACATTTTTCTTTCTGATGTCTACCACCAGCATACAAACTCCTGTGGGAAATATAAGTGATTTCAATCCATTTCCACAGTGGACATTAAAGTGTCAGCTGTGGTTCAGTGAGCAGCACAGGCACGTCTGGATCTGAAGGTTGTGGGTTCAAGTCCCACTTGAGCACATAAATCTAGGCTGATGTTCCAGTGTCGTGCTGAGGGAGTGCTGCACTGTTGGAGGTGCTGTCTTTCGGATGAGACGTTAAACTGAGGTCCTGTCTGCCCCCTCAGGTGGATGTAAAAGATCCCATGGCACTATTTTGAAGGGGAGTTATTCCTGGTGTCCTGGCCAATATTTATCCCTCAATCAACATATCAAAAACAGATGATCTGGTCATTATCACATTGCTGTTTGTGGGAGTTTGCTGTGCGCAAGTTGGCGTTTTCTACATTACAACAGTGACTACACTCCTAAAGTATTAATTGGTTGTGAAGTGCTTTGAGAAATCCAGTGGTCATGAAAGACTCTATATAAATGCAAGTCTTTCTTTAGGAGCTTTGCCCTCACTCATTACTGATTTGACAATCCTGCTCTGACAGACAAACATGATGGGGGTTTGTTTTTTAAATGCATAGTGCGTAGGACCAAAAGAATAGGATAGAAAAGAATGGATGAATCAGAAAGTGGCGATTATGTGGCACGTATCTTGAATTTGAAAAGCCTATGGATAATTGAAGGAAGTGAATATTGAGGGAGGTGAAGAGTTCCATAGCTTTGGGATAGAAAGTGTTTTGATTTCAACATGGTGAGCATTAAGCGGGAGCAGGAAAAACATGCAAGGTTATGTATATGGAGCCTGCAAGCAACAGAAGAGGAAAGTTCGGACCAGAAAAGGGCGTAGTGGTATAGCCCGAAAATAAAGATAAAAATAATCATGTTGTTTGAAGGCTGGAGGACGAGAAGGATTGTCCATTTGATGATACTGTTTTTTTATCTTGTTTGAACAAGGCATATTGACTTAATTGGATGGTGCAGACATTTTCAAGGTAAGATAAGGTGCACACTGTGTGATGTGAGAACGCTGAATATTGCCACTGAACTCAAAGTCAGAGAGAGCTTGTTGCTTTCGCCAGCACGTCAACTCCCATCTTGATACCAAACGCAACATGAGCTGAAAGTAAAGCGGGAGTGGGGGCTGGGGCGATAGCGGAAAACACATTACACAAGTGTTAATAGTTTGGTTTTCCGGGTCGTCCAGACTTGTCGTAAAGGCCTTGCCATTTTTGGATAGAATGTAGATTTGCTATCACTACAGTCCTTGAATTTTTTAAGAGGGAGGAATGTGGTGATTTGCCTTTTAAGATAACCTTGAAGCTCCAGTACAGTTGCAGCAGATATTTATTAGCTCTGCAAGAGATCGGTGCTGTATTGTGCAGAACAGCGAGACATAAAACTGCCTTCCCGGGGAGGATAAAGGAATATTACATTTCAAAAATGTGATGTTCCAGTGCCTGCCAGGTGCTGTACCATTATTATGTTCAGGCCATGGGAAGTAAATGTTGCTATTTCTAGCTGAGTATACAGTCACTTACCGGGGGAATGGAGGCGACAAGCACACGAACCTCTCGCCTCTGAGGCCTGGGACATGAATCCAGTCTCAATGATGAGATGAACGTTTCTTCTTTCCACAGCCCGTAAGGCTCTATATGAAATGAATGCCAGCGTTCTCAATCCAGCATCTAGTGGATGGGAGCGTGCAGCCCTAAAGTGCCTCATATTTGGCATGAAATGGCAATCTGACTCAGAAAAGCCATAAGGATCAGCAAAGAGCAAGTTATTATTTAAATGGAGAAAGATTGCAAAGTGCTGCAGTACAGCGGGACCTGGGGGCACTTGTGCATGAAACACAAAAGGTTAGTATGCAGATACAGCAAGTGATCAGGAAGGCCAATGGTATCTTGGCCTTTATTGCAAAGGGGGTAGAATATAAAAGCAGGGAAGTCTTGCTACAGTTATACAGGGCATTGGTGAGGCCACACCTGGAATACTGCGTGCAGTTTTGGTTTCCATATTTACGAAAGGATATACTTGCTTTGGAGGCAGTTCAGAGAAGGTTCACTAGGTTGATTCTGGAGATGAGGAGTTTGGGCCTCTACTCATTGGAATTCAGAAGAATGAGAGGTGATCTTATCGAAACGGATAAGATTATGAGGGGGCTTGACAAGGTGGATGCAGAGAGGATGTTTCCACTGATAGGGGAGACTAGAACTAGAGGGCATGATCTTAGAATAATGGGCCGCCCATTTAAAATTGAGATGAGGAGGAATTTCTTCTCTGAAAGGGTTGTGAATCTATGGAATTTGCTGCCTCAGAGAGCTGTGGAAGCTGGGACATTGAATAAATTTAAGACAGAGATAGACAGTTTCTTAACCGATAAGGGAATAAGGGGTTATGGGGAGCGGGCAGGGAAGTGGACCAGAATCCATGATCGGATCAGCCATGATTGTATTAAATGGTGGAGCAGGCCCGAGGAGCCGTATGGCCTACTCCTGTTCCTATTTATTATGTTCTTTATGTAAGGATGGCTGGCGTGGAGCAGTGCAAGAATTCGCACTAGTCCTGTCGTGGCTGCTCTTGGAAGGCACATGGTTTGTTTAGAGTAAAGGAGATTTTACTTTGCAGTGGGCTGTGCTGCAACTGATTCGGACGTGCGTGATCCCGACACCGGCTGATACAAGTGTCAGTTGTGGCTCAGTGGGCAGCACTCTCGCCTCCGAGTCAGAAGGTTGTGGGTTCAAGTCCCACACCAGGGACTTGAACACATAAATTCAGGCTGACACTCCCAGTGCAGTGCTGAGGGAGTGCTGCACTGTTGGAGGTGCCATCTTTCGGATGAGACGTTAAACTGAGGCCCTGTCTGTTCTCGCAAGTGGACGTAAAAGATCCCGTGGCACTTTTGCGAAGAAGAGCAGGGGAGTTCTCCCCGATGTCCTGGCCAATATTTATCCCTCAATCAACATAACAAAAAAAAACAGATTAACTGATCATTATCACATTGCTGTTTATGGGAGCTTGCTGTGCGCAACTTGGCTGTCGCGTTTCCTACATTTACAACAGTGACTGCACTCCAAAAGTATTCATCGGCTGTAAAGTGCTTTGAGACATCCAGTGGTCGTGAAAGGCGCTATATAAATCCAAGTCCTTCTTTTTACGAGTCTATCGCTGTCCAGTACTTAATATCCTTTGCCTTAAGTTGACCCTGAATAGAAATATTGTTTTCCTCCTAATATACATCACTCTCCTGGTCACAGTTGTGGCTGAGAAGAACTGACCCATATTTGATTGACTTGGTTTCCAAGAAGTGGGCCCCTGGACTATCTTCAGCGAGGGGTCCCTGAGGCTCCTCAAGGTCACCAGTTTCATGGCTGGGTGTACAGCGTGTTGTGAGCACAGTGTCACAACAATTCTGTATATTTCTGGTGTACTCTGTTGACTTGCCAGCATGTCATTCTGTTGCTGTATACTGTACTAAAAAACTCTCTTCTGCATGGATAAAACTGTTTCCATTTGGATGAGAACATAAGAAATAGGAACAGGAGTAGGCCATTTGGTCCCTCGAGCCTGCTCCCCCATTTAATAAGATCAAGGCTGATCTGATTCTGATCTCAACTCCACTTTCCTGCCCGCTCACCATACTCTTGACTCCCCTGTAGTTCACGAATCTGTCTATCTCCACCTTGAATATATTCAATGACCCAGCCTCCACAGCTCTCTGGGGCAGAGAATTCCAAAGATTCACGACCCTCAGAGAAGAAATTCCTCCTCATCTCCATCTTAAATGGGCGGCCCCTTATTCTGAAACTATGCCCCCTAGTTCTAGATTCCCCCACGAGGGGAAACATCCTCTCAGCATCTACCCTGTCAAGCCCCCTCAGAATCTTGTATGTTTCAATAAGATCACCTCTCATTCGTCTAAACTCCAATGTGTATAGGCCCAACCTGCTCAACCTTTCCTCATAAGACAACCCCTTCATCTCAGGAATCAACCTCGTAAACCTTCTCTGAACTGCCTCCAGTGCACAGGTAGCTGCCAGATTGTCTCAGAAGTTGGGAGAGATGGTCCTCAGGAGTGTCTCTGTATTGGCAGGGAGAGTTCCACATGTAGAAACGTTTGAAAACCAGTGGTTCAGGTGATAGTAACTGTGTGGTGCTTCCTCAGCGATCAAGTCCCCGGAACATCTCGCACGCATCGCCCACATCGCAGTATTGCATAACGATTTTCAAATCTTCATTCCTGTTGAATTGTGATCACTTTGAAGATATTTCAGCTCGACTTTCTTAAGCTGAAGACGACTTCAGACTGGTGCAAGTTAAGTTCGCTTGGATGGAGATTGGAAGCTTGCGACGTGGGACATCTTGGGTAGGGGCCAGAATTGTACCATTGTGCTGCACAGCGTGTCACATCCCTGCCCTGCAGCAACATGGGACGTGTCCGCCCAGACGCTTTAAGACTGTCGTGTAAGCAAGCTGTTGTTGGCCAGCCATCTGTCAAAATGTTGCTTATGTAACAAACCACAAATAACAAGCGTTGCATCTGGAATTTATTTTCCTCAGATGTTCCCTGTGCGCTATTCCTGGACTCTTCCTCCTTGCTTTAAACTTGGTGGCACCATCAGAAAGTGTGTTTTGTATGACTTGCAACTTCAGTTCATTTAAAGACAAATAAAAAAAATCACTTGCTGATTGATAATTTCTGCCATTCTAGGAATGTCGCAGTACAAATTGTACTGTACAATGTTAGTAATAAGCATAATAGCGCATTAATATGATACTTCATTGCTTGTTATTTTAAGGACAGCATTAACACATTCATTTTAAATGGGTTGATGTCTTTGTTGAATTAAAATAATTTCATATGAACACATTTGTCTTTTGGTTACTAATATCAAGTAGAGAAAGACATGCATTTATATAGTATCTTTCACAACCTCAGACTGTCCCAAAGTGCTTTACAACCAATGAAACACTTTTGAAATGTAGTCACTCTTGTAATATAGGAATCGTGGCAGCCAATTTGTGCACAGCAAGGTTCCACATACAGCTTTGAAATAAATGACCAGATAAACTGTTTTTAAGTGTTGGTTGAAGGATAGATATTGGCCAAGATATTGGGGATAACTCCCCTGCTCTTCTTCGAATAGTGCCATGCGGTCCTTCACATCCACCTGAGAGAGCAGATGGATCCTCGGTCCAATGGGCGACACCTCTGACAGTGCAGCACTCCCTCAGTACTTCACTGGACTATCTGTCTGGATTATGTGCTCATGTCTCTGGAGTGGGACTTGATCCCACGTCCTCCTTCCTCAGAAGCGAATGTGTGACCCACTGAGCCACGGCCAACCCCCGAAGCAACGCTGACCTTGAGCCCACTGAAAACCACGTCGGAAACCTTAGCACACCAACATTCAGGAGAAATGCCAGCCTCTCTGAGCTCGGCATTCTTCATTGTTGTGGATATTGTGCCAAAGATGGGAAGAGATAACATTACAAGGACACCCTCAAAGCCTCCCTGATAAAGTGCAACACCCCCACTGACACCTGGGAGTCCCTGGCCAAAGACTGCCCTAAGTGGAGGAAGTGCATCCGGGAGGGCGCTGAGCACCTCGAGTCTCATCGCCGAGAGCATGCAGAAACCAAGCGCAGGCAGCAGAAAGAGCGTGTGGCAAACCAGTCCCACCCACCCCTTCCCTCAACGACTGGCTGTCCCACCTGTGACAGGGACTGTGGCTCTCATATTGGACTGCTCAGTCACTTAAGGACTCATATTAAGAGTGGAAGCAAGTCTTCCTCGATTTTGAAGGACTGCCTATGATGGTGAGGTTATTGCTCAAACAATACACTGCTGGGAAAACCAGTGTTATCGTAGCACATCCATCTAAATTGATGGTTATTAGATGTGCTTATTGACATTTGATGTTCAGACATTGCAAGGACTCAAACAAATATTAAAATAACAGCTTCCTTTTTTGCGAAAGCAACACTTGTAAATGGATTGGTGTGACAAAGGGTGACGTACAGTGATTTTGAATAGCACTAGAAAGCACTTGAAATGCAATTTATTGTGTTCAGCATTGCACTTGGTATAATTTCTCAGTTTGCAGACTCCCTTATTGAGAAATAAATATGGCTGTGAATTTACAAGAGAACTAATAACCAGATGGCACCGCTGCTCAGTAAAACTGTAAAGCGCTATTTTAAAAAAAAGTATGCTGCAATGCATATTATATAAAATAGCAGCTGTTTGGGACACAGAGTGCTAAATTGGATTGTATATGCATGAGTGACACTGCCAGTTATCCATCTCCAGTACCAAAGCAGGACACACTCACCGTTTTCCAATTATCCCTCAGCCACACTGACCTGTTTTTGTGAACAAACATCGATTCTTTTTTTCCAACTGATTAAGCAATTGTAGTAGCGAGGTTCCTGAAATCAGCATAAAATCACTGTACTGAATTATGTAACTGGGTTTATCTTGCACAGAGATTTAATGGCTTCACACTGAACTAAAATTACCTTGTTGGAAATGATAAATGTTAATTGCCCAGCTAAATAAACTGAAGGCAGAAATGAACACTTTGTTTCTTTTCTGGGTGGAGGGATTTTTTTGACGATTTTTTTTCTTCCCCAAGTAATGTCTGTGCTGGGCCCTCTCCTGGTCAAGAGGACCTCCTAGTTCTCCTGCCAATACCAATCCAGCTGCTTCTCAGAAACGCGAGGGAGTGGCCTGGGGTGCCTCTGATTTTTGCACCATCCTTGTGCACAAATTACTGGCATCTTCTCAGCATGTGGTTGAAAGAAGAAAGAAAGTCGTGCATTTTTATCGCACCTTTCAGCACACCCCAAAGCGCTTTACAACCAAGGAAGTACTTTTGAAGTGTAGTCACTGTGCAATCATCATCATAGGCAGTCCCTCGGAATCGAGGAAGACTTGCTCCCACTCTTAAAATGAATCCTTAGGTGGCTGGTTGGGGTTGTCCATGAGGGTCCTGACGTTCCAGGTCCCGATCTTCATGTTAGAGGAGTGGAAGACGCCCGTGCGTGAGTTCTACCGGCTACCACACGGGCTTAGCTGAGCGAGGTCTTGATCCAGTGGCAAGGGGATCCAAGACGACTGGTGACCAGGCACTGCTGTATGAGCCTAGATGCCTACGGCGAGATGTTGGCCGCAGGCTCGCCGCTGAATGGCGCCCTTGATGGTAGGTGGTTCGAGGCTTGGTTAGGGGCTGGCATTGGGGAGGGTCAGTGGCCCGCTGGGGTTCAGAGTGGAAGGTCAAACCAGTGTGAGAAATCATTATCCTGTTTCCTTTAGCATCACGGTGCACAGCGCGCTGCAACATATTATGCCTGTGCCGTTGTGCCACTTGACTGTTTTGGTGGACGTTTTTGGTCAAATATTCTGTAACAGTACCTGAAGGAGTGACTTGAACATATATACCGTTATCCTCATAGTGGCTGGCTCAGCATCAAGTCGTGAGCTCAGCGACTTGGTTGTATTGGTTTTCAAATCAATTTTGATGCTTGGCGCAGTTCTAAAGACGGTAACTGATAATTGTAGCTGCAGTATTTTGTATATATTCCAGGAATTCAAGCTTCTGCGGTTCCGATAGGTACAATTACCATCTGGTGTCATTCTTGGCACAGTGATAGCACTCTTGTATCTGAGTCAGCAGGGTCCAGCCCTCGCGGCTGAAACTCCAGTGCAGTGCTGAGGGAGTGCTGCATGTTGGAGGTGCCGTCTTTTGGACGAGATAATAAGTTGAGGTCCCGTCTGCTCCCTCAGGTAGATGTAACATATCCCGTGACCCTTTTCATAGAAGAGGAGGGGAATGTGCCTCGTATCCTCGCAATGTTTATCACTCGGCCAACACCACTAAAATAGTTTAGTTGGCTTGTTTGTAAGACCTTGCTGTGGTCATTATCACATTACTGTTTGTGGGAGCTTGCTGTGCGCAAATTGGCTGCCGCGTTTCCCTTTAGTACTGTCATGTACCTACATGCTGTTTGTAGCCACCAGATGGCGTCATTGTTGGAGGCCACTGAGCAGCAGGCACATGGCGCTGCTCTGGTATAAAAGGCCGGCCATTTTGAGAGTCAGGCACTTTGGGCCGAAATAAAGCAGAGCCAAGGGTGTACCTTGCTCAGTTAAACAGTACTCAATTTGAACCTTTATTGCATACATAACAAGTACAAGAGTGACTACACTTCAGAAGCAATTTGTTGGCTGCGACGCGCTTTGGGACATTCTGAGGTTGCGAAAGGTGCTATATGTCTGCGCTCCTCAAATTGTGCCCTCTTGAACGTCCCTTATTATAACTGCTCAACCATCGGTGGCCGTGCCTTCAGCTGCCTGGGCCCTAAGCACTGGAACGCCCTCCCTAAACCTCTCTGCCTCTACCTCTCTTTCCTCCTTTAAGACGCTCCTTAAATCCTACCTCTTTAAACAAGCTTTTGGTCATCTGCCATAACTTCTTCTGTGGCTTGGTGTCAAATTTATCTGTTTGTCTGTAACAATGTGGTGAAGTGCCTTGAGACGTTTTACTACGTTAAAGGCGCTATATAAATAAAAGTTAATGTTATATAAATGCAAGTGTTTCTTTCATATTAAGGGAGAAATGTAGCAGATGGAAGAGGAGATTACTTTTTACAAAGGTGTAATGCTTGTGTATATGCACAGTGTTGGAAAAGTCTTCTTGTGGAAGGTGTTGCTAAAACTGATATGGCTCATGAGTTCTAGAGGAGCTACTAATACTTTAACGTCAACTATATGACATATCCCAGTGTGTTTAGGCTCTTCCTTCATCATCCTTGCAGTCCATCAACATGGCTCATTTTAAAAACAGAACATTAGAGGTCACACGATCCCAAAAGAGGCATATGTGACATCACCAGGCAGGAGATCGAAGCAGCAGGTTCAAACACGGCGCCAGGTCTGGATTTGAATGCATTAGTCATAATTTTCCAAAGCACTCTTATTCCTTTGGATTGTGAAACTGCAAAGGCCACTCCATTAATAAGGAGAACGGGAAGGAGAAACTAAGTAACTGCAAATCTGTGAGGTTAACATCAATTGTGAGGAAGTTACTGCGAAATCTGTCATCAGAGACCATGACTGAGCATATAAGAACATAAGAAATAGGAGCAGGAGTAGGCCATTTGGCCCCTCGAGCCTGCGCCGCCATTTGGCCCCTCGATCATGGCTGATCTGAGCACTTGTACAAGTATCGGCTGATCAAAGAGAGTCATTTTTTGAGTGTTGTCTGTGCTGACTTCCTGAAGTCATTTGATAAGGTTCCACACAAGAGATTATTAGCAAAAATCGTGCTCTGATTGGTGGGAACTGACACGTACCGTTCCACTGGGGACCTGTACTGGGACCTCGGTTCTTCACCACAATGATATCAATGACGTGGATGAAGGAATAGAGAGTGGTATATCCAAGTTTGCAGACGATGCTAAGTTAGAAGGCGTGGTAAGTTCTGTAGATGGGAGCAGGAATTTACAAATGGACATAGATATGAACTGAGTGAGTGGGCAAAACTGTGGCAGATGGAATTCAATGTGGGGAAGTGTGAGGTCATCCATTTTGGATCTGAGAAAGAGAAATCGGAATATTTTCTTAATGGCGAGAGATTAGGAACAGTGGGGGAGCAAGGGGCTTTAAATGTCCATGTACCCTAAAAGCTAACGCACAGTACAAAAAGTAGTCATAAAGGCAAATGGAATGTTGGCCTTTATCTCAAGGGGGTTGAAATCCAAAGGTGCGGAAGTGATGCTTCACTTGTACAGAAATGTGGTCATAGCCCATTTGGAACACTGCGTTCAGTTTTGGGCACTGCAGCTCAGGAAGGATATATTGGTTTTGGAAGAGTTACAGTGCAGATTCACCAGAATTACAACCTGGTGTGAAGGCTTAAATTATGAGGACAGGTTATATAAACTTGGCTTGTGTCCCTTGAGTTTAGACGGCTGAAGGGTGATCTAATCGAGGCGTTTTAAAATGATAAAGGGATTTAATAGGGTAGATACAAAGAAACTATCTCATTATCTGAATCAGAAGGTTGTGGGTTCAAGTTCCAATCCAGAGATTTGAGCACAAAATAATCTCGGCTGACACTCCAGTGCAATGCTGAGGAAGTGCTGCACTGTCAGAGGTGCCGTCTTTCGGATGAGACGTTAAACCGAGGCCCCGTCTGTCCTCTGAAATGTACCATGGCACTATTTCGAAGAAGAGCAGGGAGAGTTATCCCCGGTGACCTGGCCAATATTTATCCCTCAGTCAACATAACAAAAAAACAGATTATCTGGTCATTATCACACTGCTGTTTGTGGGAGCTTGCTGTGCGCAAATTGGCTGCCGCATTTCCCACATTACAACAATGACTACACTCCAAAGGTACTTCATCGGCTGTAAAGCGATTTGAGACGTCTGGTTGTCGTGAAAGGCGCTATATAAATGCAAGTCTTTCTTTTTTGTGAAAGAATCCAGGCTGTTTAGGAGTGAAATCTGGAAGGAATGTTTTCCACACAAAGAGTAATGGAAATTTGGAACTTGCTCCTCCAAAAGACTGAGATCAATAGTCTTATCCAAAAAAAAACTATCAGGGGATATGGAAATGGTGTTAAGGTATAGTTCAGCCATGATTTAATTGAATAGCGGAACAGGTTCCAAGGGCTGAATGGCCTACTCCCGTTCCTATGAATCCAACACTGATGAAAATGTGCATGTTTCAAAGAGATGGTCACAAAGCTGAACAAGCACAGAATCAATTGCAGATGCCATCAAGACTGTACTGAGTTTGGCTGAAATGAAAGATTGGACCACATTTGAGGCGAGGGGTTAATGATTAAGACAGTTGGGTGCTAAATATGAAGAAGTTTATGGCTTGCGTGATGAAACAGCTGTCTGTGGATTTAGATCAAGTCATTCTCAATAATGAAGACTATTGGAACAACCTGTGAATTCTGAACCTGATGTGTAGTCTGCAGTGGGATAGATATTACAAGTGGTCCTCTGGCATAGGGCCCTGTTGGAGTCAGGAGACAGTGGTGGTGGGGTGGGTTTAAGTGGAGAAGAGAGGCCATGGGCAGACGCATACCACTGCGTGTGGATTTTCCTGGTCCATGCAGGTATCTCACGGGAATGAAAGATGGATAATTGGCTGGGAAGGCTATAGATGGACTTCCCGCCGAACCAAGTTGCCATGTTGTGTAACAGTTTAATATAACTAGGCATTGTTATTTATATTGGGCCAAAAATTGCGGTCTCTACGGGCACCTATGATGTGCCCACACACCCATAGAGGCTCTGCAAGTGCCAGTTTTAGGCGCGTGATGTGCATGCCCCTATGATCGGCACTTCCAATCTGTCAAATGTCTTTAGACAGTTCTAACACATCCCCGGGAGAAAGTCCTTCGCGAGCGGAGATTTGGGCTATTTACCCAACTCTTGCCCAATGAATGTCCGTCAAACTCTTATGCCTGGTAAAAGCAAGCGTAAAGCCTACTTTTACCAGTGTAAGAGTTTTAATAGATAGAAAAAAAATAAATGTTATTACTTATTTTTATATTTAAAAACCCTGTCTATGAAGGGAAGTTTATTTTAACACTATTAAAACATTTTTTTTTAATTTCAAATAAATAAATGTTTTCTCTAAAACAATTAAGTTAATGCAATTTCTATTAAAAAGTGAAGTGTTTTTTAAATGTATGTGTTGTTCTATTTGATTTTAGGGGTATTCTCGTTAATAGTAATGGGAGCTTGGAGCGTCCATGACTGTGAATGAGAATACTACATTGTGATTGGTGGTCCAGACCCACGTGATCCCAGATCCCAGGATGTCCGTACGCTCCTGGGATGTGTGGGCCCCTAAGCTGGGCTGCGCAGTTTGGCCTCGGACCACAATCCTGCCTTCCTCCGGGACCACCAGGTACATTCATAAAAACAATCTTGGTCAGGGGTGTCCGCGGGAAGCCTCCGACGGCAATTTTTGGCCTAATATAAAACATACAAGTTTATCGATGTTGATGAGGTTCAAATATACAGCAAGTTTTGCCCCAAAGATCTTAACAGATTCCCACTGGAATTCGTGTTACACGTGATGCTTATTATTTGTTCAACAATCACCGAATATTCCAGTCATTTGTTTATGTAGGTTGGAATGGAATGTGATTACTGAGGCTATTAATGTTGGTTATTGTATGCACCATAATTTAATTTGAGAATATTTGAGTCTCACGCACACAGGAATTGAGCATGAATGTATAGATGGCAAAGGTAGAGTTGCACTCGCTCCTCAATTAAATTAGTCAGGAGTGGCTCAGTGGGAAAATAAACTTTCCTGATTTGTTGCTGGCACTTCGTTTTCTGATTCAAGAGTTACTGATTAAAGAGAAAAGGATTGAATAGGATTGCGTAGGACGGTGGACCCTGTTGTTGTCCTTGTTAACAGAAACCTGCTGGCAATACTGTGCAGGTCCCGCACGGACCCGTCTGTTGCTGACCTTTCACCTCCTTGTTCACTGACCTGGATCACATCATGCTTGGCAGATGCAGATTATAATCCGAGAGACAATCCTAGCAAAGGTCACGTGATCAAGGCTAGGCACGCCCACAGGAGAAACTCAAAACAAGTTAATGCTTGGAACGGTGGAGTATTTAGAGCCCAGCAGCAGGCCGTTTGGCCCATCAGGTCCATGCCAGTGTTTATGCTCCATCCATCCTACTTTATCTAACCATATTAGCACAGCCTTCTGGTCCTTTCTCCCTCGTGTTTATCTAGCCTCCCCTTGAATGCCTCTATACTCTTCACCTCAAGCACTCCCTGTAGCGGCGAGTTCCACATTCTAACCACTCTCTGGGTAACGATGTTTCTCCTGCGTTGTCAACCGTGGCTCAGTGGATAGCACGCTCATCTCTGAGGTCAGAAGATTGTGGGTTCAAGTCCCACGCCAGGGACTTTAACACAACAAAATCTAGGCTGACACTCCCAGTGCAGTGCTGAGGGAGTGCTGCACTGTTGGAGGTGCCGTCTTTTGGATGAGACATTAAACCGAGGTCCCTCTCAAGTGGACGTAAAATATCCCATGGCACTATTTCGAAGAAAAGCAGGGGAGTTACCCCGGTGTCCTGGCCAATATTTATCCCTCAATCAACATCACTTAAAAACAGATTATCTGGTCATTATCACATTGCTGTTTGTGGGAGATTGCTGTGCGCAAATTGACTGCCGCGTTTCCTACATTACAAGAATGACTGCACTTCAAAAGTACTTAATTGACTGTAAAGCGCTCTGAGATGTCTGGTGGTTGTGAAAGACGCTATATAAATGCAAGTCTTACTTTCTTTTTGCATTCCCTAGTACACTTATTGGTGACTACCTTATAATTTAATGCCCCCTCTCCGCCCCAGTTTGGTCTCCTCCACAAATGGAAATATCTTCCCTATGTCTACCCTATCAAACCCCTTCATAATCTTCAAGTCCTCGATCAGGTCATCCTTCAGTCTTCTCTTTTAAAGAGACCCAGCCTGATGGGATGTTCTTTCTCAGTTCTGGTATCATCCTTGTAAATCTTCTCTGCACCCTCTCCTGTGCCTCTATATCCTTTTTGTAATGAGACAAGAACTCTCCACAGTGTGGTGATTGACATAGAAAATATTGTCTTGGTTTATATATGTTGAATGCCTTTTTTGATGTATTTTAAAATAGTGTGAGTTGTGACAATGTAAGAATAGACACATTTATGGGGTTGGTGTGCCTTCTTGAGGTTTGGAATACAGCAAGGTTGTAATAAATAGTGCACAGAATAATAAAGTTAGGAGGTAGAATGTTCTCTTCCTGTGCCTTGGATGTATTGGATCTCTAGGAGAAATCGAGTAAAATTGGGTGGTAGGAATGCATGCAATAATGGAGACTGCTCTATTTCATCATCATCATCATCGGCAGTCCCTCAGAATTGAGGAAGACTTGCTTCCACTCCTGAAGTGAGTTCTTCGGTGACTGAACAGTCCAATACGAGAGCCACAGACCCTGTCACAGGTGGGACAGATAGTTGTTGAGGGAAGGGGTGGGTGGGACAGGTTTGCTGCACGCTCTTTCCGCTGCCTGCGCTTGATTTCTGCATGCTCTCGGCATTGAGACTCGAGGTGCTCAGCGCCCTCTCGGATGCACCTCCTCCACTTAGGGCGGTCTTTGGCCAGGGACTCCCAGGTGTCAGTGGGGAAGTCGCACTTTATAAGGAAGGCTTTGAGGGTATCCTTATAGCGTTTCCGCTGCCCACCTTTGGCTCGTTTGCCGTGAAGGAGTTCCAAGTAGAGCACTTGCTTTAGGAGTCTCATGTCTGGCATGCGAACTATGTGGCCTGCCCAACGGAGCTGATCGAGCCTGCTCTATTTACCACATATTTAAATGAATGGACAGAAAATTGGGCAGGGTTCCTTGAAGATGCCTGATCTTCTCTGCCTGATTTTCCTCTATACGCTGTGCCCGGACAATCCACAATGTTCCGGTGTACGAACAGGAAAATCTTCCCCTCAGTTTCAGGAGCAGGAATTCATGATTCCAGGGAATGTGGGACTTCAGTTACGCAGACAGACTGGAGAAGCTGGGGTTGTTCTTGTTGTGTATGGAGAAAGAGCCAGACTGAACACTGTGAGCTCAAAGTAAAGTGTGACCTTAGTCTTTTATTGCAGTTCTCCAGAGTGCCTCTCCAACCTGTGAAGCCTCCTTAAATACCTGTGCTCCCAAGGGATTATGGGATCCCTTGGGACTTCATGGGATGAGCCCTCTGGTGGCTGTACAGCATAAATACAAGTTTACATATATAACAACACTTGCCCCCAAAATCAATAGTGTAACTATTTGCAACGTGAGTCAATCTGGGGCTCTTCTTGCCCTGGTTGATCGTCTCGGTGTGAAAGCTGGTGTTGTTGAATCATTTGTTGGGCCCTTTCTGGGCTGCTGTGCAGCTGGCCTTGCTGCGCTACCTGGTGTGTTGGGCCCTGCAGGGCTGCTGGGGATGGTGGGCTCTGCTTCATGGTCAACCGTGGTGCCAGTTGCCACTGGTGTGTGTGTTGGGGTATCAACAAAGGTAGGGTCCAAGGTGGGTTGCTCAGAGTGGTCTGTGAATCTGAGTTTGATTTGGTCCAAGTGTTTCCGGTGAATGAGTCCATTTGAAAGTTTGACCTGATACACCTTGCTCTCCTCTTTGGCCACAACAGTGCTGGGAAGCCACTTGGGACCTTGTCCATAATTTAATACAAATACAGGATCATTGATTTCAATCTCGCATGACACAGTTGCACTATCATGGTATACACTTTGTTGAAGCCACCTGCTCTCTACCTGTTCATGTAGATCAGGGTGAACTAACGAGAGCCTTGTATTAAGTGCTCTTTTCATGAGCAGTTCAGCAGGTGGGATCCCAGTGAGTGAGTGGGGTCTCGTGTGGTAGCTAAGCAGGACTCGGGATAGGCGAGTCTGCAGTGATCCTTCAGTTACCCTCTTCAAGCCTTGCCTGATGGTTTGCACTGCCCTTTCTGCTTGACCATTGGACGCTGGTTTAAATGGGGCAGATGTGACATGTTTGATCCCGTTACGGGTCATGAATTCTTTGGACTCAGCACGGTAAAACATGGACCATTGTCGCTCACCAGGGCATCGGGTAAGCCGTGTGTGGCAAACATGTCCCGCAGGCTTTCAGTAGTGGCAGCGGACGTGCTAGCCGACATTATCTCACATTCAATCCACTTAGAGTACGTGTCTACAACCACAAGGAACATTTTACCCAAGAACAGGCCTGCATGGTCGACGTGTACCCTAGAGCACGGTTTGGAGGGCCAAGACCATAAACTTAGCGGTGCCTCCCTGGATACATTGCTTAACTGTGAGCATGTATTAGATCTGTGAACGCAGGACTCTAAGTCCGCATCGATACCGGACCACCACACGTGGGATCTGGCTACCGCTTTCATCATTACGATGCCTGGCTGGGTACTGTGGAGGTAATTGATGAAGGTGTCTCTGCCCTTCTTGGGGACCACTACTCGATTGCCCCACAGAAGGCAGTCTGCCTGTATAGACATTTCACCTTTGCGCCGCTGGAACGGCTTTATCTCTTCCTGCATTTCCACTGGGACACTGGACCAGCTCCTGTGAAGCACACAGCTTTTGACTAGAGATAATAAGGGGTCCTGGCTTGTCCAGGTTTTGATCTGCGGGGCAGTGACGGGTGATTGCTCACTCTCAAATGCTTCCATAATCATGGCTAGATCTGCGGGCTGCGCCATTTCCACCCCCGTGGTGGACAATGGCAGCCTACTGACAGCATCGGCGCAGTTTTCTGTGCCTGGCCTGTGGCGGATGGCGTAGTTATATGCGGACAATGTGAGCGCCCATCTCTGGATGCGGGCCGATGCGCTGGTATTTATTCCTTTGCTCTCGGAAAACAGGGATATAAGTGGCTTATGGTCAGTTTCCAATTCGAATTTTAGCCCAAACAGGTATTGATGCATTTTCTTTACCCCATAGACACACGCTAACGCTTCTTTCTCAATCATGCTGTAGGCTCTCTCAGCTTTAGACAGACTCCTGGATGCAAAAGCAACCGGTTGCAGTTTCCCGAAATCATTAGCTTGTTGGGATACACACCCGACGCCATATGACGACGCATCACATGCTAGTACCAAACGCTTAAATGGATCATACAACACAAGCAACTTGTTTGAGCATAACAATTTTCTCGCTTTTACAAAGGCATTTTCTTGGCTTTTGCCCCAAACCCATTCGCCCCCTTTTCGTAGTAAGACATGTAGTGGTTCTAGCAGGGGTCTGAGACCCGGTAAGAAGTTACCAAAGTAGTTCAAGAGTTCCAGAAATGACCGCAGCTCCGTCATGTTCTGTGGCCTCGGTGCGTTCTCGATTGCTTCTGTCTTCGTCTTCGCGGGCCTGATGCAGTCCGCCGCAATCCTCCTTTCCAAGAACTCCACTTCAGGCACCAGGAAAACGCACTTCGAGCATTTTAACCTGAGCCCCACGCGGTTGAGTCGACTAAGAACCTCCCCCAGGTTCTGCAGATGCTCGACTGTGTTCCGACTTGTGACCAAGATGTCATCTTGGAAGACCACAGTGTGTGGGACCGACTTCAGTAAACTTTCCATGTTTCTCTGGAATATCGCCGCCGCTGATCGGATTCCAAACGGGCATCTGTTATAAACAAAAAGACCCTTGTGCGTGTTGATGCAGGTGAGGGTCTTTGATGATTCCTCCAGTTCCTGCGTCATGTAGGCTGAAGTCAGATCCACCTTCGTGAACGTCTTTCCTCCTGCCAGCCATGCAAAGAGGTCGTCGGCCATTGGTAGTGGATATTGGTCCTGCAAGGAGAAACGATTGATAGTTACTTTGTAATCGCCACACATTCTGACGGTGCCTTCTCCCTTGAGGACTGGGACAATAGGACTGGCCCACTTGCTGAACTCGATCGGTGAAATGATGCCCTCTCTTTGCAGCCGGTCTAGCTCAATCTCTACCCTTTCTCTCATCATGTACGGTACTGCTCTTGTCTTGTGATGGATGGGTCGCGTCCCCGAAATTAGGTGGATCTGCACTTTTGCTCCTTGGAATTTCCCGATGCCTAGTTCGAACAGCAAAGGAAATTTGTTTAAAACCTGGGCACACGAAGTGTCGTCAGCGGGCGATAGTGCTCGGACGTCGTCCCAGTTCCAGCGTAACTTTCCCAGCCAGCTCCTGCCGAGCAGCTTGGGACCATCGCCCGGTACCACCCAGAGTGGTAGCTTGTGCACCGCTCCATCGTAGGAGACCTTTACGCTAGCATTGCCGATTACAGGAATCGATTCTTTCGTGTAAGTTCTTAGTTTCGTGTGAACTGGAGTTAAGACTGGCCTTGAGGCCTTATTGCAGCACAATCTTTCGAAAGTCTTTTTGCCCATGATGGACTGGCTTGTGCCCGTGTCCAGCTCCATTGACACCGGGAGTCCATTTAGTTTAACATTCAGCATTATTGGGGGACAATTCGTGGTGAATGCGTGCACCCCATGTACCTCTGCCTCCTCGATCTGAGGCTCTGGTTCGTCGTGATCCTCTGTGGATCTGTCTTCCTCTGCAATATGGTGGTTTGCAGGTTTAACAGGCTTAGCAGCCCGCCTGCACACTCGTTGGAGGTGTTCCATTGTTCCACAGCCCTTGCAAACGTACTCTTTGAATCGGCATGAATGGAAACGATGATCACCCCTGCAGCGCCAACAAAGTGTTAATGGCCTTGCATTCATCACCCTTGATGGTGGACCCTGAGTCCTCTGCAGATGTGCAGCTGCAGGTATGTGTGACCTGCCCTGTATGTTCCGATTCAAAAACAACATCACTTTGTTCACAGTACTTGTAGCAGCACGTATGCTGAGAGATTTGCTTCATATTGTCACTGGTGGCAATGAATGCCTGGGCTATCGCTAAGGCCTTACTCAAGATTGGGGTCTCTACAGTCAAAAGTTTGCGAAGTATGGTTTTGTGGCCAATGCCAAGTACGAAAAAGTCTCTGAGCATATGCTCCAAATATCCTTCAAATTCGCAATGTCCTGCAAGGCTTCTTAGCTCGGCGACATAACTCGCCACTTCCTGGCCTTCAGACCTTTTGTAGGTGTAGAACCGGTACCTCGCCATCAGAACACTTTCCTTCGGGTTCAGATGCTCTCGGACCAGTGTGCACAAATCATCATATGATTTCTCTGTGGGTTTCGCTGGAGTGAGCGGATTCTTCATGAGGCCATACATTGGTGTCCCACAGACGGTGAGGAGGATCACCCTTCGTTTGGCAGCACTTGCTTCCCCCTCTAGCTCGTTGGCCACGAAGTATTGATCGAGTCGCTCCACACCCAATCATCTCCCTCCGAAAATTTCTCCAGGATGCCCACTGTTCTCTGCATCTTTGAGTTCGCGATCTGTATCTCATCGCCAGCTGTTGTGTATGGAGAAAGAGTCAGACTGAACACTGTGAGCTCAAAGTAAAGTGTGACCGTAGTCTTTTATTGCAGGTCTCCAGAGTGCCTCTCCAACCTGTGAAGCCTCCTTAAATACCTGTGCTTCCCAAGAGATTATGGGATCCCTTGGGACTCCTGGGGATAAACCGTCTGGTGGCTGTACAGAGTAAATACAAGTCCACATTTATAACAGTTCTCCTTGGAGCAGAGAAGGTTGAGAGGAAATTTGATAGAGGCGTTCAAAATCATGAGGGGTCTGGACAGAGTAGATAGAGAGAAACTATTTCTATTGGCGGAAGGGTCGAGAACCAGAGGACACAGAATTGGCAGAAGAACCAAAGGCGACGTTAGAAAAAACTTTTTTACGCAGCGAGTGATTAGGATCTGGAATGCACCGCGTGGGAGGGTGGTGGAGGCAGACTCAATTTTATCTTTCAAAAGGGAGTTGGATAAGTATCTGAAGGAAACTAATTGCAGGACTACGGTGAAAGGGCAGGGGAGTGGGACTCGCTGAGAGTCGGCACGGGCTCGACGGGCCGAATGGCCTTCTTCTGTGCTGTAACCTCTTTCCCCCTAATACTCTACTTATCGTTCCAATTAATCTCTGTACATAATTGTCCCAGGATATGCGACTGAAGAGCGCCTCAAATGTGCACTGTCAACTAGATGGAGTTGGGTACAGAAGGTTATGTAGGAATTGTGCGGCAGATGAAGTGGGCTGGCTGGGTGGGGGTAGGGGGGGAGGCGGGGTCTTCAGTGGCAGTGACACTTCCCCTTCAGAACAATCGACTGTTTAGAAACAGGAAGAGCTTTTGTGTCCAAAAATTTCCTCCTTTTTCCTGGCTCTCAAACTCACTTACCTGCCTGCCTTCTCATCATACCCCTCAATCCCCTGTCTGTCCAGAAACCACTAACTCATTCCCTCTAGACTTGATTATTCCAATGCTCTCCTGGCCAGCCTCTATCTTCCACCCTCCATAACCTTGAGCTCACTCAAAACACTGCTGCCCATATCCTAACTCGCACTAAATCTCGTTCACCCATCACCCCTATGCTCGCTGGCTCCCAGTCTGGCAACGCCTCAGTTTTCAAATCCCTCCATGGCCTCACCCCATCTCTATCTCTGCAATCTCCTCTAGCCCTACAATGAAAGCCATATAGCTGCACGCAGTGTCGTGGAAAAGACAATTGGAGTTCTTAAGCAGCGCTTCAGATGCCTGGACCACTCAGGAGGCAACCTACAATACCACCCTGAGCAGGTCGCTGAGTTTATTGTGGTGTGCTGCATAACCTTGCTATGAGGAGAGGACAATTACCAGATGGTCCACCTCAGGAGAGAGGGGAGGCGGAAGAGGAAGACGAGGAGGAGGAGGATGACGGGGAGGACAATGGCGATGAACCCATGCCCCCACGCCTCCCCGCAACACTGGAAAAGCCCCAAGGTAGTTTTGCAGCTACTCTGGCCTCTTGCTCATCCCTGATTTAAATCACTCCACCACTGGCAGCCGTGCTTTCAGTTGCCTGGGTCCTAAGCTATGGAGCTCCCTCCCTGAACCGCTCCGTCTCTCCACCTCTCTCCTCCTTTAAGGCGCTCCTTAAAACCTGCCTTTTTGACTAAGCTTTTGGTCACCTGTCTTAATATCATCTTACGTGACTCGGTGTCAAATTGTGCTTGATTACGCTGCTGTGAAGCACCTTGGGACGTTTTATTACGTTAAAGGCGCTATATAAATGCAAGTTGCTGCTGTTGTATTATTCTACGTAAGCCTCCCTGATGACGTGTTCTACAAAACTTCCTAATTATTGAACTGTGTCCCCCCCTTGCCATGTTTAGCTTTAGGGGCAGAAAGAAAGTACAGTGAAACTTGGTCCGACAGACACTCGCAAACGACAGACTCCCATACAGACACTTCATGACCATCCAGAATATTTTCCAGTCTAAAAGATACAAGAGGCACTCTGGAAAGGCAGGCACTCACAAATTATGGACTACAGGACAGCCTTCAGTGTAACCGCCTTCAGTGTAACTTACTTAGTGCTTCCGGTTACGCAACGCCTCGATTTCAAAGTTCTCCTCCTTACTGCTAAATCCCTCCATGGCCTCGCCCCTCCCTATCGCTGTAATCTCCTGCAGCCCCATAATCCCCCCCTCCCCCCAGAGATGTCTGCGATCCCCTAATTCTGCCCTCTTGAGCATCCTTGATTATAATCGCTCAACCATTGGTGGCCGTGCCTTCTGTTGCCTGGGCCCCGAGCTCTGGAACTCCCTGCCTAAACCTCTCCGCATCTCCACCTCTCTTTCCTCCTTCAAGACGCTCCTTAAATCCTACCCCTTTGACCAGCCTGCACTAAATTTTACTTATGCGGCTTGGTGTCAAATTTTTTATCTCACAATACTCCTGTGAAGCACCTTGGGACGTTTCACTACGTTAAAGGTGCTATATAAATACAAGTTGTTGTTGTATTTTGCGCCTTAAAGCACGGGAGATGGGCCCCTGTAAAGTTTTTCACAGGCGATGTCACCGTTGCCTAATTACAAGGGGCCTATTACAATTAAGTTTCCCCCTATCCAATGACCATGAAATGTAAGGCATATGATTTAAGTCAATTTCAGGAAAGATTTGAGAAAGTGTCTGCAGACACCAAGTGCGACTTCAATGTTGTCAGTGACTGGAACCCGCGCCTTGCATACATGGGTTGAGTCATAAGAACTGACTATCTCCTTAAATAACTCTAGATGAATGATGAATGATGAATGAATGTCTTTTACTTGTGTGAATGGGTAATTGATTGAGCTTATTAATTGCTGATTTTATGAAAATAGGCACACCATTGAAGAAGAGATTTGTTGGCAGGACTATATGGGAGAGAAATTCGGCTGCATCTCTGTTGCGGCGTTAACCCAGGCGGAGCGATACTTTTAGCGCCTTGAAAATGTTTGTGCCTCCTGCCCAGAAATTCGTCAGACTCGATCGAAGATGAACAGGGGTGATAAATCAGGCATTGCACACCAGAGCTGGGGAGTGGGGGGGGGGAAACAATAATGAAAGTTTGGTTGGTACATTTTGCGGACCTGTTGCGCGTGCACGGAACTCCGAATCAAATCCCGGGAAAAGCCGAGTCTTAAAGGCGCGGCACAGTAATGTACCCATCAAACTTTTCAAAATCACGTGTTTTCCACTTGTACTGTTCTGTCTGCCGCTGCAAACTGGGAGACTCCCGCACCGTGCTGTGTGTAAACGTTGCACTGACTGTGGCCTGCGAGGGAAGTGCTTCCTCATCCCTTTAAGTAGCCACCAGTTAACGACTCTGCAAACCTGGACCCACTGGTTTTCCAGAGTTTGTTATTGGCGGACGCTCAATGAGGCGGCGGCACCGAATTTACCAACCGGGCGCAAGCATGCGCATTGCACCAGGAATACATCATGATCAGAGTGAGCGTCAGCAGCCAGGCGTTAGCGGTTTGCGCCCCCGGTGAGCCTCTAATGAATTTTCCGTTGGGGCGCTAAACGCTGCACGCCCGGTCGCTAAGCTGTAACGCTCGCATTAACGCCCCCCTCTGGGCACTAACTGAGGCTATAGACAACCGAAAATCCAGCCCTATGAGTTTCACTGGGTAAAATTCAGCAACTGATGGCTATCTATGTACAACCAGGCTAAAATTACATACAGTACAATGACCATTTGGAAAATACGGACCCCTGAGGAAAAAAACAGACATGGTGTAGGGTGGCTGAGATTGAGCCAGGCAACTGCTGATACTTTGAAATCCAACTTGGCTTTACCATGGATCAGAATAATCCAGTTCTGGCGAAGGGTCATCGACCTGAAACGTTAACTGTTTCTCTCTCCACAGATGCTGCCTGACCCGCTGAGTATTTCCAGCATTTTCTGTTTTTATTCCAGATTCCAGCATCCGCAGTGTTTTGCTGGAGTATTGTGTACACTTTTGGTCTCCTTACCCAAGGAAGGATAGACTTGCCTTAGAGAGAGTGCAACGAAGGTTCACCAGACTGATTCCTGGGATGGGGGGGATTGTCCTATGAGGAGAGATTGAGCAAACTAAACCTATATTCTCGAGAGTTTAGAAGAATGAGAGGTCATCTCATTGAAATATACAAAATTCTTGACAGGGTAGATGCAGGGAGGATGCTTCCCCTGGCTGTGGTCTAGGACCAGGGGTCACAGTCTCAGAATAAGGACTCATTTAAGACTGAGATGAGAAATGTCTTCACTCCAAGGATGCTGAATCTTTCGAATTCTCTACCCCAGAGGGCTGTGGAGGGTCAGTCATTGAGTATATTCAAGACAGAGATCGATAGATTTTTGGATATTAAGGAAATCACAGGATATGGGGATAGTGCAGGAAACAGGAGTTGAGGTAGAAGATCAGCCATGATCTTATTGAATGGCGGAGCAGGCTCGAGGGGCCGAATGGACTACTCTGCTCCTAATTCTTACGTTCTTATGAGACTGGCCCGCGCTCGCTTGGGACACACTGGGAGTGCAGGGTCCGTGAATTTACACTTGCGTTGCGAGCAGCTTTTTGTAGAGCTCAGTCTGAAAGGAAAATTGAAAAATTCCTGGAGATCTTACTCTTCCTAACTGCCTGGAAGGAAGAAGATCGCCCTTGTAATAATTATTCAAAACGAAACCCAACCTGAGCGATGCAGCCCTGTGCAGCTTCCTGCCCGCATCAACTGCGGGCTTCGTTCTTTCAGGATTGATACGGTGCTGTAAATCATATCTGGGTGTTTGGGTTGGAGCCTTGTTGACGAGTGTCGTTCCAGATTACCATGGCCCTGAAATTACGTTTTGGCTTTCCAGCGGGCATTTTAGAGAAAAATACGCACCTACCTTAAGCTGCTGCCCACGTTCAACTTTCCGATGCTGAGGCCTCTCCTGACCGCCAGTCACAGCGCATGCACGTCGGCGCGTGCGCAGGCCTACAGCTGGAGTCACATGGCTCTGGGCAGCCAATCAGGTAAAGCATCATAGTAATAGGCGTTCCGCAGGGTCTTAAATTATTACTATGATTGTGATAGAGCCCGAAACACCCAAAGCACAGCCCCAAACACCCAAAACACTAATAAAAAAATAGAAAATAATGACACTACATTCATTTAAATTAAAGTTATTAATGTCTTAAAAACAAATAATTTCCCGATTTAAAAAAAAAACGTTTTTTTAAATAAACTTACCGGTGTGGGGAGGGTTTTTAATGATAAAATATGTTTTAATAACTTTATTTTTATATGTTATTGTGTTTTTTAAAACACTTGCGTCTGTAAAAGTAGGCTATGCACCTGCTTTTTCAGACGCAAGATTTTTGAGGACATTTGTAAGCGTAAATATCGGAAATTTCCACTTACAAGTGTCCTCGCTCCCGAGATGCGGCCATTAGTCAAGCCAGAAACTTGAGAGATCAGAAATGTCGGTTTCCTGCGCATGCGCATTACGCGCTGGAAACCGGCATTTCCAATGCCTTCCCGAGTCCGTAGGAACTCCATACGGACCTGGGGAGGCCGGAATTGTTGGCCCATTATTTCCTTACGTATGTAAGGGAGGAGTCTTGCCAGTACTGGGCGCCTCTTCCAGATACCTCTCCACAACTGGATGGGAACCTATGCAGGGAGACAGAGGGAAGTAGAATGGAGGCAGAAGCAAAAGATAGAAAGAAGAAAAATAAAAGTGGAGGGCAGAGAAACCCAAGGCAATAATCAAAAGGGCCACATTTAGCAAAATTCTAAAGGGGCAAAGCATGTTAAAAAGACAAGCCAGAAGGCTCTGTGCCTCAATGCGAGGAGTATTCGTAATAAGGTGGACGAATTAACTGCACAGGCAGCAATTAACGAATATGGTATAATTGGCATCACGGAGACATGGCTCCAGAGTGACCAAGGCTGGGAACTGAACATCCAGGGGTATTCAACAATCAGGAAGGATAGACAGAAAGGAAAAGGAGGTGGGGTAGCGTTGCTGGTTAAAGAGGAAATTAACACAATAGTAAGGAAGGACATTGGCTTGGATGATGTGGAATCGGTATGGGTAGAGCTGCGGAATACCAAAGGGCAGAAAACGCTAGTGGGAGTTGTGTACAGACCACCAAACAGTAGTAGTGAGGTTGGGGACAGCATCAAACAAGAAATTAGGGATGCATGCAATAAAGGTACAGCAGTTATCATGGGCGACTTTAATCTACATATCGACTGGGCTAACCAAACTGGTAGCAATGCGTTGGAGGAGGATTTCCTGGAATGTATTAGGGATGGTTTTCTAGATCAATATGTCAAGGAACCAACTAGAGGGCTGGACATCCTAGACTGGGTGATATGTAATGAGAAAGGACTAATTAGCAATCTTGTTGTGCGAGGCCCCTTGGGGAAGAGTGACCATAATATGGTAGAATTCTTTGTTAAGATGGAAAGTGACACAGTTAATTCAGAGACTAGGGTCCTGAACTTAAGGAACGGTAACTTCGATGGTATGAGATGTGAATTGGCTAGAATAGATTGGCGAATGATACTTAAAGGGTTAACGGTGGATAGGCAATGGCAAACATTTAAAGATCACATGGATGAACTTCAACAATTGTACATCCCTGTCCGGATTAAAAATAAAATGGGGAAGGTGCCTCAACCGTGGCTAACAAGGGAAATTAGGGATAGTGTTAAATCCAAGGAAGAGGCATATAAATTGGGCAGAAAAAGCAGCAAACCCGAGGACTGGGAGAAATTTAGAATTCAGCAGAGGAGGACAAAGGGTTTAATTAGGAGGGGGAAATAGAGTATAAGAGGAAGCTTGCTGGGAACATAAAAACTGACTGCAAAAGCTTCTATAGATATGTGAAGAAAAAAAGATTAGTGAAGACAAACATAGGTCCCCTGCAGTCAGAATCAGGTGAATTTATAATGGGGAACAAAGAAATGGCAGACCAGTTGAACAAATACTTTGGTTCTGTCTTCACGAAGGAAGACACAAATAACCTTCTGGAAATACTAGGGGACCGACGGTCTAGTGAGAAGGAGGAACTGAAGGAAATCCTTATTAGTCGGGAAATTAGGGAAATTGATGGGATTGAAGGCCGATAAATCCCCAGGGCCTGATAGTCTGCATCCCAGAGTACTTAAGGAAGTGGCCCTGGAAATAGTGGATGCATTGGTGATCATTTTCCAACAGCCTATCGACTCTGGATCAGTTCCTATGGACTGGAGGGTAGCTCATGTAACACCACTTTTTTAAAAAAGAGGGAGAGAAAATGGGTAATTATAGACTGGTTAGCCTGACAGTAGTGGGGATAATGTTGGAATCAATTATTAAAGATGAAATAGCAATGCATTTGGAATGCAGTGACAGGATCGGTCCAAGTCAGCATGGATTTATGAAAGGGAAATCATGCTTGACAAATCTTCTAGAATTTTTTGAGGATGTAACAAGGGAGAACCAGTGGATGTGGCGTATTTGGACTTTCAAAAGGCTTTTGACAAGGTCCCACACAAGAGATTGGTGTGCAAAATTAAAGCACATGGTATTGGGGGTAATGTATTGACGTGGATAGAGAACTGTCTCTGGTTGGCAGACAGGAAGCAGAGAATCGGGATAAACGGGTCCTTTTCAGAATGGCAGGCAATGACTAGTGGGGTGCTGCAGGGCTCAGTGCTGGGACTCCAGCTATTTACAATATACATCAATGATTTGGATGAAGGAATTGAGTGTAATATCTCCAAGTTTGCAGATGACACTAAGCTGGGTGGCAGTGTGAGCTGTGAGGAGGATGCTAAGAGGCTGCAGGGTGACTTGGACAGGTTAGGCGAGTGGGCAAGTGCATGGCAGATGCAGTATAATATGGATAAATGTGAGGTTATCCACTTTGGAGGCAAAAACACAAAGGCAGAATATTATCTGAATGGCGGCAGATTAGGAAAAGGGGAGGTGCAACAAGACCTGGGTGTCTTGGTTCATCAGTCATTGAAAGTTGGCATGCAGGTACAGCAGGCGGTGAAGAAGACAAATGGTATGTTGGCCTTCATAGCTAGGGGATTTGAATATAGGAGCAGGGAGGTCTTACTGCAGTTGAACAGAGCCTTGGTGAGAGCTCACCTGGAATATTGTGTTCATTTTTGGTCTCCTAATCTGAGGAAGGACGTTCTTGCTATTGAGGGAGTGCAGCGAAGGTTCACCAAACTGATTCTCGGGATGGCAGGAATGACATATGAGGAGAGATTGGATCAACTGGGCCTGTATTCACTGGAGTTTAGAAGGATGAAAGGGGATCTCATAGAAACATGTAAAATTCTGATGGGACTGGACAGGTTAGATGCAGGAAGAATGTTCCCGATATTGGGGAAGTCCAGAACCAGGGCACACAGTCTAAGGATAAGGGGTAAGCCATTTAGGACTGAGATGAGGAGAAACTTCTTCACTCAGAGAGTTGTTAACCTTTGGAATTCTCTACCGCAGAGAGTTGTTGATGCCAGTTCGTTGGATATATTCAAGAGGGAGTTAAATGTGGCCCTTATGGCTAAAGGGATCAAGGGGTATGGAGAGAAAGCAGGAAAGGGGTACTGAGGTGAATGATCAGCCATGATCTTATTGAATGGTGGTGCAGGCTCGAAGGGGCGAATGGCCTACTCCTGCACCTATTTTCTATTTTTCTATGTTTCCACAACTGCAGTCCTTGTTTCTAGGTTTACTGACGGTGTGATAATTATGTGGATTTCAAGGCCCATTTCTGTGAACTTGTGTTCCTGCTATTTCCATTTGGCAAGCCCGATATCTATTGATTTTAGCTCTGGCAGAAATCCCAGGTCATTGATTTCCAGCCACACGGTGCATGAACCTGGTTATTGCACGTGGTGGCAATTGCATACATCAATCCTAAATTCTTAATGGGCTTCCTGGCACCAGTTTAGAATTGTTGACAATCTCGATCATTCTGTATTTTCCTTTCATCAAGAGGTGGACAGAAGTGCTAATACCCATTCTGGTTTACAGCAGGTTGATGAAATCTATGATTCCATATTGACTGAGTGATTCTATAAATCCCGACAAAATTGAAGCCTGTTGTGCTTTAAAATGGCACTCCGCAGTTTAGGTTGTGTGGGTTTGTTGTTCTTGCCTTGTTTAAAATACTCCAGCACATACGTAGACATTGTCAAAATAATGAAAGCAATGAAAATAGCTGATTGAATGGACGCTCCCCAGAGGCATTATCAACGCTGAATCTCGACAGAGAGCACAGAAGCAGAGAGTGACTTTGACGCACGAGATGCCCTTAATGAGTCACGTTAGTACTTTCCTAATGAGGTCAAACACATGAAGCTGCCTCTCTTTTATTCCTCCCCAAAGGCTGCCGTGAATTGTTACAGTAGACCTTTGTTGAGAGGTCTTCCACTTATCGAGGAGGCTTAAATTTATAAATCGGGCTTTACTGGCAAGGTGGAATCATGGCTGGAGCTAAAGGATGCGGTGCCAGTTCTGTTGCAACGGCACCACTTTGGAGCCGGCCCCACTTTACTGCTCAGCAGCAAAGCATTGTACCGCGGGTAATCAGCCGTCCCGCACACATCATCGGAGCTCACAACTGAATTGGCATCTGAACAGTGAGGTGCCAGGGAGATTTAAACACTGCATTAAAGACAAGCTTGAAATCGTCGGGGGTTGCGGGAGGGGGGGCGGGGGAGGGACATGGGTGGGCAATGGAGGGTGGGTGGGGGAGGGTTGGGGTGCGCAGAGGAGGGCGGGGGTGGGACATGGGTGGGCAATGGAGGGTTGGGGTGCGCAGAGGAGGGCGGGGGTGGGGGAGGGAAGGGATAAACAACTCGAGCAGATTATAAACTTTAAACAAACAAAACGATTCTCACAAAACACAAGCCAGAATGTTTGGTGCTTATTAATTGACCCCCGTGTGGACTCACCAAGTGTTTATTTAACAGAATTTTACACTTTAGCGGAAGATGATTTATATTGTGATGTACGTGATATAATGGGCTGAAAATCATCATGTCCACAATTTTAAAAATTATTACGATATCCACAGGTGTATTTAATAGAAGGGCGTAGCAGTATTTTTAAAAATTGGTCATCTATCTCAATATCGTTTAACTAATTAACATGAGGGAGAAAGGACGAGAAGGATGTGCTGCTGGAGTTAGATGAAATGGGTTGTGGAGCATAAAATGGGCCGAATGGTCTGTTTCCGTGCTGTACATTCTCAGTAATGAAACAAATTGGCTTAAGTTGGTAAGTTATAATCTGGTGGTTGTAGAAGGTGCTATATAATTTACCAACTTAAGCCAATTTGTTTCATTACTGAGGTCATTGAAAACTTTCAGTTAGAGGCAAAATGGGTTGCGGTTTTCACACTTGGGAAGGAGAGGAAAGCGGCACAAATATGAATAAGATATTCATTCATGCTGAGTAACCCTGTATCCAACTGTGTAATATTCTAGCAATTCTCCACGGTGGTACTTCGAAGTTGTTTTTTGCCTTTAGCAATTCAACTGGGAAAGACTAAATACTGATCTAAATCATTGCGATTAGTTACGTGATCACAATGCTTCATAGAATTTGCCCTCCATAATCATATGAAAAGTTAGAATCTACACAAAAGTGATATTTTCTATACAATCTATGCAGCGCTGGACAAGGATTTAATACAGATTTTTGATAGAACGAATTTGGAAAGAATATTTCCTCTGGTTGGGGAGTCAGTGATAAAGTTCATCAATTTAAAATTGTGACTAAGAGAATGAGAAAGAAAGACTTACATTTATATAGAATCATAGAAGTTTACAACATGGAAGGAGGCCATTTTGGCCCATCGTGTCCAGCCTAATCCCTATCTACTACATCATACACACTGCCCTCACCGACCCTCCTGGTTACATCCTCGAAAAATTCAATCAAGTTAGTCAGACATGCCCTTCCCTTAACAAATCCGTGCTGACTTGTCCCTGGTTATATCGCGCCTTTCACGACCACCAGACGTTCCAAAGCGCTTTACAGCCAGTGAAGTACTTTTGGAGTGTAGTCACTGTTGTGATGTAGGAAATGCGGCAGCCAATTTGCGCACAGCAAGCTCCCACATACAGCAACGTGATAATGATCAGATAATCTGTTTTTTAGTGGAGTTGATTGAGGGATAAATATTGTGCCAGTACACCAGGGATAATTCCCCTGCTCTTCTTCAAAATAGTGCCACGCGATCTTTTACGTCCAGCTGAGAGAGCAGACGGGATCTCAGTTTAATGACTCATCTGAATGTATAGTATTAGGCAGTCCCTCGTAGCGAGGATGACCTGCTTCGACACCAAAAAGGGATGAATTCACAGGTGTTTCAATGAGGGACCTGACATTCTAGGCCCGAACTACATACTGAAGGGTGGAAGATGCCTGTGCCTGTGCATCTTTTAACGTGGGGTGGCCGTTGCACACCAGCCACCACACGGGCTTGACAGAGCTAGGTCTTGATCCAGTGGCAAGGGTTAACCAAGACGATTGGAGACCAAGCTCTGCTGTACGGACCTAGTGCGCATGCATGCTCCTATTATCCATAGATCGCAGTGTGGGCTGGCCCATGCTGCCCCTGGGCCCTCGCCCTTTCTGGGCTCCGAACCCTCGCCTCTCCTGAGCCCCGATCCAAAATGGAGCAGTCAGAAACAGGACATCAATTAGTCTCCTCTTATCTTGGAGACATCAAATATCAATCTGAAAGACAGCACCTCCAACAGTGCAGCACTCCCTCAGCACTGTACTGGAGTGTCAGCCTAGATTCATATACTCAAGTCTCTGGAATGGGACTTGAACCCACAACCTTCTGACTCATAGGCAAGGGAGCTACCTACTGAGCCACAGCTGACACTAGGAGGTTAGAGGAGAGAGGTTAGAAGAGATGTCTTTAGGCAGAGAGTTGTTGGATCATGGCATACTTAGCCACAAGGAATGGTTTTCAGAAAGAGTATTTTGCTTTCTCGGGTAAACATTGAGTACATGGGTAACAACACATAGAATAATTGTCACGGCCACTGATTTAATAGAAAGAATCGCGGAATACAGTCCCTAAGGCACTGGTATAAATCCCAGAACACCAGTCATAAACATGAAACTTAACTTATTCAGTCAGTATAAATCAGCCGTGCCGCTCACTCTCTGTGGGGGAAATTTGCTCGTGGTATTATGAAATAAAACATCTGGTACGTATTTCCCGTCTGTCACACTTGAAGTGTCGCCTTCAAATTTCAGTGCCAAAACTATAAACAAACAAAGCAATTCTTCCACACAAAACACTTGTTTGGTGCTTATTAATTGACCCCCATATGGACTCACCTAGTGTTTACTTAACAGCAATTTACACTTTAGCAAAAGGTGATTTATATCGTGATGTACATGATATAATGGGCAGAAAATCAGCTTGTCCTCAATTAAAAAATGTATCACTATATCCACAGGTGTATTTAATGGAGGCGTGTAGCAGTATTTTACTAAGTTGGTAATCTACCTCAATATCGTTTCATCAATTATCGTGAGGGAGAAAGGAATAGAAGGATATGCTTATAGGGTTAGATGAAATGAGGTGGGAGGAGGCTCGTGTGAAGCATAAACACCAGTACAGACCAGTTGGGCCGAATGGGCTGTTTCTGTGCTGTATATTGTATGTAATAGAAAGAAAGACATGGATTTATATAGCGCCTTTCACAATGACCGGACGTCTCAAAGCGCTTAGCCAATGAAATAGGAAGTACCTTTGGAGTGTAGACACTGTTGTAATGCGGGAAACACAGCAACCAATTTGCGCACAGCAAGCTCCCACAAGCGGCAATGTGATAATCACTAGATAATGTTTTTTTTTGTTATGTTGATTGAGGGATAAGTATTGACCAGGACACCAGGGATCACTCCCCTGCTCTTCTTCGCAATAGTGCCATGGGATCTTTTATGTCCACCCGAGAAAGCAGACGCGGCCTCAGTTTAACGTGTCATCCGAAAGCCGACACCTTTGACAATGCAGCGCCCCCTCAGCACTGCACTGGGAGTGTCAGCCTAGACTTTTTTTTCGTGCTCAAGTCGCATCCCAGGAACCCACTATCTTCTGACTCAGAGGTGAGAGTGCTGCCCACTGAGCCGCAGCTGACACTGTGGCCAGGACAATAGGTCTGGAGGGATGGGGTGGAAGGCCCGTGGATTACGCTGGAGCCCAGATACACCACCCCAAACATGGTCCCCTGTGTCAGAGGTAATGTAGCTGGGGGAGGGGAAGCCTTGGCTTAGGGTTTCCTCATGGGCGCCATCCTGGGATCCATTGGGTGAGTAGTACACCAGATGAGTGGATGAGCACTGGTGGAATTGCAGCCACCCTGGAAGTGCAAGCCTCAGTCTTGGCCTGGACCCTCGAAGACAGCAACAGGAAGCTTTAAAGAACCCTCCCACTTTTTCACTGCAGGCCCCACTCAAAAGGCTACTCAGCCTCGTGCTGCCGGGACATCTTTGAGCTGCTGAGTCTCCCACACGGTACCCATCCCTCCCTTTCCCACTGTGGGCGGGCAGGCATTCGAGATGTACCCATGGTGGCAGAGGTGCCCACCAGGAATATTTAAAAGAGAGAACCTGTTCCCTGATGCCTATGTATTGGAGCACAGCCACCAGTGGAGATTCCATCGGGGTCAATGGCCCACCGGTGTTTGGACCCAATGTTCCTGCCCTGGTATAACAGTATATCTTCTGGCTTACTGTGTGTGCGTGTATGTGTGTGTGCATGTATGTGCGTGTGTTTGTGTGTGTGTCTGTCTGATGGTGTGTGTGCTGTTGTGCGTGCGTGTGTGTGTGTGTGTCTGGTGGTGTGTGTCTGCTGGTGTACGTGTGTGTGTGTGCATGTGTGTGTGCGTGTATGTATGTGTGTGTCTGGTGGTGTGTGTGTGTGTGTCTGGTGGTGTGCATGGGTGTGTGTGTTGGTGCGTGTGTCTGGTGGTGTGTGCGTGTGTTTGTATGTGTGTGTGTCTGGTGGTGTGTGTGTTGGTGCGTGCATGTGCGTGTGGGGTTGTGCGTGTGTGCACGTGTGTGTGTGTGTGTCTGGTGGTGTGTGCATGTGTGTGTGTGCATGTGTGTGTGTGTGTTATGCATGTCCATCACACTTCAGATATAACCCTACGGATGGTTAAAAATACACAAAAGAAAGGCAATAATTTCACACTTGAGGTCATATACAGGTTAACTGCTGTTAGTGAGGGAAGTTTGCAGATTTAACTGGAGTCAGAAATTCACAAGCAGCTGGCAGGCTGCGAAACCCCCGAGAATAATTAATCTGTAAGAGTTAAGGCCCTATTTCAATCACTTCCACACAGGGAACATAGAAAAGGTGTCGGCCATTCAGCCCCTTGAGCCTCTACAGCCACTCAATTAAATCATGACTGAACAGCACCTCAACTCCATTTCCCTGACTTCCTATCCCTTGATACCCTTCCCGAACAGGAATCTATCAATCACAGCCTTGAAAGCTGCAGGGAGTACCTGAGCGGTGATGTGAAAGGACAGGGCTGGTTCACAGCTGCACATTGCTGATTCAATACTGCAAGGCCTATACCCCTGGCTCTGAGCCTCAGGGCAGTGTGCCTGACCCGATCGGCTCACAGTGTTCCATGCGTTTCATTTTCATTCAAATACACGTAAAATGGAAGAATTTTTTTTTGAAAAAAAGAAAGGTTTGTCACTTCTATCCAATGAAGATCAGCCATTTTTCTCTACTGTGGCTCAGTGGGTAGCACTCTTGCCTCTAAGTCAAAAGGCTGTGGGTTCAAGTCCCACTCCAGGCACAAAACGATCTTGGCTGACACTCCAGTGGAGTGCTGATGGAGCGCTGCACTGTCAGAGGTGCCGTCTTTCGAGTAAGACGTTAAATCGAGGCCCTCTCAGATGGATGTAAAAGATCCCATGGCACTATTTTGAAGAAGAGCAGGGGAGTTATTCCCAGTGTCCTGGCCAATGTTCATCCCTCAATCAACATAACAAAAACTGATTATCTGGTCATTATCACCTTGCTGTTTGTGGGAGCTTGCTGTGCACAAATTGGCTGCCGTGTTTCCCACATTACAACAGTGACTACATTCCAAAAGTACTTCATTGGCTGTAAAGCGCTTTGAGACGTCCGGTGGTCGTGAAAGACGCTATATAAATGCAAGTCTTTCTTTTACTTCAATCGAAGACCCGTGTGGATTGAGAGTTTGTCTCCCTGTGTCACAAAGCATAAGTTGTGAAGCCCAAAAGAGCATTTTAATATCTGCTTCACAACCAGTCATTGGTTCCCTCTGGGAATCATGTCAGACTCTGATTCACATGGTGCCAGTCATGTGTAAGAGCCAACTTGGTTCCGAGGTTCAGACGAGGCTGTGGGATATGCAGATAACTGCGGGGTGTTTATCAGAGGAGCGAGCCGTATTCACTCGAAGGCAAAAAATACACTTCTGTTTCACTGAGAAAATGCGCAATTTCCTAGTCAACTTATTTTTTTAAAAAAGCAAAATACTGCGGATGCTGGAAATCTGAAATAAAAACAAAGTGCTAGAAATACTCAGCAGGTCAGGCAGCTGTGCAGTGGAGAGAGAAACAGAGCTAACGTTTCAGGTCGATGACATAAGAACTTAAGAAATAGGAGCAGGAGTAGGCTCTGCAGCCCATCGAGCCTGTTCCGCCATTCAATAAGATCGTGGCTGAACATTGACCTCAACCTCATGACCTTTCATCAGAACTGTCATTGTTCTGACGAAAGGTCACCGACCTGAAACGTTAACTCTGTTTTTCTCTCTCCACAGATGCTGCCTTGACCCGCTGAGTGTTTCCAGCATTGTCTGTTTTTTATTGCTATTCAACGTGTTGTGCATGAAGTCGATTTCTTGCCCCATTTATAGTGCCTGTTTCACTTTGCTGCCACACGACCTGTTGCACGGTGTGAATGTGCAACGTGCAGTTTGATGCCGTCATTCGTGCAGGAGTGAGACATTTTGCATTGGGGGGGGCGCGGGTGAGACCAGCAGGTGGTGATGAAAGTGATTTAAGACAAATCGTACGGCTTCTCACCCAGCAAACTGTGCCTGGAATGAGAGCTTTGAACACGGAGGCCAATTTCTGCCTGAAATGGTCCTGAAGAGTCCGGGGAGCCAGACACAAATAGAAGCCACAGATCCCGCTGCCCCGCCAGAAAGGTGAGATATGCCCTCTTCGAGCATTCGCCCAAGTGATGCCGCTCCACTCCCCTCCCCTCCCCTCCCCCTGCTTACTCACATCAGTATCCTCCTAGCCCCTGGATCTGGTGTCCAGGAGGATTCCACTGAAGGTAACATGTACGGGCTCCGCTCGGGCTCTGCATCCGGGGAAGAGGGGAGTGTGAGATCCTTCATCCACTTGCACTCTCCTCCAACCTGCTTCTCCATCTGACCCGAACCCTTCTCGATCCCTTAAACATTCTGCCTGCACACCCGGCTTCGAGGCTGGCTGCCAAGGAATTAGCTATAGCACTCAATCAGCCAGCCCCACCCTGCCACTCCCACTCCAGCGCAGACTGAGAACCTCACGGAGGGAGTGTTGAGTGCTACCTGACATGTGCCCATCTCCACCACCGGCGCCCCCTGGCTGCAGTGTGTACCATCGACAAGATGCACCGCAGCAACTCGCCAAGGCTTCTCGGCATCACCTCCCAAACCCGCGACCTCTACCACCGAGAAGGACAAGGGCAGCAGGCGCATGGGAACACCACCACCTCCACGTTCCCCCTCCAAGTCACACACCATCCTGACTTGGAAATGTATCGGCCGTTCCTTCATCGTCGCTGGGTCACAATCCTGGGACTCCCTCCCCAACAGCACTGTGGGAGTACCATCACCACATGGACTGCAGCGGTTCAAGAAGGCAGCTCACCACCGTCTTCTCAAGGGGCAATTAGGGACGGGCAATAAATGCCGGCCTTGCCAGCAACGCCCACATTCCATGAACGAATTTTTTAAAAATTGGCTTCTGCTACTCCCCAAACACATTGAGATGTGAAATTATCATCCTTGTGTTTAAATCCCTCCGCGGTCTCCCCCTTCCCTATCTCAGTAACTTGATCTTTCCATTCCTCCGTGTGTTCCTCCTACCTTTGTCCCACTGTTGACAGCCTTACCTTCAGCCACCTAGGCTCCACACTCAAGAATTACCTGCTTAAAAAATGCCCACCTCTCTCTCCTCCTTTAAGATCCTCCTTAAATCCTGCCTCTTTGACCAGTGTTTGGTCACCCAACCTAATTTCTCCTTTGCTGTTTTTTTCCCTTTGTCAAGTACTATATTTATATTCTAGGAAGTTTATTTGTTACTGTGAGATTTCTGTGAGGACCTCCATGGGCTATTTGATACACTCAGCAGGATCTTAGGATGTCATGTGACATCATCATCATTATTATTAATAATACAAATATGTTGTCAATAAAAATAGATTGCCTCGTTGAGGTGGCCTCAGATCAAAATCATAGTTCAAACTTGCAAAATCATTCACTGCTGTATACAACTTGATGCAGTGGGACCTTCATAAAATCAATCAGAAGAACAGTTGATCTTAATAGGGTTTGACAGCAATTGATCTGCCTGGTGTTGTACAATATACCAAACAATAATATTGAAGAAAAAGTTAATAAAGGCCATCAATTCTGTTGTTGCATTATTCAATGACTTCCAACAGTCTGAGTTTGAAGCTAGACCTTTCTAAGAATCATAGAAATGTTCGGTACAGAAGGAGGCCGTTTGGCCTATCGTGTCTGCGCCGGGTTGTAAAAAAAATGATCCAGCCTAATTCTGCTTTCCAGCTCTTGGTCGGTAGCCCTGTAGGTTACAACACTACAAGTGCATATCCTTCTTTCTTAGGCAGTCCCTCGGGGTCGAGGATGACTTGCTTCCACACTAATATCAGTTCTCAGGTGACGGATGAGTCCAATGCGGGACCGACAGTCTCTGTCACAGGTGGGGCAGACGTTGGTTGAAGAAACGAGTGAGTGGGGTGCTTGGGTTGTCGTGCGTTCATGCACTTTTTAAATGTGGTGAGGGTTTCTGCCTCTACCACCCTTTCAGGCAGTGAGTTCCAGACCCCCACCACCCTCTGGATGAAAAAGGTTCTCCTCAACTCCCCTCCAAACCTTCTATCAATTAGTCTAAATCTATGCCCCCTGGTCGTTAACCCCCCTGCTTAGGGAAATAGGCCCTTCCTATCCACTCTCTAAGCCCTTCATAATTGTATACACCTCAACAGAGTCTCCCTCAGCCTCCTCTGTTTCAAAGAAAACCACCCCAGCCTATCCAATCTTTCATCATAGCTAAAATTCTCCAGTCCTGGCAACATCCTCCATGCAATCACATCCTTCCTGTAACGTGGTGACCAGAACTGCACACAGTACGCTAGATGTGGCCTAACTAGTGTTTTATACAGTTCTAGCATAACCTCTCTGCTCTTGTATTCTGTGCCTCGGCTAATAAAGGAAAGTATTCCATATGCCTTCTTAGCCACCTTATCTACCTGTCCTGCTACCTTCAGGGATCTGCGGACATGCACTGTAAGATCCCTTAATTCCTCTACATTTCTCAGTGTCCTACCATTTATTGTGTATTCCCTTGCCTTGCTAGCCCTCTCCAAATACATTACCTCACACTTCTCCAGATTGAATTCCATTTGCTCCTTTTCTGCCCAGCTGCCCAGTCTACAACTTTCTTCCTAACTATCAACCTCACGGCCAATATTTGTATCATTTGCAACTTCTTAATCATGCCCCCTACATTGAAGTCTAAATCCTGGAACAGCTTTTTGCACCATTTACAATTAGACTTCCCCAAAATGAAATCAAATTCAGAGGCCAGATTGTGCTTTTCAATTCTGGAGGGTGGGAGCACATCGCCACACGATAAAATAGGATAGAAATTATTCTCCTTTTTTTTCAACAACAACAACAACTTGTATATATATATATAGCGCCTTTAACATAGTGAAACATCACAAGGCGCTTCACAGGAGTATTATGAGGCAAAAATTTGACACTGAGCCATATAAGGAGAAATTAGGGTCGGTGACCAAAAGCTTGGTCAAAGAGGTAGGTTTTAAGGAGCATCTTGCAGGAGGAAAAGAGACGGAGAGATTGGCAAGGAATTCCAGAGCTTAGGGCCCAGGCAACAGAAGGCACGGCCACCAATGGTGGAGCGATTACAATCAGGGATGCTCAAGAGGGCAGAATTAGAGGAGCGCAGACATCTCGGGGAGGTTATAGGGCTGGAGGAGATTACAGAGATAGGGAGGGGCGAGGCCATGGAGGGATTTGAAAACAAGGATGAGAATTTTGAAATCGAGGCGTTGCTTAACCGGGAGCCAATGGAGGTCAGCGAGCACAGGGGGTGATGGGTGAGCGGGACTTGGTGCGAGTTAGGACACAGGCAGCCAAGTTTTGGATCACCTCTCGTCTACGTAGGGTAGAATGTGGGAGGCCAGCCAGGAGTGCGTTGGAATAGTCAAGTCTAGAGGTAAAGTCATGGATGAGGGCTTCAGCAGTGGATGAGCTGAGGCAAGGGCAGAGACGGGCGATGTTACGGAGGTGGAAATAGGCGGTGTTAGTTAGGCGGCAGATAAGAGGTCGAATGCTCAGGTTGCGAACAGTCTGGTTCAGCGTCAGACAGAAGTTGGGGAGTGGCATGGAGTCAGTGGCTAGGGAACGGAGTTTGTGGCGATTTCAGAGCGGTTGGGGGAGTGTTGGTCTGAACATATCAGGAAGATGAGAAACACTGTATCATATACCTGGGTTTAAAAAGGTCATTTCTGGTGTATTGATCAGTCTCCTTCTACTTTGGTACGGTATTAGCAAAGCAAATTAAATGTCAATATCGAAGTCAGATATCCAGGCCAAAGCTTCCGGTATAACAGTGTGGATATCCTGTAGGCTGCCTGCGAATTGCTTCTGAGGGCAGTGCTAAATGATGTGCTCCAGGGTGGGATTAGGAGCTCCTAATGGTGATGTTTTAATCGTCCACCTCTGGAGAAGGTGGCAGCATCGATCGTGACCGGTTCTGAGGCGGTTGATGGTTGTCCACTGTTTGCGAGGAAGGTTTGATCCTTCAGGTTGTACTGTGGGCTCCTCTATCAGGACTAGAAACATAGAAACAGAGAAAATAGGTGCAGGCGTAGGCCATTTGGCCCTTTGAGCCTGCACCATCATTCAATATGATCATGGCCGATCATGCAACTTCAGTACCCCATTCCTGCTTTCTCTCCATACCCCTTGATCCCTTTAGCCATAAGGGCCACATCTAACTCCCTTTTGAATATATCTAACGAACTGGCCTCAACAACTTTCTGTGGTAGAGAATTCCACAGGTTCACAATTCTCTGAGTGAAGAAGTTTCTCCTCATCTCGGTCCGAAATGGCTTACCCCTTATTCTTAGACTGTGACCCCTGGTTCTGGACTTCCCCAACATCGGGAACATTCTTCCTGCATCTAACCTTGGAAATGCTTGGAAAAACTGTCGACAAACAAAACATTTAAAATTCTGACGGGTTTAGACAGGTTGGATGCAGGAAGAATGTTCCCAATGTTGGGGAAGTCCAGAACCAGGGGTCACAGTCTAAGGATAAGGGCTAAGCCATTTAGGACCGAGATGAGGAGAAACTTCTTCACCCAGAGAGTGGTGAACCTGTGGAATTCTCTACCACAGAAAGTAGTTGAGGCCAATTCACTGAATATATTCAAAAGGGAGTTAGATGAAGTCCTTACTACTCGGGGGATCAAGGGGTATGGCGAGAAAGCAGGAAGGGGGTACTGAAGTTTCATGTTCAGCCATGAACTCATTGAATGGCGGTGCAGGCTAGAAGGGCTGAATGGCCTGCTCCTGCACCTAGTTTCTATGTTTCTAACCTGTCCAATCCCGTCAGAATTTTATATGTTTCGTTTGTCGACAGTTCTTCCAAGCATTTCTCCTGAAGTATGTCATCACAACATGGTCTTCAGTGAAATGTGTGGGCTCTCCGTCTCTTGTTTATTGTTCAATGTATTTGTTCGCAAAGGGGAAATGTATTTAAAAGAATTGGCACAGTTAATGGGGGAGCCCAGATTGAAAGATCTGTATGAACTTTAGGTTGTGTTTGCAGTCAGGGGATGGGGGAGAAAAGAGGGGAAAAGTGCCTAAAATCCTTTTATTTTGCATCCTTTTATGCCGACTTCTCCACCGTCAATGGTGCTGTGCAATTGGCTGGCAATAATGTGCGTTGCTTTCCCTGTCCGAGATGGACTGGCCCATCTAGCTGCCTACGTGAGAATTGATGAGACGCAAAGGTCAGACAGCCAGAGGCCTTGAGCTCCTGACCTTTTACAGGGTCGGGAGTCAAGTGCCTCAAAAAGTTAAAGCATTTAATTAGTGTAGAGTGAAAGGGACCCGTCGATGCTTCATAATACACATCGCTGCTAAATTGTGTAAATTAGCATCGGCTGTGCAAACCACCCGAACAAGATATCATAATCCCACATCCTGGAGGGTCGCCTTGTCACAGTGGCTGCCTTTGACGAGGTTGGTTGTTTACGCGAGTTCCGATGAGTAAAGACCTGCGTGCAAGTGCAGCTGTTGTATTTTGCTTTCTGTGCCAGTATCTGCATAGAACTGGCAGTGTGGTAATCAGGGAGAACACTGCGCTCTCAGTTTGCAATGTCCAACTGAATGGCCGAAAATTGACGAGATTTGTTTTGACAGATAATCTGAACGTCGCTACCAAAGCACAGCACCTCCCTCCCCCCCCCCACCCCTCCCAACCTCTGGCAACCCACCACCCACCCCAACTGCTGTGCTATGAGGAAATATGTTCGCACTGTTTGTTTCAGTCGGTTAATATGTATTGTTTTCAAAATCTTCTTTACTATGGTGGGGCAACACATGGATGCACAGGACGACAACAACAACAACTTTTATTTATATAGCGCCTTTAACGTAGTGTTATATCACAGCAGTGTTATAAGACAAGACGGATAAATGTGACACGGACCTGTAGGATGATTCTCGCGCACATCTCAGCCAGGCCAACTTTTGGGGCATCACCAAACAGGTGCAAAGCAACTCGCACGGGGCAGAAACCTCGGCAGAGGAGTCGAGTTGCGCAGCTTTCTGCTTGGCGACCGCGGCAGGGCTGACCTTGGCAGTTCTGGAAATAAGTTACATTTACCGAATAAAGCAGGGCATAAATCAATTGTGAATTTTAAATCTGAGCCCGATAGATTTTTGTTCACCAAAGGTATGAAGGGATCTGGGGCAAAGGCAGGTTAGGTCGCAGATCAGCCATGATCTCGTTAAATGGCTGAACAGGCTCGAGGGGCTGAATAGTCTCCTCCTGTTCTTATGTTGGGAACGGTTGCATAGTGATTATGTTACCGGACAAGTAATCCAGAGGCCTGGACAATGATCTGGGGATGTGAGTTCAAAGCCCGCCACGGCAGCTGGGGAATTTAAATTCAGTGAATAAATAAATCTGGAATAAAAAGCCAGTATCAGTAATGGTGACCATGAAACCATACCGGGCCATTGTAAAAACCCACATGGTTCACTAATGTCCTTTAGGGAAGGAAAACTGCTGCCCTTATCCAGTCTGGCCTATATGTGACTCCAGACTCACAGCAATGTGGTTGACTCTTAACTGTCCTGTGAAATGGTCCCGCGAGGCACTCAGTTAAGGGCGATTAGGGATGACTACTAAAAGCTGACCTTGCCAGCGATGCCCACATCCCGTGAATGAATAAAGAAAAAATAAATAAAGGAACTTCAACAACAATAATGTTATTGAGGTTTATATTGAGGTTTAAGAGGTAGGTTTTCAGTAGTGTCTTAAAGGAGGAGAGAAAGAGGTTAAAGGAGGAAAAATAACCAACAAGATAGAGCGAGGGTGCAAATCAAAAAGAAATCTCATTCAATCTGTAAAACACCAAAAATATCCATGAAATGTTTTTTTTTATTCCTTTTGTTAGCGATCTCAGCAAGCTTTCCGATTTTTGTGTGCAACTAGTTGGCAGATATTTGTGGCTCAGGAATATGTTGCACATCATGAATATTTTTAGCCAACAAGTATATTTAGTTTTAAGGAGCTGTGGCTAATTTAAGACTTACATTGATTTAGTACCCGATCGCACCTCTCAGAAAGGTCTTGGGCACGTCACGTACAATTAACTCTTTTTGAAAGGCAGTGACTGTTGTTATGTCAATGCTGTGCCTCAATTGCTATAATTATCAGCTCAGCTGTTTCATACTCACTCAATATCTCACGGAAAAGAAAATGATCTAATTATTACTCTAATTATATGGTATGAAAGGACATACTCTTCCCATTTATTTCAAAGTTAGTTTTTTAATGCTCTTTGGTACAGATTACTGCGATTTTTTTTTGAGGGGGGGGACCATTTTAGAATATTATTGGAGAATCTTGCAGAAGATTTTTCATTCGTACTGAGATTTCAATTTACAACACTGCACCCGAACAAATATAAATCATTAGAGAAGTGTTGTAAATTAAATGTTAACATAAGAACATAAGAATTAAGAGCAGGGAGTCGGCCATTTGGCCCCTCGAGCCTGCTCTGCCATTCAGTAAGATCATGGCTGATCTTCTACCTCAACTCCACTTTCCTGCACTATCCCCGTATCCATTGATTCCCTTAACATCCAAAAATATGTCTATCTCTGCCTTGCATATACTCAACGACTGAGCATCCACAGCCGCTGGGGTAGAGAATGCCAGAGATTCACCACCCTCTGAGTGAAGAAATTTCTCTTCACCTCAGTCCTAAATGGCCGACCCCTTATTCTGAGAATGTGACCCCTGGTTCTAGACTCCCCAGCCAGGGGGGAAACATCCTCCCTGCATCTGCCCTGTCAAGCCCTGTAAGAATTTTGTGTGTTTCAATGAGATCACCTCTCATTCTTCTAAACTCTAGAGAATATAACAACCCCACTGCCGATGCCTTGCTGAATCAAGGTATCTTCTAGGGCTTTACAAGCAATCTTGCCCAGGGTATAGATGGTCAAAGGCATTTCCCGGACTGGTTGAGATCACCTCAGGTGGTCAGAAGGGAATTTTTCAGACAATTGCTTCCCTTATTGGCCCTGTTTTTTTTTTCCTGTTTTCTTGCCTCTCTTAGGAGATTTCATGACGGTCGGGGGGGGGCGGGGGGGGGGGGGGGGTGGGGGGGCGGGGCGGGGTGAGGGAGAAGGATAAGAAGTGTTTGATTGTTTGATCACAATGCTCCTGCCATCAGGGCGTGGGCCAGCTTGGATAACCTGGCTGGTCTTTCCCTGCCTGCCAATTTCCGTCTGTTCATACACGAACGCTGCAGAGTTGCGCTGCAGTTCCAAGCTAGAGTCTTGCATCATGCATCTCCAGTTTAAAATATAACACAACCCTGAGTCTGGCCCGGATATTTAGAGCGGGGAGCGGAGGAGGGGGGGGGGGGGGTGGAGGGAACTGGATATGGCCGAGGATCCCGGCAAGGCGGGCAATGTGGAGGTTCTGCCAAATTTAACGCAGGACCTCATTGTCATTTATTTTTCTTCCCTTTCCCACCCGACAGATGACCAAAAAGACAAGCCGGCCAACTGCGGGGCGGGAATGCTAGCGGCAGGGGGCAGCAGCCAAGGACCCCTGGGGGGGCAGTCCCCGGCAATTGTGTGGTTGAGGGGTGGGGGGGGGGTGGGGGTTCGGAGGTCGACTATGATTGTGGCATTAAGAGGGCCTATTGTGGCGGGGGTGGGGGGGGGGGGTTGGGGGCGGTGCGGCGGAGCTTGGCCTTTGTGGCGGGGGGAGGGGTGGGGTGGGACAGAGCTTAGCGATTGTAGTGGGGGGAGGGGTGGGATGGGGCGGAGCTCGCGATTGTGGTGGGGGGGGGGGGTGGGTTGGGATGGAGCTCGGCGATTGTGGCGGGGGGAGGGGTGGGGAGGGGTAGGGTGGGGCGGAGCTTGGCGATTGTAGCAGGGGAGGGATGGGGTGGGGTGGAGCGGAGTTTGGCGATTGTCATGGGGGGGAGGGGTGGGGAGGGGCGGAGTTTGGCGATTGTAACAGGGGAGGGGTGGGGTCAGCGATTGTGGCAGGGGGGGGGAGGGATGGGATGGGGTGGGGTGGAGTTTGGCGATTGTGGCGGGGGGGAGGGGTGGGGTGGGGTGGGGTGGAGTTTGGCGATTGTGGCGGGGGGGAGGGGTGGGGTGGGGAGGGATGGGGTGGAGCGGAGTTTGGCGATTGTGGCGGGGGGAGGGGTGGGGAGGGGCGGAGCCTGTTAGAGCCTTACACAGTCTATTATATACAGATAGAAAGACTTACATTTCTACCGCGCTTTTCACGACTTCAGGATGTCCCAAAGCACATCGCAGCCAATGAAATACTGTTGAAGTGTAGTCACTGTTGTAATGTAATAAATACATAGGAAGAGGAGAAGCCCATGCAGTCCCTTCAAGCCTGTTTCACCATTCAGTAAGATCATGGCTGATCTGTATCTTAACTCCACCATCAGCCTTGGCTCCATATCCCTTAATAACCTTGTCCAGCAAAAATCTGTCGATCTCAGATTTAAAATTATTAATTGAGCTAACGTCTACTGCTTTTTGTGAGAGAGAATTCCACACTTCTACCCCCCTCTGTGAGAAGACATGTTTCCTAATTTCTCTCCTGAATGGCCTGGTTCTGATTTTAACGTTATGTCCCCTTGTCCTACACTTCCCCACCAGCGGAACACATTTATCTCTATTTACCCTGTCAATTCCTTTCAAAATCTTAAAAGCCTCAATCAAATCACCCCTTAACCTTCTATATTCCAGGGAATATAAACTTAGTTTATATACTCTCTCCTCATAATCTAACCTTTAGAGTCCTAGTAACATTCTGGTGAATCTCCTTTCAAGGCCAATATATAATTTCTACAGGGCGGTGCCCAGAACTGTACGCAGTACTCCAGATGTGGTCTAATCAGAGCTTTGTACAGCTGTAGCACATCTTTCTCCTCTTTATTCCCTCTACTTATAAAGGTTAACATTCCATTTGTCTTTTTGATTATGAAATGAGTGTTATATCTATAATACAATTTATTGCAATGGTATTATGCCTCTATAACATGTATTGGAGTGTCTTTATCTTAAAAAGTGTTATATATGCAGACTCTAGATAAACTCTCTGTGTAGTCACTGTATAGTTGCATAAGATGGAGACTTGTTACCTGATGTACTATCAATAAGATTTACACTGTGTGTATACTATGCTGGCACCACTAGAGGGTGCAACTGGTGGAGACCGGGGTTTCCTGCCCCTGTGGCAGAGGCTGTCCACCAGAGGGCACTGCAGTGGGAGACCTGAGGGTCACCTGCATAGGTGTGCAGGGCCCAGTATAAAAGGCTGCTCACCATGCTTGTGCCTCACTCTGGAGTTATGAATAAAGGACTAAGGTCACTACAATTTGAGTACAACACATTGCCTCGTGAAGTCATTCATAAGTGCATTACAGACATAACAAAAAGAGAATATTAATAAGGCGGTCCCACATTACTTGGGAAATAAGAACCTAAATGAGGTAGAGGAGCAAAGGGATATGGGAATACAAGTATACAAATCACTAAAAAGTAACGGCCCAGATTAATAAGGCCACAAAATAAGCAAACCTCGCACTAGGGTTATTTCGAGAGGGATAGAATTGAAAAGTAGTGAAGATCTGCTAATCTTGTATCGAACCTTGGTTAGACCACACTTGAAGTATTGTGTACAGTTCTAGTCGCCATATTATAAAAAGGAGAAGGTAAGAGAGACAAACATGATTTACAAGGGTGATACCAGAAATGCGAGGTTATAAAAATAGAATGGCCGCCGCTTTGGGGTCAACTGGCTGAGCCCCAAACTAAATTCAGGTCGGGGATTTTTCTGCTGGCCCCCATCCTGCCCGAGGGGTTGCACCACCAATTTTATTCAATAAAAATACTTACCTGTTCATATTCAGCTGAACTCGGAGATTCCCTGCCGCATGGTGCCCCCGACGGGTTTTTCTGCCGTTGTACCCTCTCCGCACTGAGTGCGGCCTGGCAGCACGGCGGCCCTTAAAAGGGAGGGTCCACTGCCGTGGCCGCAATGGAAAAAATGTTGCCGGCCGACTTGCCGATCGCCTGCCAAAATAGTGACCCCCGGGTTCAGTCGGGCCGCCAACGGGCAGCCTGGCACCCCCTCTTGGATGCCAGGCCGCTGGCCCAGCTGAAACCTCCTTGGTGGCCCAGTAGCCCAAAAATAAAAAATGATAGAATCCCTCCCCTTTAACGGAGGGGCGAGAGTGTGGTGACGCGCTGTGATGTCACCACCACTCCGCCGCTGATTGACACTCCAGAGTGAGGAACAGGCCTTGGGGGCCGGCTTATATACAGTGCTCCTAAGGGATGCTGGGATCCCTTGGGACTTCAGGGGGTGAGCTCCCTGGTGGCGGAACATGGGAGTGCATGCTTTAGGGATACACAACACGTAGAAATTTACAGGGCCGAAGGAGACCATTCCAGCCATCATGTCCGCGCCGGCCGACAAAGAGCCACACGGCCCTAGGTCAGCAGCCCTAAAGGTTACATATAAACCTATGAACAGTGACGGAAAGGCAAAGAGCACCCAGCCCAAGCAGTCCGCCTCACCACAACTGCGACACCCCTTATACTGAAACATTCTACACTCCCCCCCCCCCCCCTCAACCGGAGACATGTGATCTCCTGGGAGAGGCAAAAACCAGATAAAAACCCAGGCCAATTTAGGGAGAAAAAATCTGGGAAAATTCCTCTCCGACCCATCCAAGCGATCGAAACTAGTCCAGGAGATCACCCTGGCCGTATTCTATTCCCTGCATTACTTACCATTATATCCACTCCGTTTCCTGTAGGACTTTGAAAAAATTTCCAAGTCCTGAAAATGGCTCTACTTACCGTACCAAGGTGAGTACCACTCCAAAAATTCACAGCTTTCTGGCGCCCCTGAATTTTGACCCCTGGGTTTCAAGAGAAGGCTGAGGGGTGACCTAATAGAGGTCTTTAAAATTCTGAAAGGTGTTGATAGAGTGGATACAAAGAGAAGGTTTCCACTTGTGGGGAAGAGCATAACTAGAGGCCATCAATATAAGATAGTCCCCAAGAAATCCAATAGGGAATTCAGAAGAAACTTCTTTACCCAGAGAGTGGTGAGAATGTGGAACTCGCTACCACAGGGAGTGGTTGAAGCGAATAGTATCGATGCATTTAAGTGGAGGCTAGACAAGCATGTGAGGGAGAAGGGAATAGAGGGTTATGCTGATAGAGTTCGATGAGGAAAGACGGGAGGAGGCTCGGGTGGAGCATAAACGTAATTCTATGTAACGCTCAGCAAATCGTTCTTCCTGTCATCTGACTCCATTATATTCTGATCAAATAATTCTACAGCACGCTCATTCTTCCTGCCAGCTGATGTAAAGCTGCACCAAAACGGCAGCCAAAATGCAGTGGCCACTAAGGCCTAATGGAAGATACAAGCTCAAATGAGAAAGCTGTGTGAAGGTAGAATACCATTCAATACTGTATATAATGGTCCTTGGGAGGTGTCAATACATCCCTAGGGCCTAGGTCCAGGTATTTATATCACTCAGATATCAGCAAGCCATCTTGTTTTACCCCATTTTTATGCAAAGAAAGACTTACATTTATACAGCGCCTTTCACAACCAGCAGACGTCCCAAAGCGCTTTACAGCCAATGAAGTACTTTTGAAGTGTAATCACTGTTGCAATGTAGGAAACACAGCAGCCAATTTGTGCACAGCAAGCTCCCACAAACAGCAATGTGATAATGACCAGCTAATTTGATTTTAGTGATGTTGGTTGAGGGATAAATAATGGCCAGGACACCAGGGTTTGCTCCCCTGCTCTTCAAAATAGTGCCATGGGATCTTTTACATCCATCTGAGAGAGCAGACGGAGCCTCGGTTTCATGTCTCATTTGAAAGACGGCACCTCCGACAGTGCAGCACTCCCTCAGCACTGCACTGGAGTGTCAGCCTAGATTTTTGTGCTCAAGACTCTGGAGTGGGACTACAAACCCACAAACCTTCTGACTTGGAGGCGAAAGTGCTCCCCACTGAGCCACAGCTGATACTCAGATATTTTACTGTATTCCGACTTGGTTGTTTGAAGGAGAGCAGTAAAAAATCTGCAGACATTAATGACCTAGTTTTACAGATGCAGAAATTACTGGTTGTTAAATGCGTTTTGAAACTGGGGTTCACGATTGCCAGAGACTTGCAGTGAGATCCCAAGCCATGACATTTCTAGATTTCAGTATTTGGTGATACACATATATATAAATGTATGTTTATATATCTTATTTATATATATAATATATAGTTATATTCATTATTATACATCAGTTTTTGACGAGGTGGCCAATATTTGTGATGGCAATATCTAATTATTCTGATACAGTTTTAAGTAGGTGTCGGCAAAAACATGTTAATGAAGTGTGTGTGTCTCAGGTGGTGGTTTGCTCAGCACAACCAACATTAAATTGCTGCACAAAACTGCAGCTGCAGTACATTTTCAAATTTGCCAGCTCCTTGGTGCTCAACTCTTTCGGACTTAATTTCATTCCATCAATTTAGAGATGCACAGCGCTTAAATATCGAGCGGCGTTCGACAGGGCATTACTTTTCTTTCTGTGGGATATACAATATCAAACAGCAAGCAATTAATAATTTATAGGTGCTCTTCAGAGTCAATTTAATATAGCTCGCGTAGAGTTTCTGTTTATTGACAGCTTTCGAATAAAAAAAAACTCATTTACAAACACTGTTCGGCTTCAGTTAATTGATGCAGCAATCAAGCCCGTCTATTAAAATATGGATATTAGCTAGTCGAGCAGGGAAGAAATGGACTTTGTAAATTGTTTATTAAGTGGAGTCTTATGTAATCTGTTCAGAGCAGATATTAAATTCTATTGATTATTATAGATATTAAAACAATAAGCGGAGAAGAAAGTATTGCAGCTTTCAAGGACTGACCAAGTGGTAACTGTCAATTTAGCTCATTATTAACCTTATACTGCATAGCTAGCTGTCCAGCGCGCTTGAAATATCCACACTTTGAATTTACACTTGTGAGGTCTAAAATAATCTGGTTGATTTTCTAATACTTCATGCAGGCAAGGGTCGCTAGAATTCCCTCCAGGGAGGTTATAGGATCTTACAGCACAGTAGAAAGGTCAATTACCTGTACTGTCTCTCTCAAAGAGAATTGTACAGGTCCCTGGTGAGACCACGTCTGTTGTACTGTGTACAGTTTTGGTCTCCTTACCGAAGGCAGGATATACTTGCCTTAGAGGGGGGTGTAACAAATTGATTCCTGGGATGAGAGGGTTGTCCTATGAGGAGAGATTGAGCAGAATGGGCGCATATTCTCTGGAGTTTAGAAGAATAAGTGGCGATCTCATTGAAATGTATAAAATTCTGAGAGGGCTTGGCAGGGTAGATGCAGGGAGGATGTTTCCCCCGGGCTGGAGAGTCTAGAACCAGGCGTCACAGTCTCAGGATAAGGGGTCGGCCATTTAGGACTGAGAAGAGGAGAAACCTCTTCACTCAGAGGGTTATGAATCTGTGGAATTCTCTCCCCCAGAGGGCTGTAGATGCTGAGTCGTTGAGTAAATTCAAGAGTGAGAGCGCTAGATTTTTGAACATGAAGGGATCTGGGGATCGGACAGGAAAGTGGAGTTGAGGTAGAAGATCAGCCATGATCTAATTGAATGGCGGACAAGCTCGTTGGCCATATGGCTTAGTCCTGCTCCGATTTTTTGCCGCCTTATGCCCACTTAGTTCCATTGCCCTCTCCCTTTGAACCTTTCCTTTTCAAATATTTATCCATTTCCAATTTAAACATTGTTGGATTTCTGCTTCGACAAATGTTTCTGGTTGGGTGTTACCGGGCCTAAGAAACCTCTGCAAAAATAGAAATGATCCTATCCTCTCTCTTGTTCTTTTGGTGATGATCATAAATTTACTGACTCACTTAACCATTGGAAATCATTTTCATCCCAGCACCTTATCAAAACGGCTGTTGCCCGAGTGCAAAATTGCAGGAGGCGTTTAACAAAATATTTTGCGTGCAGTAGTTGGTAAGGCTCGTATGCACTCAGCTACTGCTGCATAGAGTCAATGTGTGCGTGCAAATAACATCACATGGACATGGATGAAATTCGGTGAAAGGTTAACAGCAGTTCAAAGAAGATATCAGCTTTGAATATCAGAAATTCCACTGTAGGAACCGTCAGGTTTCAGCAATGCTTTTTGTGTCGTATGCAGAGTGGAAACGCTGCAGAGTAAATCTAACTAAAGTGTGCCTAGGAATGTCATCATGAAACATATTAAAAAAAAAACATAGCTGCAACTGAAAGACTTGCATTTCACAACCACCGGATGTCCCAAATCACTCTACAGGCAATTAAGTACGTTTTGAAGTGTAGTCACTGTTGTAATGTGGGAAACATAGCAGCCAATTTGCGCACAGCAAGCTCCCACAAACAGCAATGTGATAATGACCAGATAATGTTTTTTTTGATCAAGGGATAAACATTGGCCAGGACACCGGCGATAATTCCCCTGCTCTCCTTCGAAATAGTGCTATGGGGGATCTTTCACATCCATCCAGAGGAGCAGACAGGGCCTTGGTTTAACGTCTCATCCAAAAGGCAGCACCTCTGACAGTGCAGCACTCCCTCAGCACTAAATTGGGAGTGTCAGCCTAGATAAATGGGCTCAAGTCCCTGAAGGACTTGAACCCACAACCTTCTGACTCAGAGGCAAGAGCACTACCCACTGAACCACAGCTGACACTGTTGCAAATGGGATGTCTTTAAGCTTGTTCTATTTCAACACTGCATTGTTCACAGTACCGTGCTGCACGCTTACTTCCTCCCTTTTTTTGCTGTTGTCGACTTTTCCTTTTGCAGGCTGAATTGCAGATTTAAAGATTTCTCTTTACTGACTAAACCGGATTTGGTCAAGTTGCTGGTTGTAATATTGTGAAGTCAGCCGGATTGAAGACAGAGCTCAGTGACATTTTACATTGATGTCGATGAAATGTAGACAGGACTTGGTAACAATCTTCCTCGATGCAGCACTATATCTCTTAATTTCCTCTAGATATATGGCTTGATGTCCAGTATTGTATTTCATGTAATACAGTCTATCACTGTTTTGCTGTACACTATAACAGAGATTAGTGTCATCGTCTCAACTCTGCTTTAGCCCTATTCCCACAGCACTGTCCTCGGATAGATTACAATTTTTAAGCAGAAGTCTAGTAAAACAATTGAATCGTGAGTAGTGTGGGGAGGAGATGGGACTACTGGCAAAGGTCACGAGAAAGTACTGCAATAAAAGGACCATGTGAAATTTCTGAGTGGCCAAATCATGCCAACCTAGAAAGCTTGCAAAACAGCTCCACAAATCAAGCCTGCCAATTTGTAAACTGCCCTGAATTTAGGGCCATGGTCAAGGCTACTGCATGCCTGAATAAGTTTTTTAAAAATTCCGTGGCATTTCAGGGCTTCTGCGAGTGTTTTGGGGATCGCGCTTCACGATTCAGTTAGTTTCTTGATGAAAACGGAAAGTCAATGGTCGTACCTATGACACGAGGAAACAGGTAGATAAACTGAGAGCGCAGTAGGCTTACCATAACAGTGTCAGCTGTGGCTCAGTGGGTAGCACACTGGCCTCTGAGTCTGCAAGTTGTGGGTTCAAGTCCCACTCCAGGGGGAAGATGTCAGTGCTGAAGATTTCACAGCAGGCAGGAGCCTGCACGCATGGCCCCTACTCTGTAAATGTTGATTTTGGCACTAATTTAGTGTGTGTTTCAGCAATTTAGATTTTGCAAAATTCTTCATTGGAAGCTAAACATGTTGGGGAGTCCCGACAATGCAATATCATCTGCAGGGAGGGCTACCACAATTCTTTCCCAAATGCCTAGAACTCCGTGGGCTGGCCCTTATAGTGGCATTGAACAAATCGGCAGTCAAGACATTGAATTGGATGGGTGGCAGCGTTCGATCTTGCCTCACTCTTCTTTTGAGAGGGATAGATCCATTAAGCCTACTATCAAACCCTTGTGCACCTCTTGGAGCTGGAGTACGCATCCCAGATCAAATCTAGGTGCTCCCCCACAGTTTCCAGCTGTGAGGAGGATGCTAAGAGGCTGCAGGATGACTTGGACAGGTTAGGTGAGTGGGCAAATGCATGGCAGATGCAGTATAATGTAGATAAATGTGAGGTTATCCATGTTGGTGGCAAAAACAGGAAAGCAGAATATTATCTGAATGTTGACAGATTAGGAAAAGGGGCGGTGTAACAAGATCTGGGTGTCATGGTACATCAGTCATTGAAAGTTGGCATGCAGTAAAGAAGGCAAATGGCATGTTGGCCTTCATAGCGAGAGGATTTGAGTATAGGAGCAGGGAGGTCTTACTGCAGTTGTACAGGGCCTTGGTGAGGCCACACCTGGAATATTGTGTACAGTTTTGGTCTCCTAATCTGAGGAAGGACGTTCTTGCTATTGAGGGAGCGCAGCGAATGTTCACCAGACTGATTCCCGGGATGGCAAGACTGACATATGAAGAAAGATTGGATCGACTAGGCTTATATTCACTGGAATTTAGAAGAATGAGAGGGGATCTCATAGAAACATATAAAATTCTGTTGGGATTCGACAGGTTAGATGCAGGATGAATGTTCCCGATGTTGGGGAAGTCCAGAACCAGTGGTCACAGTCTAAGGATAAGGGGTAAGCCATTTAGGACCGAGATGAGGAGAAACTTCTTCACCTAGAGAGTGGTGAACCTGTGGAATTCTCTACCACAGAAAGTAGTTGAGGCCAATTCACTAAATATATTCAAAAGGGAGTTAGATGAAGTCCTTACTACTCGGGGAATCAAGGGGTATGGCGAGAAAGCAGGAAGTGGGTACTGAAGTTGCATGATTAGCCATGATCATATTGAATGGTGGTGCAGGCTCAAAGGGCCGAATGGCCTAATCCTGCACCTATTTTCTGTGTTTCTCCACGAGGACCGCAAGAAATGCTCGACCAGAAGAATATTGACGGAGACAGTGCAGTGGGTTTCCCTTGAGCCTTGGAACCTTCTTGATCTCGTATAAAGCCTCAATCTTCTGTACTTAGCCCGATGAGAGCAAAATCCAGCCTGTTCCTTTGTAATTATTCTGCAGGCCTCCAATACACCTAAGGCGTGTGCCAAGACAAGACGAAGAAATGCTTTAAGAGCCACTGATATCACAAGAATCCACGGTATTTTGGGGGCGGGGGTTCACAAGAATCCGCCATCTTGTGGATAGAATCCACAATTGCTCCGATTCTCTCAGCCAGAAAATACTTCACACCAGCCTCAGAAGAGACAGCCCTATAGAACGTAGGTGGCTTCTAGCACGGTTCTGCAAGACCATTGCTTCGAGCTATGTCAGACACTAATGATCAGTGTGCTCTGAGCAGTAATAGGTCTCGAAAACTGACAGTTGGCATACAGGAGTCACCATCCAAATTGTGCACTTCACATCATTCTCCTGAGTGTATTTTAACATAAATTGCTGCTGCATATTCCGCATCACTTAGTCTCTCAAGTGCAGTTTACGTCATCAGTCTCTGTGGTAGATCTCGTCCTGAAGGCTCCAAGTACTTGGACTCTGCTGGGTGCTACTTCATCAGAAGCCAGCCCGAAAGCCACCTGATTGTGCTGCTGTATTGTGCACTCAGGTTCTGTAGATACACACACTCTGCACCTGTGCAGTCGATGTTCCTGGTGTGATCATAGAACAGGGGGCGCAGTGATTTCTGTCAGCAAACACCATGCAAGGTGTGCTGGCTGTCGACCCGAAACACTGACCCGCTGCCCACCTATATAACATTTTAGAAAACCACAAAACAGACCTTTCTTTGTATTTCCGAAAGAGAGCATCTTATGCCCTCTGTATATCTCTTTAACAATGATGTTCAGGGAACTGTGATGAACTTTAAAATCCTTCCTTTCCATCTAATACTTTTGATTTGATGACTTCGGTGGGAAAGTGGCTCTGAAAGGGGGTGAGGGGATTAAACTTCCTGGCAGCAGAGATTAATCGGCACATTATGCCCATACTTCGCGTTGCCTATCTGGCCACTGGGCACCTTAGAATGAGCCTCGTTTCCTACATAGCAACAGTGACCACACTATAAAAGTACTTAATTGGCTGTAAAGCGCTTCAGGGCGTCCTGAGGTCGTGGAAGGCGATATATGAATGCAAGTCTTTTTTTTCCATTGCATGACAAATGTGGTGGGTGTTATGTCCAGAATAAATCCACAGGACTGTATCGCAAGTTCAAACTGTTGTGAACTTAGTCTCTTTATTCAGACTCCAGAGTGAGGAAGCAGCATGGTGAATCACCCTCTATACCTGCTTGCCCCAGGGTGCACAGGTAACCCTTAGGTCTCCCACAGGTGTGCCCCCTAGTGGCAAGTCTTACATTTTGGTAAGGTTTACATAAATACATACAGTGGGGTCGACCTTGTGTGAGCATTCTGGAGCGCTCTAATCAAAAAGGACATGCAGCATAAGACCTTGAAATAATGCACTGAGATTTGACAGCAAACTCTAACAAGTGGGCAGACACCAGGGAACATTGAACGAATGTAAGAATTCGAAGCAGGAGTAGGCCATACGGCCCCCCGAGCCGGAAGATCATGGGTGATCTTCAACCTCAACTCCACTTTCCCGCCCGATCTCCATATCCCCTGATTCCCCTAGAGCCCAAAAATCTATCTATCTCAGCCTTGATATGTCCGTGTGAAGTGATGCCTATTTGAGATGCACAAGGTCATTGCAGCATTGGGTGTAGCAGAAAAATGACTGAAGAGTCTGTGTTCAAGCTGTGGCCGGCACTGAATTGACTGATTACAGCCAGAGCGCAGTAGTTCGCCTGAGCAACCCTGGGCTGAGGAGAGGGAAATAAATCAGTTAAGGTTCCCGTGTCTGACAGCTACTTAGTCGCTGTAGTCTTTAACGTGAGCATTTGGTGAGATCAAAGTATGGCTTGGCCCTGTCGGCCTCCTGTAATGTATTTGCTTCACGGGGTCTTTGCTTAAGAATTCATCGCAACACATTGCTATCAAGAACTAGTTGGCTTATTAGCGAAAGGTTTAACAATCACACTGCACATTACCAGTTCATCCACCAGGCTCACAACCACCTGTCTCATCGTGGATCCCCCCTGAGCCCAACTGGCCGGGGTTTTATTGAACATCACATGACTGGCTAAGCCGCTCCCAACTCACCAGCTCGACGAACCCGGGAGGATGCTCACAGGAGCATACATTACACCACCTACAATCAATTAGCCTGTCAGCACTCACTGATGAGGCTCACACACAAAGACTGGCCACTTTGGTGAGGTCTGAGGACACACATTGAACTGTGTCCCAAATGACTCTGTGCCTTCAGGAAAGAGTGAAGAAAATTGGGGGGGGTGGGGGGGGTGGAAGAAATTAATAAAAATTATTGGAATGCCTGTTGATTTAAAATCCCTCCATGGTCTTGCCCCTCCCTATCTCTATAATCTCCACAGCCCTACGACCCTCCGAGATCTCTGCACTCCTCCAATTCTGACCTCTTGCGTGTCCCCGATTTTAATTGCTGCCACATTGGTGGCCGTGCCTTCAGCTGCTTGGGCCTTCAGCTCTGGAATTCCTTCCCTAAAACTCTGCGCCTCTCCACATCTCTCCTCCTTTAAGACGCTCCTTAAAGCCTACCACTTTGACCAAGCTTTTGGTTATCTGTCCTAAAATCTCCTTACGCAGCTCGGTGTAAAATTTTGTTTGATGACGTTTGTTATGTCTTGAATAGAGAGTCAGACTAGATGCTGCAGGCTCAAAGTAAGGTGTGACCATAGTCCTTTATTACAGATCTCAGAGTGCCTCTCCAGCCTGTGAGGCCTCCTTATATACAGGAGCTCCCAAGGGATTGTGGGATCCCTTGGGACTCCAGGGGATAAGCCCTCTGGTGGTTAGACATGGTAATTACAGGTTTACATACATAACAACATTTCTATGAGAAGCGCCTTGGGACATTTTATTAGGTTAAAGGTTGTTGATGAAGACTGGGATTATTGGCACCTTTTTATTGAGATACAAGTGACTTGAGATGGTTATTTGGATTGTCTTGTTGCTGTGTGAATGGGGCTTTCGCGAGTCAGATGGTCAGTCGGGGAAGCAGAGGACATGCAGCTGATTGGGAACTTATATCTGTGTTAACATGTCCCAAGCTTATCTCACGGATACGATTCATATTTTATATGTGAGATAACAAAGTATTCTGAGCACATCACGTAGTAATGTACCTTATTGGTATCACTTGTACAAAGCATCACTGTATGTTATATTGTACATTTTCATTGTTCTAATTTCTCCACTTTCCACAACAACAACAACTTGTATTTATATAGCGCCTTTAACGTTGTAAAATGTCCCAAGGCACTTCACAGGAGTGTTTTAAGACCCCCAAAAAAATGTGACACCGAGCCAGATAAGAAGAAATTAGCGCAGATGACTAAAAGCTTGGTCAAAGAAGTTGGTTTTAAGGAGCGTCTTGAAGGAGGAAAGAGAGGTGGAGAGGTTTAGGGAGGGAGTTCCAGAGCTTAGGGTCCAGGTAGCTGAAGGCACGGCCACCGATGGTTGAGCGATTATAATCAGGGATGCTCAAGAGGACAGAATTTAAGGAGCGCAGATCTCTTGGGGGTAGTGAGGCTGAAGGAGATTACGGGATAGGGAGGGGGTTAACCCATGGAGGGATTTGTAAACAAGGATGAAAATTTTGAAATCGAGGCGTTGCTTAACCGCGAGCCAATGTAGGTCAGCGAGCACAGGAGTGATGGCTGAGCGGGACTTGGTGCGAGTTAGGACACGGGGCAGCCGAGTTTTGGATGACCTCAAGTTTACGTGGGGTAGTATATGGGAGGCCAGCCAGGAGTGCGTTGGAATAATCAATTCTAGAGGCGACAAATTCTCACCCTAAAGTTCATTTGCACTCAGTGATGCCCAGCTTTGTGCTGCTGAATTAATATTCCTGACCCCAGTTTAATGGGGCCCGAAATTGGTGGCCTTACCACCCACGGCCACCGGCTGCCGCCGAGATTTTTAGCCGCTCTCCCCTCGGTGACAGAATCCTCCAGGTCTGCATCCGGCGCAAGGAGGGGTACCACCGAGAACGGCCCGCTGACAGGCTCTGGCGGTCAAGTAGCGTAAGTGACCTCCTGCCCGCCGAGCTGGCATATTGGAAGTCGGTGGCAGCAGGGGGAAGGGACTGCTGCGTGGAGGCAGGTCTAACCCCGACGGTAAGTAAGAAGACCTGCATTATTTGTTTCAGGGTTTTACCTGTATGGGATCCCCTCTGGTGTTATGGTGGGTTTTTTTTTATTGTGACTATTTTAATTTTTATGTGCCCCCCCTCCCTGGGCCCGACTAAATCCTCGGCGACACTTTGGCGGGGATCGCATTTGCCACCGAGATTGGGAGCCTTCGCCCGCTGTGGCCCAGATTGACGGCGTAAGCCGTTTTTTGGCCGCCGGGAGGTACTGCCACCTCTTCGAGAGGGATCGTCCTGGCAAAGTACCCTCCCCGGTCTCTCGGCGGCCATCGGCTGTCGTTTGAGCAGCACTTGGGCAGGCCTTGGCTTCCACCGAGTTCGGGCCCATGGTTTCTGGGGCACCTTCTCACGCCAAAGCTGCATGTGTGAACCAATGAAGGAATGGGCTCATCACAGACAGGGAAGTTTAAAGGAGCCCTCTGTTCCCTGACAGTGTGGGCGGGACACAGAAAATGGAGGGAAGCTGCACTGAGACCATTGTGAGCTGCTGACTGCTCCCGATCTACAAATGCTCAAAGCTTTTACAAGCGTTTTAACCAAAGCACCATTGTTACGTAAGGTGGCCAACTCTGATTGGACATATTCCTGGAGGTGTCGTCGCATGACCTCTTGCCTTCAACCTCCCCACCCCCCACAACTGTGTCAGCTGTGGCTTCAGTGGGTAGCACTCTCACCACTAAGACAGAAGGTTGTGGGTTCACAGTCCCACTCCAGGGACTTGAGCACATAAATCCAGGCTGACACTACCAGTGCAGTGCTGAGGGAGCGCTGCACTGTCGGAGGTGCTGTCTTTCGGATGAGACGTTAAACCGAGGGCCCGTCTGCTCTCTCAGGTGGATGTAAAAAATCCCATGGCACTATTTCGAAGAAGAGCAGGGGATGTCCTGGCCAATATTTATCCCTCAACCAACATCACTAAAAACAGTTCAAAGTGGGTTTCGGCTGGATAGCTCTTGGTCGGCTGGTGCGGACGTGATGGGCCGAAATGGCCTCCTTCCGTGCTGTAAATTTCTATGACCATGTTGTTATTTGTGGGAGCTTGCTGTGCGCAAATTGGCTGCCGCATTTCCTACGTTACAACAGTGGCTACACTCCAAAAGCACTTAATTGGCTGCAAAGCGCTTTGGGGCACCCTGAGGTCATGAAAGGCGTTATATAAATGCAAGTCTTTCTTTAACTCCTGCAATTGTCCAACATGTCCCTACTCAGGATTTTCCCCTTCCCACACCAATTGGGAAGCAAACAGACTTTTCATTCCCCAACTGGATTTTTCTTGACTCTCTGTCTAACAGCCCTTCCCCCCCACCCCATGTCCAATAGCTGATAAACAAAAGTCTTCAAAGATTTTTTTTTAAACCACAATTTTGAATTGCCCCTATGACTTTTCGCACAGCAGTGTCCTGGAAATCAGTCTTTAGTTCCTGGAGACACCAGGCAACCCCGGGGGAGTTGGCAACATCACTGCCAAGCAGCGTGGCAATAACCTAGTTATATTGCCCCAGGAACAGCGGTCCCACATTCACAAGGGGATGATCGAGGCCATTTTTTGCAGCCGAATGGGGAAGTAACGTTAGTCAATGATGCTCTAAACAACAACAACAACTTGTATTTATATAGCGCCTTGAACATAGTGAAGCGTCCCAAGGCGCTTCACAGGATTATTATGAGATGAAACAATTGACACCGAGCCGCATAAGTAGAAATTAGCGCAGGCTTGGTCAAAGAGGTAGGTTTTAAGGAGCATCTTGAAGGAGGAAAGAGATGCGGAGAGGTTTAGGCAGGGAGTTCCAGAGCTTGGGGCCCAGGCAACAGAAGGCACGGCCACTGATGGTTGAGCGATTATAATCAGAGATGCTCAGGAGGGCAGAATTAGAGGAGTGCAGACATCTCTAGGGGTTGTGGAGCTGGAGGAGATTACAGAGATAGGGAGGGGCGAGGCCATGGAGGGATTTGAAAATAAGAATGAGAATTTTGAAATCGAGGTGTTGTTGAACCGGGAGCCAGTGTAGGTCAGCGAGCACAGGGGTGATGGGTGAGCGGGACTTGGTGCGAGTTAGGACACTGGGCAGCGAGCACAGGGGTGCTGGGTGAGCGGGACTTGGTGCGAGTTAGGACACCGGGCAGCGAGCACAGGGGGTGATGGGTGAGCAGGACTTGGTGCGAGTTAGGACACTGGGCAGCGAGCACAGGGGTGATGGGTGAGCGGGACTTTGTGCGAGTTAGGACACCGGGCAGTGAGCACAGGGGGTGATGGGTGAGCAGGACTTGGTGCGAGTTAGGACACTGGGCAGCGAGCACAGGGGTGATGGGTGAGCGGGACTTGGTGCGAGTTAGGACACAGGGCAGCGAGCACAGGGGGTGATGGGTGAGCGGGACTTGGTGCGAGTTAGGACACGGGGCATCGAGCACAGGGGGTGATGGGTGAGCGGGACTTGGTGCGAGTTAGGACACGGGCAGCTGAGTTTTGGATCACCTTTGTTTACGTAGGGTGGAATGTGGGAGGCCAGCCAGGAGTGTGTTGGAATAGTCAAGTCTAGAGTCAGCAGAATATAATCAGCTGTAATGGGGAGCACTGCTACAATGCTCCATTCGCAGATTTCTGCCACTAGAGGCCTTCGGTGAACTGAAAGTGGTGCAGATTATCCTTTTATGAATCAGTTGTAATTTCCCCCTGATTTTACTGTTGCAGCAATATCATCCAAAGGCCCATGCACTTTACGCGTGTTTTTGCAGATCTTGAACTTAAGCAGATCGGAGGCCTTGAAGCTGAAGAACCTCGCTTATTCCAAATCCTCCACGTGCACATTGTCCAGCACATTCTGCGGAACTTTGTGTGCCGAACCCGCGCATCAAAATCTCATCATGAGGTTTCAGATGGAGAGTCATCTCTTATTCCAACCTCGTATATAGGAATTTAACCATTGCACCACTTTGCATCTCACCTTTTGTAATGTATTTGCTTCATGGGGTCTTTGCTTATAAATTCACAGCAACAAATTGGGAGTCAAGGGTTATGGGGAGCGGGCAGGGAAGCGGAGTTGAGACCACGATCAGATCATCCATGATCTTATTGAATGGCGGAGCAGGCTCGAGGGGCCAAATGGCCTACTCCTGCAGCTATTTCTTATGTTCTTATTGCTATTATAAACTAGTTGGTTCATTAACAAAGGTTTAACAACCACACTACAGATTACCAGTTCAACCACTAGGCTCACAACTGCATACCTCATCGTGGATGACCTAGACCCAACTGGCTAGGGTTTTATTGAGTCTTGTGAACATCACGTGACTGGCTAAGCCACTCACAATGCAACAGCTCTACAATTATTTTAGGTTGAAACAATAATCAAGTGCCCCCTTATTAAAGGGGCACTAAAACCAACAAATTTAAACAAATTAAACTTTAGGCATTAAACAGATCAAATTAAAATTTGGTTGCCGGGGGTGATGATGCGCTCCAGTCCCTCCGGCGCCCACCTCTCGCAGCAGGCCGCGAGCGTACCGGTGGACACCGCGTGCTCCATCTCCAGGGACACCCTGGCTCGGATGTAACCGCGGAAGAGAGGCAGGCCATCGGGCTGAACGACCCCCTCGACCGCCCGCTGCCTGGACCGGCTGATGGCCCCCTTGGCCATGCCCAGGAGCAGTCCTACGAGGAGGCCCTCCGTCCTGCCTGCTCCCCTCCGCACAGGGCGCCCAAAGATTAGGAGTGTGGGACTGAAGTGCAACCAGAATTTGAGGAGCAGCCCCTTCAAATATTGGAATAGGGGCTGCAACCTCGCACATTGAACATACACGTGGAACACGGACTCTTCCAGACCGCAGAAATTGCAGGCGGCCTGGGAGTCCGTGAACTGCGACTGCTCTACAAACCTGTGAGCATATTCACAGATGCATACATTGCACCTGTGAACTGATCTTTGCCTCTCATCTCAGACCACTCGTTCCCAAAAGTGTGATTCCGCCTCCAACTGAAAATGAAAAGGAAATACAAAATCCCAGATTGGCTGGTTAAACAAATTTGAGAACCTAACGTTTCACTAATGTAACCTTAACGATCAGCACCACATAGTGTGTGGAGCAAAGGCTGATATCACCCAAGGAGATAACTGTTGGTCAAGAAGCACAAGAGGAATGAAGGTGACCTATCTCTGTAACCTCCTCCAGTCCTCTGAGATTTCTACGCTCCTCCAATTCTGGTCTCTTGCGCATTCCCCATTTTAATCGCTCCACCACTGGTGGCTGCGCTTTCAGATGTCTAGGCCCTAAACTCTGAAGTTTCTTCCCTAAACCTCTCCACCTCTCTTTCCTCCTTTAAGACGCTCCTTAAAACCTACCTCTTTGACCAAGCTTTTGGTCATTTGCCCTAATATCTCCTTATGTGGCTCGGTGTCAAATTTCGTTTGATAATCGCTCCTGTGAAGCACCTTGAGGCGTTTTGCTATGTTGAAGGCGCTCTATAAATGCAAGATATTGTTGTAAACCTTAAAGGGTGGTAATGTATCTGTCCCTACTTCCCAAGAGGATTGTGTGGATGTAAAAGTCTAATTTAAATAATGGGGGGAGCAGTGGAGAAAATCAATCTGGAACTTAATGAATGCAGCAATTTCTGGGAATCTTACTGACAAATAAAGTGGCTTCTAAGTTGTCTGTCTGCTTTGTAATCTATTTGTTTGATATTAAACTATATCGCTTCTCATAAATTTCTAATATGTACAGTGACCATTATTTCTTGGTAATCAAGTGCAGATTATCACTCGATAAACTAGCTATGGTTATATCATCAGCAAGTATTGGAAAAATATCAATACCAAAGGAGTGCTTTCAAGGATATAACCTCACCTCTGGTTTCAGATGATGGTTAGAAACCCCATGAGCTTCATTTTTGTTGATGTTGCCTGAAACCCTTGGCGAAAGTTACAGTATCATCATTCTCGGTTGTCCACTTCAGTGAGGAGCGCAGATCTCCCTCAATCAACATAACTAAAACATTTTATCTGGTCATTATCACATTGCGGTTTGTGGGAGTTTGCTGTGCGCAAATTAGCTGCCGCGTTTCCCACAGTACAACAGTACTCCAAAAAGAACTTCATTAGCTGTGAGATGTCTGGTGGTCGTGAAAGGTGCTATATAAATGCAAGTCTTTCTTTCTTTACTTTCATTTGTCTTTGACAGAAAATGGATGATCCCACCTCACACACATGCTGCGATTAGAAAGGTGCAATGTTGAAGTGATCAATGTTTGTGGCAGAATTATGCTTTTTTTAAAATTGATGTGCAGGTGCTAGAATCTTAAGGCAGCACCTGTTCAATACTTAAGTTTTCACAACGGACGTCAGTGGCTATTTCCAGTAGACAATGTTTGGGGCTAGCCAAGGTGGATGTAGAGAGGATATTTCCACTCATATGGGAAACTAAAACTAGGGGACATAGTCTCAGAATAAGGGACTGCCCATTTAAAACTGAGATGAGGAGGAATTTCTTCTCTGAGGGTTGCAAATCTGTGGAATTCTCTGCCCCAGAGAGCTGTGGAGGCTGGGTCATTGAATATATTTAAGAGGGAGACAGACAGATTTTTGAGCGATAAGGGAATAAAGGGTTATGGGGAGCGGGCAGGGAAGTGGAGCTGAGTCCATGATCAGATCGTCCATGATCTTATTAAATGGCGGAGTGGGCTCGAGGGGCCAAATGGCCTACTCCTGCTCCTATTTCTTATGTTCTTATGCCCCCGCTAACCTTTATACTTCACCTTTGGGTTCTTTTGCCAATTGCTAAACCATAATATAGGACGAATCCCAGGGGTAAGCAGTATGAGCAGATGAGTGACATGGCTCAAATTCACTGCTGTTACCGAAGTGTTCATGCCTTAAGTGATGGTACTGAGAAGAACCTTTGTTTTAAAGTGTGTCAGCTGCTATAGCATCAACCTATAAACCATCTAAAGTCATTGTGTGACATATGAGGGGCACGACACTTACTTTCTTCCCTGGGGTATGGTTCCATGGTCTTATGGCCAGTCGTAACTCTTGGTACTTCATGCAAATGGCCGACTATCCCAATGGCGGTAAATTCAATCCTGCGGCTGAGCCTGGGTGAATCTGTGCCTCTGTTTCGTTGTTTGAAGGGGCCTGCCCCATATCTTTTGGCTCCACTTCAGTCCCACGCCCCTGATCTTTGGTCAGCTGGTGTGGAAGGTGGGTGGGGGGAGCGGTTGTATGGGGCAAGTCGGAGGACTTCATCGTGGGTCTGCTCCTGGGCCGTGCCAAGGTGGTCATCCACAGGTCCAGGTTAGACATGACCCGTGGAGGGGGGGTGTGGTCGCTCCAGCTGTCTGCCTCTCTTCTGCAGCCTTGTCCGTGTCCGGGCGGCCCTGGAGAAAGAGCAGGCGATGTCTGCCAGTACGCTTGAGGCCTTCCGTGACCGGTGGGCATCACAGGGACTGAAGGGCACAGTGGGCACTAGGTTTAATATTACTTAATTTTCTAAATTTCCTTTGTGTTAACCGATAAGGGAATAAGGGGTTATGGGGAGCGGGCAGGGAAGTGGACCTGAGTCCATGATCAGATCAGCCATGATCGTATTAAATGGCGGAGCAGGCTAGAGGGGCCATATGGCCTACTCCTGCTCCTATTTCGTATGTTCTTATGTTACCGTTTAGTTCTCTGTTAGTTCTGTCCCTCTA